>NW_022436960.1:14031536-14194125 GCF_009761245.1 Sapajus apella | reverse complement strand
AAACTAGGTATCGATGGAACGTATCTCAAAATAATAAAAGCTATTTACAACAAACCAACAGCCAATATCATACTGAATGGGCAAAAACTGGAAGCATTCCCTTTGAAATCTGGCACTAGACAATGATGCCCTCTCTCACCACTCCTATTCAATATAGTGCTAGAAGTTCTAGCCAAAGCAATCAGGCAAGAAAAAGAAATAAAGAGTATTCAAATAGGAAAGGAGGAAATCAAATTGTCTTTATTTGCAGATGACATGATTGTATATCTAGAAGACCCCATCATCTCAGCCCAAAAGCTCCTGAAACTGGTAAGCAACTTCAGCAAAGTCTCAGGATACAAAATCAATGTGCAAAACTCACAAGCATTCCTATACACCAATAACAGACTTAAAGAGAGTCAAATCAAGAACAAACTGTCATTCCCAGTTGTCATTCCCAAAGAGAATAAAATACCTAGGAATAAAACTAACAAAGAACGTAAAGGGCCTCTTCAAGGAGAACTACAAACCACTGCTCAATGAAATAAGAGAGGACACAAACAGATGGAGAAACATTCCATGTTCATGGTTAGGAAGAATCAATATTGTGAAAATGGCCATACTGCCCAAAGTAATTTACAGATTCAATGCTATCCCCATCAAACTACCAATGACCTTCTTCACAGAACTGGAAAAAAACACCTTAAACTTCATATGGAACCAAAAGACAGGCCACATAGCCAAGTCAATTCTAAGCAAAAAGAACAAAGCAGGAGGCATCACACTACCGGACTTCAAACTATACTACAAGGTTACAGTAATCAAAACAGCATGGTACTGGTAGCAAAACCGAGATATAGACCAATGGAACAGAACAGAGGCCTCGGAGGCAACACAACACATCTACAACCATCCGATCTTTGACAAACCAGACAAAAACAAGCAATGGGGAAAGGAGTCCCTGTTAAATAAATGGTGTTGGGAAAACTGGCTAGCCATGTGCAGAAAGCAGAAACTGGACCCCTTCCTGACACCTTACACTAACATTAACTTCAGGTGGATTAAAGACTTAAACATAAGACCTAACACCATAAAAACCCTAGAAGAAACTCTAGGCAAAACCATTCAGGACATAGGCGTAGGCAAGGACTTCATGACCAAAACACCAAAAGCATTGACAACAAAAACCCAAATAGAAAAATGAGACCTAATCAAACTCCACAGCTTCTGTACAGCAAAAAAAAAAAAAAAAAAAAAACAGTCATCAGAGTGAATCGGCAACCAACAGAATGGGAAAAAACTTTTGCAGTCTACCCATCTGACAAAAGACTGATATCCAGAATCTACGAAGAACTGAAACAGATTTACAAGAAAAAAACAAACAAGCCCATTTAAAAGTGGGCAAAGAATATGAACAGACACTTTACAAAAGAAGACATACATGAGACCAACAAACATATAAAAAAATGCTCATCATCACTGGTCATTAGAGAAATGCAAATCAAAACTACTTTGAGATACCATCTCACACCAGTTAGAATGGCAATCATTAAAAAATCTGGAGACAACAGATGCTGGAGAAGATGTGGAGAAATAGGAAGAGTTTTACATTGTTGGTGGGAGTGTAAATTAGTTCAACCATTGTGGAAGACAGTGTGGTGATCCTCAAGGACCTAGAAATAGAAATTCCATTTAACCCAGCAATCCCATTACTGGGTATATAGCCAAAGGATTATAAAACATTCTACTATAAGGACACGTGCACACAAATGTTCATTGTAGCACTGTTTACAATAGCAAAGACCTGGAACCAACCGAAATGCCCATCGATGATAGACTGGACAGGGAAAATGTGGAAAATATACACCATGGAATATTATGCAGCCATCAAAAACGATAAGTTTGTATCCTTTGTAGGGACATGGATGAACCTGGAAACCATCATTCTCAGCAAACTGACACAAGAACAGAAAACCAAACACTGCATCTTCTCATTCATAGGCGGGTGTTGAACAATGAGAACACAAAGACACAGGGAGGGGAGCACTACACACTGGGGTCTGTCGGGGGGATATAGGGGAGGGATAGCAGGGTGGTGGGGAGTTGGGGACAGAGAGCATGGGGAAAAATGCCAGATATAGGTGATGCGGAGGAAGGCAGCAAATCACACTGCCATGTGTGTACCTATGCAATAATCTTGCATGTTCTTCACATGTACCCCGAAACCTAAAATGCAATAAACAAAAACAGCATGGAGTTCCTGCTCTCCATCTCTCTCCATCTCCTTATGTTGGTTAGTTTTCCTTCAAAGCACTGATCACTACTTTATCCCACATCATTGCTGTAAAATTTATTTGTTTATTGTCAGAGTTTCTCACCAGAATGGAAGCCTGCTGGATCCCAGATGAGCCAGCTAAATAAGCCACGTTGCTGTTGTGGGCTTTTTGGCTACTGTTTCCTGAGTGCCCACCATGGGCTGAGCCCTACACCATGTGCCTGTGCCTGTCAATCAGTGCCACTACACTCCATGAACTAAGGACCAACACAGAGTCAAGGTGCCCATACAGATGATTCTGAGCATCTTGCTGGGTACAGGCTGGGCACAGGTGTCATCTTCTCTTCCACTACTGATAAATGAAGATCTTGTATTAGTTTCCGGGGTTGCCATAGTGAAATGCTACACATTTGCTGGTGTAAAACAACAGAAATATGTTATCCCACAGTCTGGAGGCTGGAAGTCCAAAATCCAGGTGTTGGCGGGGCCACACTCCTTCCAAAGGCTGACGGGAGGGTCCCTCCTCGCCTCTTGGAAGCTTCTGGTGGTTGTTACCAATCCTTGGCGCTCCGTGGCTCGTGACTGCCTCCTTCCAGTCTCCACCTCAGTCGTGTCACGTCCCTCTCCCTGTCTAAGTCTCTGTATCTGAATCTCCCTCTCCTCTCTTTTCTCAGATAAAGACAGTAGTCATTGGATTTATGGCCCACCCTGATTCAATGTGGCCTCATCTTAGCCAATCACATCTGCAAGGCCTCTGTTTCCCAGTAGGGTCACCTTCTGAGACTCTGGATGGACATGAATTTTTAGGGGAACACTCCCCATCCCACCACAGACACTAAGGTAGGAAGAGTCACTCTCAGCCCAGGTCTGTTCTGCCTCCAAGCACAAAGCTCTCAATAACCACCCTTTACTGACTCTCAGTTGTCTCCATTTGTGGAATTGAATCAGAGTTTTATTACCTTCAAATTGCTGGGCACGGCATCCTAACAGCATTTCAGGGACCAGGGCCCTGGAAATCTTATTTCTGCTGGTCCTGGCCCTCGAGGGATCAATGTTTTTCACACTCTTCTCTGGATCATTGGAATTGTTTTTCCAAAGGCCGACCTGCCAAACTGAGGCCTTTGTTCCATGTCACGTTCCCCAGCTAAGCTTCAAAGGCCTGTGTCTATCTGAAACTCTCCAGCACGAGCAGTTGCTTATTATCTATGTATTGCTGTTTAATAGGGAAGTTGGAACGTGCTCCAGAGGCTCAGTTACAAAATACTGAAAACAAAACAAAAGTATCCAACAAGACACCCAACAACCCTGTCCCATCTCTTTTATTGGGGCCTATTCATTATTGCTTCACAACTGCCTACAAATCCAAGTCCCATTTGGATTCTGGTTTGCTTTAGTTCACTTTGCCTGTCAACAATCTCTGTGTGTGTGTGTGTGTGTGTGTGTGTGTGTGTGTGTGTGTGTGTGTGTGTTTCTTCTTTCCCTAAGAAAAATTCTAAATAACTCAATAGAACTTCCCTTTCTTCCTCTGGGTGACAATTCACCCTCTAATGAGTGTCACTGATATCTAATTTCACTAGAAAGAAAATCCATCTTAATTTTAATCTATTTTTTAGAGACAAGGTGTCACTCTGTTACCCAGGCTGGAGTACAGTGGAGATCGTGGCTCACTGCAGCCTCAAATTCCTGGGCTCAAGTGATCCTCTTGCTTCAACCTCTAAGTAGCTGGGACTACAGATGCATGCCACTATGCCTGGCCACTTTTTAAATTTTTTGTAGAGACAGGTTCTTGCTATGTTGCCCAGGCTGGTCTTGAACTCCTGGCCTCAAGGGATCCTCCTGTCTCAGCCTCCCAAAATGTTGGGATTACAGGTATGAGCCACCACGCCCAGCCAAAAATTGTCGTCAGTTGGAATGGTTTTCTTCTGTTTATTTGCTAGCCTATTTACCAGCTAAACTAAACCAGCAACTAGTTTTAATCAATTTGCCTGCTTGCTGTCCTCCAAGCAACCAAGCTCTTCTTTCTAGGCCTTCACACGAACTTTTCCTTCTCTCTGGAACTCTCTTCCAGGCAGATCTTTACGGCTAATTCCCTCGCCTCCCTCAGGTTTCTGCTCACATGTCACCTTTGCAGGGAGCCTCCTTTGACTATTCTGTAAAGACAGCATGCCCCCAACGCCGACCACTAGCTTCTATCCCCTTTGCCCCCCACTCAGTGCTACCTGAATTATCATATGTTGATTCGGTTTTTGTCTGTGTCCTTAATTAGAATGTTCACTTCAGGAGGGCAGGACTTTTTGGTCTTTCCCCCCCCCGCCCACTGTATCCCCAATGCCTTAGAGTAGCAGAGAGCACATGGCAAGTGCTCAGTGAATATTTGTGTAAATAAATGATCTCTAAGATGTAAACAATATGATTTCATATTTAAATTACTATCTCTTTGTCTATACTGAGAGAGATAGAGAATGCTCTTTTACATCATGCCATTAATTTTCTTCTCTTTCCAAGTGTCCTCAAGGTTTCACACCGGGAAGTCACTTAGCCAATTAAGCAACTTTGACCACTGATATTTACATCATGGGGTCTCCATTTTCAGAGGGCGTGGACCCTTTAGAGCCTAATGCAAACTATAAAATTTCTTTGCAGAAAAATGCATAATTTTGGAACATTTTGCCGATGATAATGGGATGCGGACTGTGAGCATCCCCAGCCTTCTCCTGCCTGCACCCTGGTTCTAATGTACCTGCCCTAGGGTAAGTATTTGTTGAATGAATGAACGATGTGTGTGATCAGCTCTCAGCTATACACATTCCTTTACTAAGGCTGCTGACACAAATTACCACAAATTTGATGCCTTAAAACACAGAGATTTACTCTCTGACAATTCTGCAGGCCAGATGTTCAAAATCAGTGTTTCTGGGCTGAAATCGAAATGATGGCAGGAATGAGCTTCTTCTGGAGATTGCAGTGGGGAGTCCATTCCTTGCCTCTTCCTGCTTCTGAGGGCTCCTGGCATCTTGGCTTGTGGCCGCGTCATTTCAGTCTCTGCATGGTGGTCACATTGCCTCCTCTTCTGTGGTAGCCAAATCTCCTTCACCCTCCCTCTTGAAAGAATACATGTGACTGCATTTAGAGCTTACCCTGAAAACCTAGGGCAATCATCTCCCCATCTCAAAATCCTTAGCCTAATCAAAGTCATTTTTTTAAACTGTATAAGATAACATGTAAGGTTCCAGAGATTAGGGTCTGATGCCTTTGAGAGCCATTATTCAACCTACTACACTAAATAAAAAGGAAAAATGGCATAAATACACACACACACACACACACACACACACACACACACACGCAGAATTATTTGGAGATTTTCACTGTGTATTTTGTTTTGTTTTGTTTTAAGATGGAGTCTCACTCTGTTGCCCAGACTGGAGTGCAGTGGTGCGATCTTGGCTCACTGCCACCTCTGCCTCCTAGGTTCAAGTGATTCTCCTGTCTCAGCCTCCCGAATCGCTGGGATTCAGGTGCCCACCACCACACCTGGCTAATTTTCGTATTTTAGTAGAGATGGGGTTTTACCATGTTGGCCAGGCTGGTCTCAAACTCCTGACCTCAAGTGACCTGCCCACCTCAGCCTCCCAAAGTGCTGGGATTACAGGTGTGAGCCACTGTGCCCAGGCTTCACTGTGTTTTAAACCTGAGTGTGACTAAATTTCCAGAATTCATAGCATTTAAAGTGAAGAAGGCAGAATGTGAAAGGCTGACTCCATCCCCATCTGGTCCCCAGCCCATACTTCTCATCCTCCATGAACTTCATTTAGAATTCACAGGAGGAATTTCAGGTTGCCTGGGAGCCAAACATAAATGAAAGGGAGCAGTCAGAGTTGTTTAAATGACTCTATAACTGGAGTGTATCCAAATCTGACAATAGAAGGGTGAAAGTGAGTTTTTCTTAATGCACTGATGCCCAATTCCATTGCGAGTTAACAGTATGTAAAGGGTTTCCAACCTTCCCAGGACCCCTGAAGGCAGCACTGAAAATAATCTACCTGCCATAAACTTTGCTGGTGTTTAAGAGGAGAAATGGGATTTGATGCTGTAGGCCACACCAGGAGCCCAAGAGTATGTCCCTAGCAAACTGATCTGCGCTGTGCAGAAAACCTTCTCTGCAAAGGTTGGCTGGAATCCCATCAGGTGTTGCCCCACACTTGGCATGTTAATTTAAGTAACAAGGATCAGGTCATCAATCCAGGAGGGTCAGAAGTCCCTCTCCCTTCTTGGCAAGTTAATGTGGCCTAATGTTTGTGTAAAGTCCACCTAGTCTTTTAAATAAATATACTTTACTCAGCAGGTTTTGACAAGTGTCATATATCCTTAATTCCTTTAAGCAATCAATTAGATAACCTTTTTTCCCTCTCTTCTGTTCTAGAACAACAAACTTTTCCAGAAGGCTCGCTAGCTGTAGGCACTATGAGAAACAGACCCTGCCCTTAAGGATCTCATATCCTGGAGCGAGAGAGAAACACATGCATAGCTCATGCATGGAATGTGACTTCTGGATGTTTGGAATGCTGGTTTTAAAAGCCTTAAGACTGAAGGTTACAGACAGTAAGTGCAGCGTTTTCCAAAGAGAGCTGCAGACAAGCCCCTGAAGAACTCACTGAAACATGGGAGAGCCTTTCCCATCAGTGAACCCCATTGCCCTCCTCTAGCCTGCATAAAAGAAGACTAGAAATTTGCAGGAGGGTTTGTGGAAGCAATGGGTTATGGTAGACAGAAAAATACTGTCTCTCCCCACAAAGATGTCCATGTGCTAATCCCTGAAACCTGTGACTATACCAACTTATGTGAAAAAAGAGACTTTGCAGCTGTGATTCAAGTTAAGGAGTTTAAGATGGATTATCTGGGATTTTTCAGGTGGACTCAATCTAATCACATTGGAGAACCATTCCTAGCTGTTGTCACAGAGGAGGATGTGACAACATAAGAATGGCTGGAGAAATCCAACACTGCTGGCTTCAGAGAAGGGCCTGGTGGAGGGTTCACTGTCAAGGAGTGAAGGCTCTTGAAGCTGGAAGGGCCAGAAGATGTGTTCTCCCCTAGTGTCCCCAGAAGCAACAACACTGCCGGCACCTTGATTTTAGTCCAGTGAGACCCAGGTTGAACTCCTTGAAACTGCCTTTGCAAAAATTATAACAGTGAGAACATTGTGACAGTGAAAGAGATCCAACTTGACCAGCTCCATCTTGCGTTTTACCTCCAAATGGCCCTTGGTCATGCCTGGCTGTGGGCCAAGCTAACTTTGGGAGAAATTTAGTTTATAGTTTAAATGATGTTAGCCTTTTCCAAAACTAAATGCCTTCATAAAACTAATAAAAGTCCCCACGTTTAAGATTATGAGAGGGGCCTGAATTCTGCTAACATGTAGATGTAGTTGAACAATTACCAGCCGCTGGTCTGGAGGTCACAAGATTTGTAAGTTCCCCAATTATTCCTGTAAATAACATCACTATTGTAGAACCTCAGATTGGCCTTTTGAAGTACCTTTTCAGGCTTTTGCATTTCCGATGGACTGAATGACTCCACTCAGACCTGAGACTCAAGACTCAACCTCTCAACCAGTCCTGTGGCCCCACTCAGAAGGGATCTCAGTGCATGAGGAACATTTTCCACTCTACCCTACTATGATTGTGTCCCTAACCAGTCAGCAGCACCCATTTCCCAGCCCACCAAACTATTCTACTGGAGGTCTGAGAGAGGATGTCTCAGCCTGGTGCACTGTTCAGAGCTGGTGCCAGCTCCAGAACTTCCACAAAAGGACCTTTGAGGATAGACCTGCCATGGGGATTAGCACCAACCCCGCAAGACACTGCTGCTGTCCCTCAAATCCCATCTCCCTTTCCTAGCTCTGGAGAACCGAGCTAGGGAGAGAGAAGGAGCAGAAGATCAACTGGGAGGAAGAATGAGCCAGGCCCTCTTTCCATCCCCACAATATCCTCAAATCACTGGCAAGCCTGAGCTGGGAGAGGAGATTCATGGAGCTGGGTTGCGATTGAGGTTTTGGTCTATGCTGGATTGGCCTTTTTACTACTCCCTAAATAAAGCTGTTCTCCTAACTGAAAGTGAGTGAAAACCTGTGGCTCTGCATGAAATGTAGTTAAGCAGTAGGGAAGGGAGAGACCATAGGACATGTTGGAAGGCAGCGAGGGGAGAAAGCAAAGCTCTTTCCTCTTGAACCCCATGCAGCTCAACCTGCTGGAGAATCTGGTTCTGCTGCAACTGAACACAGTGAGCATCATGACAGATGTATCTTGACTTCTGTAGGGGACCAGCTGGGGAGTTACATAGACCTCCCCTCCCCTCCTCCTCTCCTCCCCTCCCCTCCCCTCCTCTTCTTTAAAAAATTTTTTTAAAGAAAAAAGGCCAGGCATGGTAACGCCCATCTGTAATCCCAGCACTTTGGGAGGCCAAGGTAAGAGGATCATTTGAAGCCAGGACTTCAAGACCAGCTTGGGCAATAAAGTGAAACCCTATCTCTACAAAAATTTTTTTTAAATTAGCCGGGCATGGTGGTACATACCTGTAAGTCTGAGCTACTCAGGAGGATGAGGCAAAAGGATCACTTGAAGCCAGGATTTCAAGACCAGCCTGGGCAATAAAGTGAAACCCTATCTCTACAAAATTTTTTTTTAAATTAGCCGGGCATGGTGGTGCATACCTGTAAGTCTGAGCTACTCAGGAGGATGAGGCAAAGGGATCACTTGAGCCCAGGAGTTCGAGGCTGCAGTGAGCTGTGATGGCACCACCGCACTCCAGCCTGGATGACAGAGCAAGACTCCATTGGAAAAAAAAAGCCAAAACAATGCCAAGAAACAGATACAAAAATTGGGGGATGTTTCAAATATATACATTTAGCAAATTAATGACTATTGGTAAAAACCACAATCCAATGTGATTGTGTCAGTCATCATGGAGTTAGTTTATTACTTTAAAATAACTACAAGTTTATGCTGCAGTGTGGCCAGTGTGGTGGAGTAATGAGACATATTCAAAGGCAAATGATGAATCTTCTTGCTTTTCAATGCAGTCAGTGTATTATCCCTGCGTGTGTATGTGTACACACACACCATTCTGATAACCTCAGATGTTCAGATTTGAGAAGGTGTGGCCCCAATGAAATGACCCTTCTGTCCCTAACCCCCACATCTCCACGGCTGGCCATAGGAGGTGTAGGGGAGTTAAGAGAAATGTTCCCAGACAGTGACATTTGAACTAGGTCTCGAGAGATCAGGATGACTCCTCCAGGTAAGAAAGGGCACTCTGAGTCAAAGAAGCCACGCTTCAAAGACACAGATGCTTGAGAGAACCTGGCATGTTGGCAGAGCTGGTGGTGTTTCAGGGCTACAGAGAACAGAAGGCGATGAAAGAAGCTATGAAGACATAAATGACCCCAGACGCCAAAGGGCTTTGACTGTTGAGCTGGGGCTTCAACTTGATCCTGAGGACCCCAGGGAACCAAGGAGTTTTTGAAGCAGGATGAGATCTGTTTTAGAAGGTGACTCTGAGGGTGGCACAGAGGACAACGGGAGGGAGGTGAGGCCTGACCCCAAAGAATGTGGCCTGGAGAGGAGCAGCCAGAGGGGAGAGAGATTTCTGAGGTGGGATCCATCAGGGCATGGTGGCCAGATTCTGCTTAGGGACAAAGCAGGGTCAAGTGCGACTATAAACCGCCATTTAAGAGCCCAAGAAACGCTATGGACCAAGACATGCTATGGACCAAGACCTGGTCTAAATCCATATGGGTAGAAGATGAATTTGATTTTAGATGTTTTAGATGTTTACATTCCATGTGAGTTACCTACCAAAAACATCCACTGAGGAGGTCCCCAGACCCCTAGTCCCTTCCTGTGTCTTGAAATTTCACAACCTCAGGGGCCCATGAAGTCAAGTGTTTTCTTCTCTGCTTGGTTCTAGTGAGGGGTGAGCCTGAACTGGAGATGGCTGTGGGAACAAAGAGAAACAGGCCAGGGCTGCTTTTCTTCTAAACCATTTGAAGTACAGCCCAATTTCATTTATCTTCAAAGACCACTCTGTCTAATCTATAAGAAAAAAATATGTGTGTATATAAATAAATTGTATATGTATGTATGCATGCCTGTAAAATAAGTTATATATGTATATCTTCTGAAATGATTATACCCCTAGTTCTTTTTTTTTTTTGAGATGGAGTTTTGCTCTTGTTACCCAGGCTGGAGTGCAATGGCGCGACCTCGGCTCACCGCAACCTCCGCCTCCTGGGTTCAGGCAATTCTCCTGCCTCAGCCTCCTGAGTAGCTGGGATTACAGGCACACACCACCATGCCCAGCTAATTTTTTGTATTTTTAGTAGAGACGGCGTTTCACCATGTTGACCAGGATGGTCTCGATCTCTTGACCTCGTGATCCACCCACCTCGGCCTCCCAAAGTGCTGGGATTACAGGCTTGAGCCACCGCGCCCGGCACCCCTAGTTCTTTAACAATCAACAATACTCTTGTACCAGGCTCAAGTCACTCTCCTGACTCCCATGGCTCAGAAGGCACAGGGGGTAGATAGTCAAGAGTCCAACTCACCACCGTCATTTATATCATATAAACCTGTATATAACCTGACAGGGGGGTGGGAGTCACCAACATGTTCAGGATGATTATCTGGATGGTAGGATTTCAGGTGGTTTTAATTTTCTCTTTAATATTTTATATACAATTGTAATTTTTGTAATAAACATATTTTTCCTTTAAAAAAAAAAAAGGTGAGCAGCCTGGGCAACATAGTGAGATCCATCGCTACAAAAAATTTAAAAATGAGCTTGGCATATTGGTGCATGCCTTTAGTCCTAGCTCCTCGGGAGGCTGCAGTGGAAGGATCACTTGAGCCCAGGAGTTTGAGGCTGCAGTGATCATGCCACTGTACTCCAGCCTGGGTGACATAGCAAGATTCCAACTCAAAAAAAAAAAAAAAAAAAAAAGGAAGAAAGGGAATCAGCCTTACCTTATGTTACCAGTGGGAATTTCAGCAGGCAACTGAGCTATGCCAGAAGCTGTAAGATAAACCTTTCATTTGAACTGACAAGTTTACTCCCATTCTGCTACAACCCAATAATCACATTCCCAAACTTACAAAAATTGCCTAATTAAATGAAGCAGTTGTTTCGATGATTTATATATTTTGAAAAAGGAGGTGGGTAGATACTAAAAGTTTCACATAGACAGTAAAAAGTGATTTGTTTTCCTTACAGGAATTTTGATGATAAAGTATATCCTAACTGTATGTACATTTTTATTGTTGCAAAATAAAGCAATTGACCTAAATTGACCAAAGAATCTGAAATCACAGATCACATCTGAAAAGAATACAGGTGATGAAAATAACTCCATTTCTGGGCCAGATGTGCTCCAACATGGCTGCACATTAGAACTGCTGGGAGGCTTTGTAAAAATACTGATGTGGCGCTCCACCCCCAGGGATTCTGATTTAGCTGATCTGCAGCAGGGCCAGACAGCAGTGTTTTAAAAAACACATCTCTAGATGATTCTAATGTGTAGCGGGAGTTGAAAACCACCAGACCATTGAAATAAATTGCCACACAGCACATAATTCATAACTGTTGTAAAAAATGCAACACTAACTGAGCAACCAGTACTCCAAGGCACTGTGTTTCTATGATGCCATTCAATGGGTTCCCTTTCTTTTCCTTTTCACTGAAGTATAACATCCATATAGAAGCATGCACATATTGCCGGACATGGTGGCTCACGCCTGTAAACCCAGCACTTTGGGAGGCTGAGGTGGGTGGATCACAACATTAGGAGTTTGAGACCAGCCTGACCAACATGGTGAAACCCCATCTCTACTAAAAATACAAAAATTAGCCAGGTGTGGTGGCACACACCTGTAATTCCACCTACTCAAGAGACTGAGGCAGGAGAATCGCTTGAACCTGGGAGACGGAGGTTGCAGTGAGCCGAGACCGCACCACGGCACTCCAGCCTGAGCAACAGGGTGGAAATCCATCTCCAAAAAAAAAAAAAAAAAAAAAAGAAAGAAAGAAACATGCACATATTATAAAGAGATAGCTCGACGCATTTTTACCAACTAGACATACCCATATTACCAGCACCCAGATCAAAAAGGGAACTCTTACCAGCACCCAGTACCCTCTTGGTTCATTCCAATTGTTCAACAGTTCCCCCACCACTACATGTTTGGTGTTGATTCTTATTAAGTAATTGAGTTGTAACTAATAGTAATCCTTATAATGCAAATAATTTTCCTTAATTCATCGATCACATTATAGCTAATGTGAATTATGAAAACTTACATAGGAGAAATAATTACAAACACGTATTTAGACACAAGAAGTTTACTAAATATCTAATTGCAGAATCCAGTTAAATAAATTAGCTAACATTCACTTAAAACTGTCCGGTTTGTATGCTATGGCATAAATAAGACAGGAAAATCAGAGTCCTTCCACAAGAAAAGACGGTTTGTTTTATCAGAACCCTAGAATAGCACTGTGAATGGGCTAACTTGTGCCTGCTCCCCACCTACCCGCTGCTTGTCAGATTCATACACTGAAGCCCTAACCCCAAGTACCACAGAATGTGACTGCCTTTGGAGATAGGGTCTTTAAAGAGGTGATTAGGTTAAGATGCAGTCAGTAGTGTGGGCCCTAGTCCAATATGACTGGGATCCTTGTAAGAAGAGGACATGAGGCCACAGATACACACAGTGGAAGATCATGTGAAGATACAGAGAGAAGGCGCCATCTGCAAGCCAAGGAAAGAAACCGCAGAGGAAATTAACTTTTCCAACACTTTGATCTCAGACATCTAACCTTCAGAACTGTGAGAAGCAGATTTCTGTTGTGAAAGCCAGCCGGTTGTGAAATACCAAACACCAGCCTGTGGTATTTGTTCTGCAGCCCTAGCAAATCAATACAAGCACCAAGATGAGAAGCAGCAAGTGGAGGAAGAGCTGGGCCATGGGAGGGTGACCAGACTAGTGTGGGCTTCTGATGAAGGGAGACTCCCAGAGGGCCCTCAATGGTGGGAGGAGCCAGGCAGGGCCCCAGTTGTCTGTGGCCACCAGACTGGAGAGGAAACTTCATGCTCGCAACACAAGTCCCTCACATACACATTTCCCTTGGCCCACACCGGCAGCAGAGCCAGGCTCCTCCACCCAGCACCCGCATACCCAGTCAAATGCACAGAAATTCCCACAGGAGCTGAGGAGTCCATTCCAGCCAGAGTAATCTGGACCAGTAGGTGGCCAAGATTCACCAAAATTTTTATAAAAACAAAAAAGGAAAAAGGAAAGCGCGAAGTTCACCTCCAGAGAAATTTACATCTGGAGAAGCAGAATTCTTATAATGGGGAGGAAGAGGGGGAAACACTTTATGATACAGTAATTAGTATTGTCAAACACATTTGAAGCAGCAGCATATCCAGAAAGATAGATGATAGATAGGTAGATAGATAGATTGAGCCTCTGCCAAAAGTCGTATTCAGCATTCTTGAAAATTAACATTATGAATAATAAAACTTAAAGCCCTATAGAATATACAATTTCCATTCATCTGATTGCCCAAGTCAAAAATACTCTTGATACTATCTAGAGTCGGTGAAGCCACAGATTCTCAAACACTGTTGGTTTGACATAACAACAGTTTTTGTATGCTCAAATAATATGCACAAAATAAATTTATTAGAAAAACGTAATGGATTTTCTAACAAATTTATTAGTTTTTCTAATAATTTATTAGAAAACTGTTATGTTTTTCTAATAAATTTATTTGCATATGATTTGTATCAGCAATTCCCCAGCCTTAGAGAAACTCTCACACAAGCACAAATGCACACTGTGTTCTCTGCTGTACAGCTTCTAATAACAAAAAACGTAGAAGCAACTTTGATGTCCATCATTCATGGGGTGGATTAATTCATTGTACGTATCCCTACAAAGGTCTGTTATTTACTTAGATTGTGGCATATCTAGAAATGAATTAAGACCATCCATGTTCATTTAAATGTACTAGATATACCACAATCTAAGTAAATTTCCCAAAACTCATTGTTGAGTGAAAAAGCTAGCTTAAGAAAGGTAAGTTCAACATTTACCTAAAATTTTTTTATCTTAAAATATATTTTTTAAAAAACTATGAAAGATGTAGGGGGCTGGGTGTGGTGGCTCATGCCTGCCTCTAACCCAGTACTTTGGGAGGCCAAGGCAAAAGGGTCATTTGAGGCCAGAAATTTGAGAACAGCCTGGGCAACATAATGAGACACTGTCTCTACAAAAAATTAGCTGAGACCGGGCATGGTGGCTCAAGGTTGTAATCCCAGCACTTTGGGAGGCTGAGGCAGGCGGGTCACCTGAGGTCGGGAGTTCGATACCAGCCTGACCAACATGGAGAAACCCTGTCTCTACTGAAAATACAACATCAGCCAGGCATGGTAATGCATGCCTGTAATCCCAGCTACTTGGGAGGTTGAAGCAGGAGGATTGCTTAAACACAGGAAGCAGAGGTTGTGGTGAGCCAAGATTGTGCCATTGCACTCCAGCCTGGGCAACAGGAGTGAAACTCCATTTCAAAAAAAAAAAAAATTAGCCTGGCATGGTGGTTTACACCTATAGTCCCAGCTATTCAGGAGAGTGAGGTGGGAGAATCACCTGAGCCTGGCAGACTGAGGCTGTGGTGAGCCATGATAGCACCAGCATGGATGACAGAGTGAGACACTGTCTCAAAAGAAAAGAAAAGAAAAGAAAAAGACCAGAGGAGGGCGAAATATAAATACACACACACACACACACACACACACACACACACACATTTATATGTGCTGTAGCCAAAATAAATGGAAAAGTGTGCATGTTTGTGACAGTAATTCCTTTGGGGACAGTGAGCAAAAAGTAGTAGCAAAGTGAACAAAAGGGGACTGCAATTTTTATTGGTAATATTTTATTTATTTTACTAAAAAGGAACCAAAGCAAATGTGACAGAATGTTAATTTTACTAATTCTGAGTAATGGTTACATGAGTGTTTGCTATGTTATTGATATGGTTTGGCTCTGTGTCCCCAACCAAATCTCATCTCAAATTATAATCCTTATGTGTCAGAAGAGGGGCCTGGTGGGAGAGTACTGGATCATGGGGGCGGATTTCTCTCTTGCTATTCTCATGGTAGTGAGTTCTCACAAGAGCTGACGGTTTTAAAGTGTAGCATTTCCTCCCAGCTTGCTCACTCTCCTGCTGCCATGTGAAGAAGGTCCTTGCTTCCCCTTCTGCCATGATTGTAAGTTTCCTGAGGCCTTCCCAGTCATGTGGAACTGTGAGTCAATTAAAACTTTCTTCTTCATAAATTACCCAGTCTTAGGTAATTCTTTATAGTAGTGTGAAAATGGACTAGTACAGTTATCCTCTGTAATTTGCCATGATTTATAACTTTTTCCAAGTGAAGAAAACCCTATAATAAATGGATTGATTAATAAAATACGTACAACTGGAGAGTACTTTAATAAACCAGAATATTGAGGCAAGTGATCCACTTAGAACACAGTGCAAAATTCAAAAAGTTGAAATGTGAAAGATGAAAACATGAACACAAAAAAGGAACATGAAGTTTCAACCTCTATCTCAACGTATATCCAGAAGGTGAATGGATGGAGGAAATAATTATACAAATTATACAAAAAACTTTCAAAGCTAAAAGAAAGTGTGAATTCTTCATATAAAAGGGCCTGTGAAATACTGAAAAGAAATATGGAAGTGGGTGAGGAGGGTTTGGGACAAGACATATTGATGAAACAAAAAATAAAAATAAGGAATAAAGGGGGGATTAAAGAAAAAAATTCAAAAAGAAAAAAAGATCCCTCGTTTAACTTCAAAGGAAGAAATAAATGGACATTAAACTTCTCAAATGCCATAAATATAAAATTATATAAAACATGGTATCATAAAGTTCTGCAGAAAAAATTAATTTCTAATCTAGAATTTTGTACTCAGACAAAAAGTGATTTAAGTACAAAATAGAAATTATTCCTAGATGGACAAGTACTCAGAAAGTTTCTCTCTATGAAGTCGTTTTGCAAGATTCTCTGGAGGATATACTCCAACAATAGGAAAAATAAGCTGAAGAAAGGGAAATATCAAACAGCGGTGTTCAAAGAAACTAGTAAAATTTGAGCCCAAATGACTACTGAAAATACAGCTATAAAGCTTAATCGATTGTTAAGAAAGAATTCCATCTGTTAAACTCCAGATTTCAACAAAACCTGGGAGTGGGTAGAGGGAGTTGGTGCATGGAGAGGGAAGAAAGACACGATAAAGCGTCAGAATAGTAATATGTACTGTTTCATTCTCAGTATTGATAGAAACTACATACTTTTAAATGTGTTGAGTAAAATGTTTAAAAACATGCTTAAAGAAGGAATAAAAACAGAGTGAATATTTTTCACCACTAATGGCTAAAAAAGAAAATAGACCACCAAGCTAACGAAGAAACAGTAAAGGAAACAAGTATAATAAAAAACAACAAAACAAGATGGCAGGACTATGACCAAATATGTCAGTAATACAGCCATAACAGGGAGAGAGATTTTTTGCTTGAACCCAGAAGGCAGTGGTTGCAATGAGCCAAGATCATGCCATTGCACTTCAGCCTGGGTGACACAGTGAGACTACATCTGAAAAAAAAATGAGGAAAGATTTTAAAAAATTTAGTTATATGGTATTTATAAGAGTCCTACCTAAAATGAAAGGATAAGAACAGCTGGCAAGTAAAGAACAGGAAAATACATATAGGAAAATACTTACAAAAAGAAAATAGATGTGATAGTATTATATCAGATACTAATTAAACAGAAAGAGTTACATCAATAAAAGGTCCAACTGCTGAGATGTCACAAAAGTCTTGAGCCTTTTTGCAACTTACTAATATAGTGTTAATACACAGAAGGGATTAAAACAAACATATAAGGATAAAAGAACTCGTAATACATCCTCTGATTACAGCTAGAATTAATAACAATGACAACCTAAGAAATCTAATCACTTGGATAATTAAAAACACTCTTCTAAATATCTCTCAGGGATTTAAGAAAAAAGAGTCAACACTGAATATACCAATTGTGAAATAAATAAAAATCAGACACATAATAAAACCTAAGGCATGTAGTCAAACCAGCATCCAGAGGATAATTTATAGTTTCAAATTCATTTGCAAATAGATTAGTGTCATTTGATTGCAGAAACTAGACACAAGGACAATAAACTAAATCTAAAGAAAGCCTAATGGAGGATTACTAAAAATAAAATTAAAGGTTAAATAATAGAATGTAACAAAAAGTAGACTTGATTAATAAAGGCAAAAATCCAGTTCTTCAAATGGAAGCAAACACATGGATATCATGTTCTAGAAAACCCAAGACAATTGACTGGAAAACTCCTAGTTATAGTAGAAATCGATAAGCTAGGATGGGTGTGGTGGCTCATGACTGTAATCCCAGCAGTTTGGGAGGCTGAGATGGGTGGATCACCTGAGGTCAGGAGTTTGAGACCAGCCTGAGCAACACGGTGAAATCCCGTCTCTACTAAAAATACAAAAAAATTAGCTGGGCATAGGTGGACACCTGTAATCCCCACTACTCAAAAGGCTGAAGCAGGAGAATCACTTAAACCTGGGAAAAGGAGGTTGCATTTGAGCTGAGATCCCGCCACTGCACTCTAGCCTATGCAACAAGAGTGAAACTCCATCTCAAAAAAAAAAAAAAAAAAAAGTCACTAAGACAGTAAGATATAAGGTAAACATATAAAACTTAAGAGGTAGCTTCCCTTTACTCTAGCAATAACTAATTAGGAAATATATTGAAAAAAATCCTATTAACAGTAATGAAAAATATTATAAAATATCTAACAATAACTTTAAAAAACCATGCAAAGCCTATATGGGGGAAACGCTAAAACATTTACCGAGGAAGACTAAATAAATGGAGTGACATCATATTTTTCCATGTTATGGACTCAAAATTACAGAGATTTATCAGTTCCCTTCATATGAATCAATCAACTTAGCTCAATGTCAATTTTTATGGAATTTAACAAGCTGATTCTAAATTTCATTTAGCGAAGTAAAAGAACAAAACATCCAGATTTGCTAAATGCCCTACTAGACATTAACAGCTATTAAAAGATGACAGTACTAAATAATGTCGTTACAGAAATGAGATATATATGAAATAAATTAGAAGCCAGGTGCAGTGGCTCACACCTGTAATCCCAGCACTTTGAGAGGCTGAGGCAGGCAGATCATCTGAGATAAGGAGTTCAAGACCAGCCTGTCCAACATGGTGAAACTCCATCTCTGCTGAAAAAACAAAAGTTGGCTGGACAAGGTGGCGGGTGCCTGTAATCCCAGCTACTTGGGAGGTTGAGGCAGGAGAATTGTTTGAATCTGGGAGGCAGAGGTTGTAGTGACAATGAGCTAAGATTGTACCACTGCACTCCAGCCTGGGTGACAGAAAGTCTGAGAAAGAAAGAAAGGAAGAAAGAAAGAAAGAGAGAGAGGGGGGAGAGAGAGAGAGAGAGAGGAAGGAAGGAAGGAAGGAAGGTAGGAAGGAATGAGAGAGAAAGAGAGAGAAAAAGAAAGGAGAGAAAGAGAAATAAATAAATAAATAAGAGTTTAGAATTCAGTCTATGACAAAGGTGGTATTGAAACAGATATGGAAAAGATGGATTGCTTAAAATTTGGGAAATTGGCCATCCATTTAGGAAAAAGAAAATCAACTTACAGCCTAATTTTATATGACACATAAAACTAAATTTCAGCTAGTTTAAGATATAAGACTTTAAAACTATAAAACAAAAGCAACAACAAATAATTACAGGGAAATAGTCACTTGTTTAATGGCTTCTTATTCAAGATATAAAACTCAGACACCAAAAAGATCAATAGGTTTGACTGCATAAAATTTAACTTTTTTGTACTGCAAAAACTACTGTAAACAATTTTTTTAAAAGATGCAGATTAGGAAAAAGTATTTTTAATTTTATATGGTAGTAGGAACTTAAACAAATTTGCAAGAAAAAGCAACCCTATTAAAAAGTGGGCAAAGAACATGAACAGATACTTAACAAAAGAAGCCAACAAACATGAAAAAAAGCTCAACGTCACTGATCATTAGAGAAATGCAAATCAAAATCACAATGACCATCTCAAGCCAGTCAGAATGGCTACTACTAAAACATCAAAAAACAACAGACGCTGGTGAGGTTGCACAGAAAAAGTAACACTTTTACACTGTTGGTGGGGGTGTAAATTAGTTCAACCATTGTGAAAGACACTGTAGTGATTCCTCAAAGACCTGGAGGCAGAAATATCATTCGATCCAGCAATCCCATTATTGGGTATATACCCAAAGGAATATAAATCATTCTATTACAAAGATTCATGCATGCATATGTTCATTGCAGCAGTATTCACAATGGCAAAGACATGGAATCAACCCAAATGCCCATCAATGATAGACTGAATAAAGAAAACGTGTATATATACACCATGGAATACTATGCCGCTATGTCCTTTGCAGGGCGATGAATGGAACTGAAAGCTGTTGTCCTCAGCAAACTTACTTAGGAACAGAAAATCAAACACCACATGTTCTCACTTACTAGTGGGAGCTGAATTATGACAACACATGGGCACATGGTGGGGGTGGGGGAACAACACACACATGCCTGTCTGGGGGTTAGGGGGAGGGAGAGCGTCAGGAAGAATAGCCAATGAATGCTGGGCTTAATACCTAGGTGATGGGTTGATCAGTGCAGCAAACCACCATGACACACGTTTACCTATGTAACAAACCTGCACATCCTGTACATGTACCCCTGAACTTAAAAGTTGAAGAAAATAATTTATAAAAAAATATAAATTAGTAAGAAAACCCCATTCTATCAAATAAATGGACAATTCACAGAAAAGGAAGTGATAACATGGCCAGTAAACACTGGGAATGATATTCAGTCTTCCTACAAGTAATCAAGAAAATACACCTTAAACAACAGGATGAAATACTATTTTTCTCTCATCGGGGTGGCAAAACTTGAAAAGATGGGGAAATCCAGTGTTGCTGAGGGTGAGGAGATAGAGAGCAACTCTGTCCCCAGGCAAAGTAGTCCAGCAGCTCAGTCTCCCCCTGCACCAACCCTGAGGATGCCAGGCAAAAAAACGTTCAGGGTTCAGGAAAGACACACACTGGGGATAGGGAAGGAGAGATAGGAGGGCTTTTCCCCTCTCTTCCAGAACTGCAATAGAATTTGTACCTTTAGGTGACAGGGGAGGGGTCCAGGACCCTGAAAAGTGAAGGAACAATAGAGTTTGTTGACTGGTTGCCTCACAGGTAAACCCCTGCCTCTTTGAAGCTTCCAGAAATCGTAGATGGATGAGTGGTCTGGTTCTTGCACAAAAGAAAGCAACCAAAGCCCATTACCAGTTTTGTTCTTAGTTTGACCCCTTCTACCTCTTCTCAAAGTGAGAAAGCACATGTTCAAACCCGGAGAGACTCTGCAAAGTTACCTGGGTTTGATTTTAATCACCCAGCAGCTGTGCCTCCAGTCACCATGAGAAAGAAACCGCCCCCCGACCCCGTGCCAGTGGTTCTCACATTCTGGTGAGCAGCAGAATTTGAGGATTTGTAAAAATCGAGATTGTTGGGACCCACCCTCAGGCTTAGTGACTCGGTGAGATAATTTGCCTTTCCAACAAGTCTCCAGCTGTTGCTGATGCTGTCTAGGGACCACTCGTTGAGAGTCATTGCCTGGAATGAGTGTGTCTGTCCCATCCACATGTTAATGCCCTGGATTTGCTGGTTTTTCTGTTTGGAGGAAATGATCACAAGCTGCTACCCAGAGCAGGAAGGTCTGTTAGAACTTTTCCCAATTATCAAGAAGAATTCATTTTTGATTCAAAAGAACGTCTCTCTAGGAAGACTGTTGCTGCTGAAGAAACCCCCGAAGTAACTTATTTTCAGTTGAAAAGAAAAAAAATGGAGAGGCGGGAAGGTGTCGAGAGAAGCCCAATCATTTCTGTGGAAATACTGGTAGAACATGCCTGGGAAGAGCATTTTCTTAACCCACCTGGGCATAAAGCAATCATTCTCTGACATTTGTATGTATACATCACAAAACATTTTTAAGAAATATTCTGTTGTTGCAAACTATATTGGAAAGAATCCTTTGTTTTGGTTGACAAAAAGAAGAAAAAACTACATTTAAATAAACTTAAACAAAAGTCAGTTATTGGCTCCCATAACTGGAAATCCCTAGGCAATGGCTTCAGCTATATAGCTGGATCCAGGCCACATGGGAAGAAGGGAGACTTGCATCTAGAGAGAGAATGGGGTGGGCAGTGGGTGAGACCAAGCTGCAGAGGTAGGCAGGGGCTGGATCCCCAAAGAGCCATTTTAAGGAGTTGAGACTTTTCTTGAGGACAAAAGCTCCAAGTAAATAGAGGAGTGACATGAACCGCTTTGCCTTTAAGAAGCCCCCTTCTGGCTGTGGTGTGGGAGGCTGGCATGGGCATGCTTAGAAGCAGGGGTTCAGGCGGGGCAGTGTTCGACCAGGGAAGAGACGGTGGGTGTGAGCAGCCCCCACAATTCTGTCCGCTGACCTAGAACTCACAATGCCACCTCCAAGATGATTCATTTGCCATTAACTGAGTCCAAGGGCCTGCCACAGGACACATTTGCTTAGGGAATCCCACATTTATACTCCACTCCCCTCCTAGACTCTAATCGAAGCCCAGAGTTGAACCCAGGTCTACCTAAATCAGAAGCCCATGATCTTAAGCTTGACACTGCATTGCTTCTAGGTTTTTCAAGTCCTGTTTCCATCATCTCCCTGAAATGGCAGAGGAGGCAATTGTAGGTGGGGTGGGGTGGGAGGCCCACTGTCTGTTCTTGAACACATTGATGTATTTCGTGGGGAAGAACAAACTTCTTCATAAAGCAATTACTCATAAAGCCAAAATTTCTTATGTTCACAGCCTTATTATTTCCACGTACCTTTTTTATTCTTTCATCTACGATTCGATTTTTCTGTCTAGCGACTCTACAGCAAGCTCCCATTACCACCGAAAGCTGTCTACCCACTCGGTTGTGCTTGACTCAGGCACCAGATGTGCTCCAGTTTATCCACGTGGCTCCAGGCACTCACATGTTCCTCCAGGTCCCATCCGCGGGCCTCCAGGACGCCTGCAATGGTATCCTGAATTCCCCTCCCAGAGCACCACCGCTACCACCACCCCCTTCCCAGCTCCAAGCACTCAGCCTGCTATAATTAAACAAACAGGGTTATTTGTGACATTCTGGTTTACACATCAACAAGTTATTTTCTCTGATTTTGCTATGGATGGATTTGCTCTGCTTACATTAAACAAAAACAGCTCACCCAAAAATGCAGAACAAGCAAGGCAGAGGAACGCGGCCCGACAGCTGCCTCCTTCCCTGTGAGGCAAGATCAAGTCTTTCCTTCCCAGACTCCTGGCCTCAAAGGAGCAGAACCTGGAGGCTTCAAAGCCACGGCCAAAGGCCTCAGGCCCGTAAGAGAGCTGCAGAGGGTCAGAGCTTGGCATGGGGAGGGAAGGATCCAGAATCACGGAAAGGTCAAATGAGGGTGTGTTTTGGAAGATTCCAGACTAAATAGCACAGGAAATAGAAATGTGGGATTCCCTAAGCAAATGTGTCCTGTACAGGGGCCTTGTGTTTGGTTAACGACAAACAAATCACCTTGCAGGTGGCATTGTAAAGTCGAGGTCAGCGGGCAGAATTGTAGGGAGTGTTCACGCCCACCACTTCTTCCCTGATCAAACACTGCCCTGCCTGAATCCATTTCCAGGAGTGCCCATGCTAACCACCCACACCACAGTCAGAAACGGCTTTTTTTTTTTTTTTTTTTTTTGATGCAGAGTCTCACTCTGTTACCCAGGCTGCAGTGTAATGGCGCAATCTCGGCTCACTGCAAACTCTGCCTCCCGGGTTTAAGTAATTCTCTGCCTCAGCCTCCCCAGTAGCTGGGATTACAGGCACGTGCCACCACATCCAGCTAATTTTTTGTATTTTTAGTAGAGATGGGGTTTCACCATCTTGGTCAAGCTGGTCTTGAGCTCCTGACCTTGTGATCTGTCCTCCTCAGTCTCCCAAAGTGCTGGGATTACAGGCTGCGCCACCGTGCCTGGCCAGAAGGGGTTTCTTAAAGGCACAGTGATTCATGTCACTCCTCTATTTAGGTGGAATCTTTTGTCCTCAAAAGAAACATCAATTCTACAATGGTCAATGGTTCTCTCAACTGTTTTTTCCTTTTTCTTTTTCTTTCTTTTTCTTCTTTTTTTTTTTTTTTTTTTTTTTTTTTTGAGACACAGCCTCTCTCTGTCACCCAGGCTGGAGTGCAGTAGCGCGATCTTGGCTTACTGCAGTCTCCCAGCTCAAGCCATGCTTCCACCTCAGCTTCCCAAGTAGCTGGGACTACAGGTGCATGCCACCATGCCCTGATTGACAAGTTTTCTGTATTTTTTGAAGAGATGAGGTTTCACCATGTTGCCCAGACTTGTCTTGAACTCCTGAGCTCAAGGGATCTGTCTGCCTCGACCTTCCAAAGTGCTGGGGTTACAGGCATGAGCTACCATGCCTGGCCAGTTCTCTCAGCCTTTCAAGATGCAGCCCCTGCCTATCTCTGCAACTTAGTCTCACCCCACTTCCCACCCCAATAAGAGGAACATTCAAGTTTTGCAAATGTGCCATCGGCATAAGCTGTTTCTTCTACCTTGAACAGCTACCGTGATCAGCAGCCCCCTTTGCCTGAAGCTTCAAGCCTACACTTTGCTGGCTTTCTCTCCACCCTTGGCCAAGCTTGGATCTGCCTGTGTTCTAATCATCTGTCTATACACCATTTCCTTACAAACGTTCAGCTCCATTGGCGCTGAGACATGTTGACTTTGATCACTGTCCCCTCTCAGTGTTGGTCTACATGCCTGGCACATTGTAGGTTTCCCGCAGATGGTGTCTGCTGAATAAATGAGTGACTTTCTTTTGTGTTTAGTATCTCTACTGGGGTAACTGACTCTGCAAACATCTGGTTCAAAAGTAGAAGCCACATGGTAGCTCCAAACTGGAAATATCCCAAATATCCAGCAGCTATAGACTAGGTAAATATAAATTGTGGTGGATTCACGCAAAAAAAAAAAGAAAGAGAAACACTATAAAGGGGTGAACTATCTATCACAACACCCCAAAATGTAGATGTATTTCACAAATAGAATGCTGAATAGAAGACGCCAAACACAAAGAATTACAGGCTATGGGATTCCACTTACATAAAATACAAAACCAGGTAAAACAAATCTATGCAGTTAGCAGTCAGGATAGTGCTTCATCTTTTGTGGAAGATAGTGACTGGGGGATGCTAGCTTGTTCCACATCTTGGTCTGGATCCTGGTTACACAGTCATATTCAGCTGGGAGAATTCACACTGGGCCGTACACTTATGGCAGGTGCATTTCTCTGAATGTATATTAAACTTCAATGTAAAGTCAAACAAAAGACCAGTGGTTGATGTGGGGCTGAGGCAGGAGAACTGGGCACCTGCTCTCTTGAATGTGGTGGGTGCCCAGGCTTACATCTTTTCTCCCAGGACTCCTCGTACTGGGATCTGCTTCTCCTGCCTCTGAAGGCCCCAACCCCAGGTAATGGAGACACGTGGTTGCTGCAAACAGTCAGACTGAAGAAATCCAGAAAGCCCCACACCCCAGTGAGTTAGTTACTGCAGAGGAGACTCTGGAAGCAAGTGCAGAAAGAGACAAAGGAGAGAGGAATTGCTCTGCAGAAAGGAAGGTAAAGAATTTGGATCCTAAAAGATAATCCTGGGGGAAGGAGGTGAAAAAGAACAACGAGATGCACAAAGGAAATCAGACTAAGTGAGAGGCTAGACACACTGGTTCTTGCTTGTAATCCCAGCACTTTGGGAGGCCGAGGCAGGCGGATCACTTGAGGTCAGGAGTTCGAGACCAGCTTGTCCAACATGGTGAAACCCCATCTCTATTGAAAATACAAAAATTAGCTGGGCATGGTGGCGTACACTTGTAGTCCCAGCTACTTGGGAGGCTGAAGCAGAAGAATCACTTGAACCCAGGAGGCAGAGGTTGGAGTGAGCCGAGATCATGCCACTGCACTCCAGCCTGGGTGACAGAGCGAGACTCCGACAAAAAAAAAAAAAATTAAGTGAGATAGGATGCAGCTGGGGCACCATGTGTTGCATCAACAAGGTCATTGTCAGGGTGGCCGGGTGACTTTACGATGCAAATATTCAACTTGAAGTCATTGCATTTTTGCAATGGAAATCCCTTTTAGCCCCCGTCCCCACAAAACTCCAAGAAAGTAGGCCACATACACACACGTGCCTTGTCTGAGTGGGAGTTCTGTCAGGAAGCCAGGAAGAGACTGAGCTTCATGTCTGGGTCCCTGAGGTGCAGCTGGGATGATGAGATGAACAATGAAACTGATCTGCCAGCAGAGGCAGCAAGGACACCATCAGAGGGGCTCTGAGCCTCCAAGGAATTCTCACTTCTCCCAGGGATGATTTTGTACTTGCCCGGAATACAAACTGAGAACTTGAAGCAAATCTTATTTGGATTTTAAGAGGCTAAGAGATCATGGCTGACACCAAGGTCACGCATTAGTGCATTTAAGTAGCTATTAAATGTCTTAACGCCCCTCTTAATTATAAATCCCTCCAAGGCAGAAATTGCATATTTATCTTAGTGTCTCCCAAGAACCCAAGAGCCAGGTCTGGAAGGAATCCATCTCTCCAGGTCCCTGAGGTGGAGGGGTTGACCACACACTTGCCATACTTGATGCACTGCCTTCAGAACAGACCTGCACACTGGCACCTTGTCACAATGTCAGCCCAGAGAGAACAATCAGCTGTAGCTCCCTTTTGCACCTTGCCAGCCTCACAGCATTTTCATACGTGTATTGCACTCAGTTCTCACACCAAGCCAGGAAGGAGAGTATGTGGTGAAGCTCACTTACCAATGAAAAACTGGAATTTTAGGGAGGGGACAGGATGTCTTCCGGTACCCAGTTGGTAAATGAGGCAAATGGGACTTGAATTCAGACCATCGGAGAGCAAACTGGCTGCCCTTTTGAGGCCACTCAGGCATGCAGGGTGGGTTTCCTCCCCTAGGAGTTATTCTTTCTGCTGATAACATCACGCTTCTTTTTTTTTTTTTTTTTTTTTTTTTAACTTTTATTTTAGGCTCAGGGACACATTGCAGGTTTGTTATATAGATAAACTCGTGTCACGCAGGGGGTGTTGTACAGATTATTTCACCACCCAGGTACTAAGCCTAGTACCTAATAGTTATTTTCTCTGAGCCTCTTTCTCTTCCCATTCTCCACCCTCAAGTAGGTCCCAGTGTGTGTTGTTCCTCTATGTGTCATATATTGTCATTATTTAGCTCCCACTAAGTGAGAATATGCAATATTTGGTTTTCTATTCTTGCATTAGTTTGCTAAGGATAGTGGCCTCCAGCTCCATCCATGTTCCTGCAAAGGACACGATCTCATTCTTTTTTATGGCTGCATAGTATTCCATGGTGCATTGCAGAGAAAAGGGAATGCTTACACACCGTTGGTGGGAGTGTAAATTAGTTCAACCATTGTGGAAAGCAGGGTAGTGATTCTTCAAAGAGCTGAAAACAGAACTGCCATTCAACCCAGCAATTGCATTACTGGGTATATACCCAAAGTAATATAAATCATGCTACCAATAAGCCATAAGCACGCATATGTTCATTGTGGCACCATTTACAACAGCAAAGACATAGAATCAATCTAAATGCCCAACAACTTCACACTCCTAAATTACTTTCCAGTCTCAAAACACCCACGAAATGACTTTCTCCCCACCCCAATCTGTAGGAAGGTTTATGTCGATGACCGAGGCAGCCAAGCGGCGCCTTCAGCGGCTGTAAGGGACCCTGGGCTGCGCCTCCTTTAGAGCTCTGCTCTCCTCTCCCTTCCTCTCCCTTCTCTCCTCCCCGTTTGCCAGCAGCTCACCCATCTCCTGACTTGGGGTTAGCAGGGCTGAGAAGGGACTGACCCAGACTTCTTAGAGTAGTGACTGCCCTCAAAGTGCCTCTGTTGGGGAGCACCTTAGGGACTCATTCATCCTTTCTTTGAATAAATGCTGTAGAACTAGAGATATCCTATGGTAGGCTCTGGGGGGAAAGCAGTGACCCTGACTCTGCCCTTCACCTGAAGGTCTTCCCAGTATGGCATGGGAGCTGCCTGAAGAGGGAAGGCTCTAGTCCCAGTGAGCCCAGGGGGAAACTGGCCTGGCTTCTGGGGTCTCAGGGAAAGTGTCATCCCAACCCCTATTGGAGGTTGGCTGGAACGGGTAGGAGTAAGGGTGAGAGCCCCATACACTTAGTGATCCAGGACTAGTTCAGCCCGGCTGCTCTCAAAGTGGGGGTGTGAGGATGGAGAGCATGGCTGGTCTCACACAGCCGGCCTCACCCAGTCCACCTGTGGCCAATAGGGTTCATGCACCTTGGCTGGGTGACAGCACAGTTACTTCCTGCTGTGTTCTGAGTATCTGTGTCCCAACAAAATTGATATGCTGAAACCTAACCCCCAAAGCATAGATATTTGAAAATAGGGCTTTGGGAGGTGATTAGGTCATGAGGGTGAAGCCCTTTTGACTGGGATTGGTGTCCTTATGAAAGTCCCAAGAGAGTTTGCTTCTGCCATGTGAGGACACAGTGAAAAGATGGCCATCTACGAAGAGAGTGCTCACCAGACCCCAAAAGTACCCTGGTCTTAGACTTCACAACTTCCAGAACTGTGGCAAATACATTTCTGTTGTTTATAAGCCACCCAGTCTATGGTATTTTGTTACAACAGCCCGACTGAATAGGTACTAAGACACTTTCCATAGCACAGCACTTTGGGACTTACGTTTCTCTCTCCTCCTCCTGCTCCGGCCGTGTGGGACATACCTGCTTCCTCTTTGCCTTCCACCATGATTGTAACTTTCCTGAGGCCTCCCTGGCCATGCTTCCTGTACAGCCTGTGGAATCATGATCCAATTAAACCTCTTTTCCTTTTAAATTACCCAGTTTCAGGTATTTCTTTATAACAGTGTGAGAATGGTCAAATACACCTTTAATCTCCATTTGCTTCCCCTCCGAGTTTGGCATCCCAAGGTTTGATCAAAAGTTTGAAATATAAACCTCTTCCCCCTGGAAGGTTTACAGGCCCTGCCAGGCCAGAAACATTCGTTTTCTACTTTCTGCTTTTGATTGACAAGGAGCCCAAGTTGCTGGCCCAGAGCACTCCAAAAATGGAGTGGTGTCCTGGATCTTGACCGAGTACAGGAAGAAACACAGAAGGACCTGCCCCGGCTCGTAAATAACTGGCTGTGGGGCTTTGGACAGGGCAGGGAGCCTCTGGGTTCAGTGTCCTCCTTTTATAAAATGAGGAAAAATGTGTGAATGTCAGGTGGGCCCTGAGCTAGAGAGACAGCGGGCACCGAGGCAGGACCCTGCCTTCATAGACAAGATTGAGATGCAGAGGAAACCCATGGCCCCTCTGCTTGGTGACCATGTTGTATTAGTTTGCTAGGGTAGTCACAACAAGGCACCACAGCCTGAGTGACTCAAGCAATAGACGCTTATGAACTCACAGTTCCAGAGGCTGGAAGTCCAAGATCAAGGTGTTGGCAGTGTTGCTGCCTTCTACGGGCTGTGAGGGAGAATCTGCTCCAGGATTTTCTCCCAGCTGCTGGTGGTTTGCCTGCCGTCTTTCGTTTTCCTTGGCTTGCAGAAGCATTGCTCTGACCTCTGCCTTCGTCTTCACATGTGCGCTGTGTGCTGTGTCCACATTTCCCCTTTTCAATCAGGACACGAGTCATATTGGCTCAGGGGCTCACCTACTCCGGAATGACCTCATCTTAGCTAATTACTCCACAAGAACCTTATTTCCAAATAAGATCACATTCTGACATACTGGAGTGAGGACTTCAACATAGGAATTTGGGGGAATGCAATTCAATCCATAACACGCGTGACCCGGGTCAAGATCATCTACCTTTCTTACCTTATTTTCTGTGCTTCTAAAACCAGGGATAATCAAGAAGGATAAATGGGACAATATGTGTGAGGGTCCCTAGCACATCATAGATGCCAACACACGGGAGGAGCTCAAAAAATGCTGATTCCTTGCATCAGCGGCTCTTAGCAAAGATGCCTAAAGCCCCAGTCCTCATTCCTTTAGTCATGGCCCTGGCTCACTCTTCCTCCCTCTCACCCAGGAAAGCTGACAAAGTGATTAAGCTAAAACTTAAGCATTGAATCTATTCTCCAAAAGGAAGCTTACTGTTGAAGTCTGTTTTGGGGGCATCCTTTCTGTACTCCCAAAACTGCAACACGTTTGTGACCTGCAAAGCCTGGCCCCACCATGAAGATGAAGAATGTGACAGCTGCGCTGAGGGTGACCGCTTTTCGAGCACCGCTCAGGACCATCCACACAGCTCAATGTGAATAGCTGCAAACTCCCTTCTCCCTCTGTCTCCCCGTCTCATCGGCTTCGATTCACAGGCTGTGTAATTCAAGTCATTAATTTTTTCCATTCAGTGCGCTGCCAATTTCTTCTCATTTTGTTCCTGGAAATCTCTTGTGTGCGTCTTCTAAATTTAAAATAAATACACTGTACATAATTGGATGCTAACCAGACAACACTGAGCAATCATACTTTCTCATTGATTCCACAGATGTATTCGCCTCCAACACAGAATAGGAAAGGTCTCTGCGTGTTCTGGATGAAATGTTAAATGGAACAAGTTGCCCTCACATTCTTCAATATCAGTATTGGCCTTTAGAATATTTCCCCAGTTATGATCTTAGTTGAAATGAACAATGAAAGGTTCTTGCACCAAAAATAGACATCCAAATTATTCTAGCTGCTACCATTGTGTGCTCATGGGGCTGGGTGGAAAGAGTCTAAGTTCAGGCCTCAAGAGAGGACGTGTGGCTGCAGACGCGCCACGAAGAGGGTGGGTCATGGCAAGGAAGCACTTGCTTACACTGAGGATTTCAGTATTCTCAGCCATGCATTAAGAGCTTGGCCCAGATCCCTTTTTTTCCTCCAAAGCACAGGATGCATTCTTGAGATATACTCAAGATGATTTTTAGAAGTACAGGACTATGATATTAAATAGCACCAGATCTTGTGGAAGAGACAGAAAAACACCCCCCAGAGAATCCGTTTGTTCACCTGCATTTGCTAGCACTATTGTTTGTATTAGGTGAGGCCACGTGCCTAGTTCTGACCAATGAAATGTGAACAGAAATTATGCGTGTCACTTCTAGTCTCAGATGGTGGGAAGCCTGTGTACTGTTCTCTCCAAACTCTCTCTTCCTCACACGTGCTGGCAGAGGGTGCCTTGCGTTACACATTGCCCAGCTCTAAGATGGTGGAGTGTTCATCAGCCTCGCCTGCTGAGTGGCTGGGCAGAGGAAAATCCTCACCAACCTGTGCAAAACCCCTAACACGATTTAGAAATAAACATTTACTATGTTAAGACACTGAGATTTTTAAACATAGTGTATAATCCAGCCTGACTGATATGAATCTCATATTGAAAAAATAATTTCTTTTAAAATTCTACCTAATTCTTCAGATTTCATCAAGGAGAAAGTCCCTGTTGGTGATAGTATATCTTTAACATTTCTTTCTTTTATTTGTTTACTTATTTATTTATTTGAGACAGGGTCTCACTCTGTCACCCAGGCTGCAGTGCAGTGGTGTGATCATGGCTTACTGCAGTCTCAACCTTCCAGGGTCAGATGATCCTCCCACCTCAGCCTCTCAAGTAGCAGGGCTATAGCCATGCACCATCATGCCCAACCAATTTTTTTTTTTTTTTTTTGTAGTTTTTGTAAAGATGAGGTTTTGCCATGTTGGCCAGGCTGGCCTTGAACTCCTGGACTTAAGCTGTCTGTCTGCCTTGGTTTGGCCTCCAAAAGTGCTGGGATTACGGGCATGAGCCACCATACCTGGCCCTTTTATTCTTATAATCTCACTTTTTAACTAAAAGAGAGCAGACTTTGCACTCAGCATTTTTCAGAAGGCAATAATACCCAGCATATTAGTTTGTTAAGTCTACCATAACCAAATACAACAGACTGACTCATTAAACAACAAAATTTTATTTTCCCACAGCTCTGGAGACTAAAAGTCTGAGATCAAGGTGTCAGCACGTGTTTTCTGAGTCATCGCTCCTTGGCTTGCAGATGGCCGCCTTCCCTCTGTGTCCTCATGTAGTCTTTCCTCTGAGCACGTGCATGTCTAGCCTCTCTCTCCTCTCTCTTTCTCTCACTCTGTCCTAATCTCCTTTTCCATATATGAATGGTGGGTGGGCCCTAATGCAGTATGACTGGTATCCTTACGTATGTATATAACAAGAGCAAAACTCCGTCTCAAAATATTTTGAGACGGAGTTTTGCTCTTGCTGTCCAGGCTGGAATGCAATGGTGTGAACTCGGCTCATCGCAATCTCTGCCTCCCAGGTTCAAGTGATTCTCCTGCCTCAGTCTCCCTAGTAGCTGGGATTACCAGCATGTACCACCATGCCCAACTAATTTTTTGTATTTTTAGTAGAGACAGGGTTTCTCCATGTTGGTCAGGCTGGTCTCAAACTTCAGACCTCAGGTGATCCACCCACCTTGACCTCCCAAAGTGCTGGGATTAGAGGCCTGAGCCACCGTGCCTGGCCCGACCTATCATATTTTAACATAATTACCTCTTCAGAGCCCCTACATCCAAATACAGTCACATTCTAAGGTTCTGGGCCTTGGGGCTTCAACATATGAATTTTGAGGGAACATAATTCAGCCCGTGACACTCAGCTAGAGTTTTAGGACATTATTTATCTTTCACTTGTTTTTGAAGGGGTAGATGCTGCTTTCTATTAATGCAAGCCATGCCAGTTTTCCATTTATAATTGTGATGCAAATTTTTCACACATTACACATTTATTTAAATAGTAGGAAGCTGGATTTAAAGAAAAACATAAGAATTTATTAATAATATATCAAAAATTGTGAAGGGAAATGTAAATGGCTGAATTTGGGGACCCATTGCCTGTATGATTTCTAAAGCCCTGCCCAATTCTTAGTTTCTTTCTTATATAATTTTATTGCTTATATATCCATCTAAATGATTGCCTACTATGCTTTGAATATGTCCCCCAAAGTTTCTGTGTTAAAAATTTGTCATTGTAAAAGTATTCAGAGGTGGGACCTTTCAGAGGTGATTAATGGATTAATGCCATCATGGACGAAGTAGGTTAGTTAACTCTGGAGTGAGCTCCTGATAAAAAGATGGGTTTGGCCTGATTTTCTCTATGTCTCGCATACTCACTCTTCCACCACATTATGATGAAGCAAGAAGGTCCTCACAAGATGGTGACACTATCTTTGTGAATTCCCAGCCTCCAAAACTGTAAGAAATATACTCCTTTTCTTTATAAATTACCTGGTCTGTAGCATTCTGTTACAGCAAAGGAAAATGGACAAAGAGGGTGCATACTAAGTGTCACATTAGTGTTGGACATTAGAGTGATCATAGAGTCAAGTGGATAATACCATCAGACCAGAGAAATAATTCAATTCTGCCTGGGAGAATCAGAAAAGGCTTCCCAGCGGTGGTGACAAGCAATGTATTTTGGACTTTTCAGCCACACAGAAACATGGTCTCCTCATTATTGACTTAGTATTTCCTGAATTTTGAATGTGTATAAAACACTGTGACTTTAAGAGGAGAGAAGAGGCTAATTAGTCGCAGAGAAGACCAGACAGGAAATTCATGACTTGCATTTAGGGTTGTACTTCTTCCAGAGATGATTTTAAACATGTTTGGTTTTTTTTCCCCTTGATTAGGAACTTTACATTTTCCTAGAGTCTAGTTGTCTGATGTGAAATACATATTGGAAAAATTCAGGCATAATTGTGAAAACATATTTCTTAATCAAATGTAACCACAGGAGGAAAAATCTTTCATTGAATAAACTCCTCTGAGGAAAGAGAGTTTGTTTTTGAAGAAATTCATTAAATGTTTTCACTGTTGGTTCCTGTCTCCATCATTCAGCAAAGTACAAATATTTTTGGAGCTCCTACTAGATGCAGGAACTGTTCTAGATGCTGCAGATACTGTGGGGAGTAAGACCAACAAGATTCTCTCTCCTGGGGCTTACACTCTGGCAGGAAGATTGACAATAAGCAAACAAACCAATGAGAGAAGATCGGACAGAAATAAGTACTCCAACAGAATGAAAATAAGGCGATGAGATAGGGATGATGGGAGAGCATGCCTTAGACTATGGGAGCTGGGAAACCGTCTCTAAGAGGCTGATCTTAACATGAGATCTAAGTGACAAGAAGCAGCCAGTGGGAAGAATGTTACAGATTAGGGAAGAGCTGGGCATGGGCCTCAAGGTAGGGAGGAGTATGTGAGTTTGAGAAACAGAAAGTGGGCCTGATTCTGCAGCCTGGTGAGCAGAGGAGACTGGCAGGAGGCAAGGTCAAAGTCAAGGAGGAAGGTCAGGGTGAGATCACACCTAGAACCTTATAGGCCGGGCTGAGGACCTGGGGTTTGCTCAGGTGTGAGGAGAGCCACTGGAAGTTTCTGAGCAGGAAATAGCAAAATCTTGTTCAGTATAACACCTGCCTGTGTGAGCACAGAGGCTAAAGGGTCCAATCACCCAGCTCCAAAGCTCAACATTCCCACCTACCAGCAGTGAGACAACCTCTCCAAGTTCAATTTCCGTATCTTGGGGTCAAACTCAGCTCACAAGCTGAGTACCATGTTATACAATTTCTCCACTGCAGGAGTTTGCAAGCTTTTTCTTGTAGAGGATCTGTTGTGGGTTGAATTGCAGCCCTCTAAAATTCATATGTTGGAGTCCTAACCCTCAGTACCTCAGGATATGACCTGATTTGAGAATAGGGTCATGGTGCACATAACTTGTTAGAATGAGGTCATTCTGGAGTAAGGTGGGCTCCTAAGCCTATATGACTGGTGTCCTGATAAAAGCGGAAATTGGGACAGAGACAGCACACAGGGAAAAATGTCATGTGAAGATGAAGGCAGAGGTCAGGCCCACGTTCTACAAGCCAAGGATGCCAAAGATTACCAGGAAACCACCAGCACCTGGGACAGAGGTTTGATGCAGGTTCTCCCTCAGAGCCCTCGAAGGAAGCAACCTTGCTGACACCTTGATCTTGGACTTCCAGCCTCCAGAACTGTGAGAAGATACATTTCTGTTGTTTAAGCCTCTCAGTCTGTGAGACTTTGTTATGGCAGTCCTAGCGAACTAATGCGGTGCTGCATAGTAAATATTTTAGGCTTTGCAGGCCAGATGATCTCTGTCATTCTACTCAACTCTGCCATTTTAGCACAAAAGCAGACATAGATAATACACAAACAAAGGAGTGTGACTGTGTTCTAATAAAGCCATTGACACATACAGGCAGTGGGCAGGCTAGATTCGCCTGTGGGGTACAGTCTGCTAACCCCTGCCCTACAAAAATGCCTACCTCATTTTGCCCACCAAAGGCCAGGCTATTGGGTAACTTCACTTTTTTCCCCCATGAAGACCTTGCCTTTGTTCACAATTTGGTAATAATAATAAGAAATAATATTTACAGAGTAATTAATTAGTACCTGGCACTATGGTAAGTGCTTTATGTGAATTTCCTTACTTAATACTCCCAACAACCTAATGGCATAGGAATTACTGTTTCCAACTCCATTTTACAGATGAGCAAATTGAACACAAGTGAGTTAATTAAGTTGCCTAAAATCCCACAGCAGGATTCAACCCTGGCAGCCCAATCATTACTCTAGCAAAACACACACAGAAGTGACTTTCCACTGCTTCTAAAAAAAAAAAAAAAAACATTTTCTGGCTTTCTCTTTCCTCTCCTGCTCATCTCCTAGCCTTTGGCATTTTTTTCTTTTTCCAGCATAAAAATGTGTTGAAGTCATTTCCCAACCAACTAAGATATGTAATCCCTTCCTCCCTGGGGAGCAGTCAGCTACTGCAGATGATTTTGGAAAATTTGTTCATTTGTCTTATTTCTATATGTTGGAGCAATTATTCCTTTTTTCTTATGATCACTCTTTTAAAAACAATACCATAACTTTAATAGTCCAGTCACCATTGTTACTTTTGCAAGGATGATGGGCTGATAGAGCCATATGAATAAACTGGTACATGGAAAGTCTGAGGTTTGATAAGAGTAGTTGATGAGCTGTGAACGTGATCAAATGTTGCTGTTTCATTTCTTCAGCCTCGTTTATTCACCTGTTTCTCTTCATTCCTACTGGCGCCATCCCAGATCAGGCTTGTTTATTTCATGGCTGAATTGTTGCAACAGTTTGTCCCTATGTCCCTGAGCTATTTTCTTTCTCATTTTTTTCTGTGTGCTGTATCAGATTCATCTTCCTAAAATACCTCTTCAGTCACATCACTGTCCTTCTAAGAACTTCCAATGGCTCCCCACTGCCCATTGGTCCAAATCAGGCTCCTCCATGTGACCTTCACCCTCACACACATGGCCTTTTAGATTTATGTGAGTATGATATTTCTTTCAAGCCAAATGTGTTTTCAGTTGCAACAGAGCACCTCTGATTTGTGTAAAACATTTCTTATGGCAAAAATGTCAGCATTACCCCTAAGAACTCATGAACTTAGAGAAACAAACAAAATTAAGGGTATGTAAAAGCAATCCATTCCACAAAATTCACCAATTGGTTGTGATATGCAGCATCCACATAATAAATATCCTTCCGAGGCCATGGGGAGAAAGAAGATTGAGCCAAAGATTCAATCCACACAAAGGAAGTATTCCACCCAGTTATAAGGCTGGCTACGTCCGTGCGTGAGCCAAGAAAGCACTGAATTCATTTTTGAAATGTATGTCCTGTTAATCAGGTTAACACAGCTGCTATAACAAACAGGCCTCCAGATTTCAGCAGCTTGACATTCCAGTTTATTTCTTGCTTCCATAGCAATGAATGGGTGTTCCTAGGCAGGCATTTTTGGTTGGTGGACAGCTTTCCTTCACATGGTCATTCAGGCTTCCAGCCCTCTTCCTTCTCTGACTCCACAAGAAGGACCCATTGTTGTCAGTTTCATCTGCTGATGGAAGGGAAAAGGACCTGTGTGGAGCAGACACACCTGCTTCTTAATAAGACTATCCTGGAAATAATACCCATGATTGGGGCTTGATCCTCTTGGCAAGAACAATGGCACCTGGGCGTGAGGGGGTCTGGGAAATGAGTACCCTGGTTGGGCAATCACTTAACAATGGCCTCATACAATGGGAGGGGGAATATGTATTGAGGTGGACAGCTAGGTGTTCCAGCTATACAGAGAGGCTGTTAATATCAACTTCAATCATAACTTGATCCTCAGGCTAAATAGAACTTGTCCAGGTTATGATGGGCAGGCAAAACGTGAAAAATAAAAACAAAGCATTATTCCTAAAAATTACTTTTTATTGCATAATTTACCCGGTTAACTCCTATTTATTCTCCAGATCTCAGCCCAATCATTTCATTCTCAGTGGAGCCTTTCCAGATATTTCTGCCTAAGATGCATTTCTGTTTTCTATACACTTCTAGCCCCACAAACTCCCCATCTGTAACACAACACAGGTGCAAGTTTTACACTGGTGTGTGTGATTATTACATGAAAGCCTGTCTTCCTCATTAGATGCTACATTTCATGAGGGTAGGTATATCAATTGTTTTTCTTACAACCTTGTTCCCAATATCTAGCACAGGAGCAGGCACACAGTAGGTTCTCACTATGTAATTATTGACTGAATACATTAAATAACATTTGCTCATTGTAGAAAAATGGAAATGCAAATACACACACAAAAATGAGCGCTTAAAATCATCCATAAGCTCTTATATGGGTCAGCTATTGCTGAGTTAATATGCTGTGTAACAAACATGCCCCCATATCTTGTTGACTTGCAACAACAATGTTTATTTCTCACTCAGAGGTTTGCGAGTTGGCTGTGGTGGCCTGGCTTTGGGCTTCAGGTCTGGTCCAGACCTGACATAAATCTTTTGCCATGACCTAGGCTAAAAGATTAGTAACTACCTGGGGTGGCTTCTTTTCATGGTTCCAGACAGTAGCACAAATGATCAAGCCAATCCGCATACACAGTTAAAATCTCTAGCTGGGTTTGGTGTATGTTTCCACTGTCCATATTCAATTGGCTAAAAGCAACATGGCCTTGAGAGACAAAATAAGGACTCTTCTTCAGTGAACCTTGACAAGAATGGAAAGGGGTGGAAGAAAACAGGGCGAACTACTGTGTTCCCATCCTGACTTTGTGCGCCATATGTTTAAATATTGTGTGTGTGTTTGTATACATAGATATATATATATTTATTTATACTAATCATACTGTCTTCTAACCTTACAAAGGCAGAATATTTAAAGTTAGAGCGATCCTGAGGAGGGGACACAACAGTGGGGCATTGTCACTATATGAGCTCTAGTGTATGCCGAGTATTTTATTAATTCCTGCAATGAGTTACAAAAAACAAACCTGGAAAAAAATCTTTCAATCTAAACTGTGTTGGAACTATGCCCTGGCTTTATTTATAGCTCCTTTTGAAAACAAATGAATCATGACTCATTAATAAGCATAGCAGGAATAACAAAACTGGGACTTACTTCTTATCTTCAAATATTGCCATGCCTAAACCATTCTAGAAAACATACACATATGCAAAAACATTTCATCACTGCTCAGGCTGGTTCTGGTGCTTAACAATGCTCAGAGAAGAGAAGTCCTTTCATCTCTCAGCACTTTAAGTCTTTTTCAGTAGACACAGAAAACAACAGGCCATCCTTTATGAACATTTCCTTCGAATCACCTTTATGTACCTCATGAGTGACAGGAGCTCATTTCTTCTATAGACCAACAATAACCAAGTACTTAAAAGTCACTCTCTTTCTCTCTCTCTCTTTGCTCGCTCTCTCTCTGCAAGCTTTTGGTATATCCAAATACAATTGATGCCTTAAATCCTGACTTATTAAATAAGAAGGGAGCAGTTTACTGTGATCTTATGTGGAAGCTGCGCGGATGTCATGGTGAAATGTGAATAAGAAAATCAAGGAGAAAGGACATTTTAAGTGCCTCTGGGTGCATTCATATTTGAAGGGGGAAAATGTACTTGCTCAAACATTTATGATGCTGTCTTTCCATTTTTACCAAAAGCAATAAATACTACAAATAGATTCTTCCACCCTAAGATGTCTTCATATTATTTTGGACACTTTTTTTTCTGTCTTGAACTAAAAAGAATTGAAATTGAAGTTGAAAAAAATAAAATAAAAAGAATTACATATTTCTAATTAAAATGAATATAAAACAAGGCTCAAAACTCAAATTGATGACTCGAACTAGAACTTAAGGATTTCAAGCAACCAAGAGCCAGTCTGGGTGATCCAGCTCTCCCCCACAGACATGTGCAGGGCAGCACCTGGCCCCATGCTCGTACTCAGTCTCTGCTCCATAAACTTCTGCCTCCTTCCCTCAGAGGAGGAACTGGGATTAGGGTCACACAATTCTGCCCTGAGACATCAGCCAGCAAAATGATGTTGTAAAGCCAGTAAAACAATCACCTGTCTTCCCAGACTCTCCTTGGGTCTATTTGCTTCGAATCTGGCATTTTCATTTCTCCTGCTTGACAAAGTTCCCCTCTCACCTTTTTTCCCAGGACTCATCTGTTTCTGCTGTGCCTGCCCACCCCCTCCATTTGACCACCCACCTGTGCAGGTGGCCTGCGTTGTTTTGGGGATGTACCACCCAGTTAATCCAAAGAGCCAGCAGTTTTGAAAAAGAGGCCCCTCCTCCTGGGCCTTGACTCCTCTCTCGCCACTGCTAATTCCATTAACTGAGAAAAGGCAACACTTGGAAAACCAAGGCAGGGTGTGGTCAACATCAGAGCATGCAGTGGGCTTGACAGGGGCTGGAAACCAGCTCTTAGAAAGTGGTATGGTTTGGCTCTGTGTCCCTGCCCAAATCTCATGCTGAATTATAATTCCCAATGCTGGAGGTGGGGCCTGGTGGGAAGTGACTGGATCATGGGTGTGGTTTCTCATGGGTTAAGACTACCTCACTTGGTGGTGTTGTAGTGATCGTGCGTTCTCATAAGATCTGGTTGCAGAAAAGAGAAACTGGACCCCTTCCTGACACCTTACACTGAAATTAACTCCAGATGGATTAAAGACTTAGACATAAGACCTAACACCATAAAAACCCTAGAAGAAAATCTAGGCAAAACCATTCAGGACATAGGCGTAGGCAAGGACTTCATGACCAAAACACCAAAAGCATTGGCAACAAAAGCCAAAATAGACATATGGGACCTAATCAAACTCCATAGCTTCTGCACGGCAAAAGAAACAGTCATTAAAGTGAATTGGCAACCAACAGAATGGGAAAAAATTTTTGCAGTCTACCCATCTGACAAAGGGCTGATATCCAGAATTTACAAAGAACTAAAACAGATTTACAAGGAAAAAAAAAAAAAAAGCCCATTCAAAAGTGGGCAAAGGATATGAACACTTTACAAAAGAAGACACACATGAGGCCAACAAACATATAAAAAAATGCTCATCATCACTGGTCATTAGAGAAATGCAAATCAAAACTACATTGAGATACCATCTCACGCCAGTTAGAATGGCGATCGTTAAAAAATCTGGAGACAACAGATGCTGAGAGGATGTGGAGAAATAGGAACACTTTTACACTCTTGGTGGGAATGTAAATTAGTTCAACCATTGTGGAAGACAGTGTGGCAATTCCTCAAGGACCTAGAAATAGAAATTCCATTTGACCCAGCAATCCCATTACTGGGTATATATCCAAAGGATTATAAATCGTTCTACTATAAGGACACATGCACACGAATGTTCATTGCAGCACTGTTTACAATAGCAAAGACCTGGAACCAACCCAAATGCCCATCGATGATAGACTGGACAGGGAAAATGTGGCACATATACACCATGGAATATTACGCAGCCATCAAAAACGATGAGTTCATGTCCTTTGTAGGGACATGGATGAACCTGGAAACCATAATTCTCAGCAAACTGACACAAGAGCAGAAAACCAAACACTGCATCTTCTCACTCATAGGCGGGTGTTGAAGAATGAGAACACATGGACACAGGGAGGGGAGCACTACACACTGGGGTCTGTTGGGGGGAAATAGGAGAGGGACAGCAGGGGGTGGGGAGTTGGGGAGAGATAACATGGGGAGAAATGCCAGATACAGGTGAAGGGGAGGAAGGCAGCAAATCACACTGCCATGTGTGTACCTATGCAACTATCTTGCATGTTCTTCACATGTACCCCAAAACCTAAAATGCAATAAAATAAAAAATAAAAATAAATAAAAATAAAAAGATCTCATTGTTTAAAAGTGTGTGACACTAACCCTCCCTCTCTCCCTTCCTCCTGCCTGGCCATGTGCCGGCTCCCTCTGCACCTTCTGCCATGATTATAAGTTTCCTGAGGCCTCCCCAGAAGCCAAGCAGATGCTGGCACCATGTTTCCTATACAGCCTGCAGAACCATGAGCCAAATAAACCTCTTTTCTTTATAAATTACCCAGTCTCAGCAATTTCTTTATATTAGGTTGGTGCAAAAGTAGTTGCAGTTTTTCCCATTACTTTTAATAGAAATGTGAGGAGGAAGTAATACAGAAATCGTGCCCTGCTTCTGCTTGAGCAGTGTTTTGTTTGTTTCTTTCTGAGTAACAGACCACCCCAACATTTAGCAGCTTAAAACAGTAACACTAGTATTTAGCTCTCTCAATTCTAGGGGTTGACCAGGCAGCTGTTTTTCTGGTTGTGTTTACAATCTTTTATTTTATTAGCCAGATGGCAGCTGGGTGTTGGGTCATCTTGGGGCTCAGCCCTGAAACGCCAGGACCCCCTCCTTCTCTATAGAGTCTTGGGTCCTCTCCTTCCTACTGGGCTTCTCCAGCAGGATAGCTGGACTTTCTGCCTGGCATTCAGGGCTCCCAAAAAGCAGAAAGAGCTGCCTGTATGTTCTGAATGTTTGTGTCTCCCCAAAATTCATATTTTGAAAGCTAATCCCCAATGTGACAGTACTAGGAGACATGATCATTGGCAGATGATTAGGTCTGAGGGGGAACGCTCATGAATGGGATTAGTATCTTTATAAAAGAGGCCGAGGGAGCTCGTCTGTAGCTTCCACCATGTGAGGCCACAGCAACAGGTGCCATCTAGAAACCAGAAAGCTCCCACAGGACACCAAATCTGCTGGTGCCTTGATCTTGAACACTGAGTCCTCATAACTATGAGCTACAAATTTCTATTGTTGAAAAGCCACCCATTCATGGCATTTTGTTATAGCCTCCAGAACTAAGACACTGCCAGACCCACTGAAGTTTCAGGCTCAGGGTCAGCAATGGAGCATTGTCACCTTCACCTGGCTAACATCATGCCAGGGCCAGTCAGGAGAGGGCCAATAAACTCCATCTCATTTTTTATGAGATGGAGTCTTACTCTGTCGCCCAGGCTGGAGTGCAGTGGCACAATCTCGGCTCACTGCAGCCTCCACCTCCCAGGTTCAAACAATTCTCATGCCTCAGCCTCCCAAGTCGCTGGGATTACAGGCACATGCCATACGCCCAGCTAACTTTTATATTTTTAGTAGAGATGGGGTTTCACCATGTTGGCCAGGCTGGTCTCAAACTCCTGGCCTCAAGTGATCCACCAGCTTTGGCCTCCCAAAGTCCTTGGATTACAGGCATGAGCCACCGCGCCCGGCCTAAACTCCATCTCTAGATGGAGGGATGGGAAGACAGAGACAGACAAATAATTTCTGGCCCTCTTTGATTTGGAAGGACTTGTTTTCCATGCTGTTGTACAGTGGTTCTCACCTATTTCTGGTCCTTTGCACTTGAGCACATTTCTCTTGGGTTGGATTCTCATTCTTGGCTTTGTTATTCTTCAGTATGTGACATCACTGAGTCCTTGGCCTTATAACTGGCTTCACTACTGGATGCTTTCAGTTCATTTGCTGCCATTTCTTTTCCTTGGAAGATGGCACATGTACATGGTGTGCATGTGTGTGCTTGTATGTGTATATGTGCAACACATGTGTATGCATGTGTGTACATATGTATGTAGGTAGTTACTGGGGAACAAAACAAATGATACAATAAATCATTTTGTAAGTCCAGGGGGCTGATTCTGAAATGAGGTCTGATGTAGACGGGAATGATAAGCTTGTATTTAAACCACATGACAATCAGACTGGAGCTGTGTGACTTCGGCTGGGTCAGAAGGCAGACACACACTTCTGGGGAGGAGGGGGCACTAAGGTCCAGTCGTGCACCTAGGCATGGGGCTGAGTCTGCCCAGGAGAAACGCTCACACTTCCAACTGGAAGAAAGACAACCTTCTGGACCAGCAGCTGCCCTGACAGACACCCTGTTTGTGGGTGGGAGCAAGGCAGAGTGGAGAGTTCAAATTCTGTAAGAAATAAGTTATAGAAATGTATCTGTATGTTGTCTTCCTGATTGTAAGTCCAAGGGGCTGAGAGAAGACAGATCTGGCTCCGTCCTAAGGGGAATTTCTCTCTCACGTTTTGCTGAGATGGGGCTTATTGGGGTAATTACCTCCATTGGAATGATGGTTACTGTTTCCTGCGTGGCTGCGAGGCAGGCTGTCCTAGGGTAGGGGAGCAGAGGGGGACCATCCTTCCTTCCCACCCAGGTTGCCCCCTTTTGAATTTTCACCCTGTATGTCTGCCCTTGGAGCTCTTTAACCTGCCAATCACCTATCATTGCCTTGAACCCCAGCTGTAAATCCAAATGAAAGTAGGAATCACAAGCTAAGCCTTAGGGTGGAAGAGGAATAGGGTGGGGGCTGTCATGGAATGAGCCAGGGAGCATTTGAGAGCTGTGCAACCTCATGCTAAAAGGAAAGGCTTGGAAAATGAGGGTGGGGCAGGTGGGGAGCTGGAGGGCAACAAGTGGGGTACTGGGAGAGAAGGTCCAGAGGAAAAATGATCTCCCAAAGGGAGATGATTCCATCAATAAATAAGCTTGGCTACTTTGAAAATTTGCCTAGGAGAATCAGCCTTCACCTGGCTCGGGAGAATTGGCCTTCACCTGGCTCGGGAGAATCGGCCTTTACCTGTCTCGGGTGAAATCTTTACACTCAGAAACCTGGCACATGTGTATTTGTGGCCACAAGCAGAGCCGGCAAGGGTGTGGTGGCAAAGAGCCCATCGGTTGCCAGGAAAAGAGAAGCAGGGCCTCCTGTCAGCACTTGGGACTCAGTCCATGTTGGTGCAGCTCCCTGAGGGTCCCACCTTGGGTTAGGGGGTGGGAAGGGCAAGGCCCCTCCCCTGTTGAAGGGCAGCTCCCTGTTGGCATCCAGCTCTCAGATATCAAAGTCCTGGGCAGAAACTTCCAGAGGCACCTGAAGGAAGTCAAGACTCAGATTGGTGGGAGCAGAAGATTCTGGAATCTATGGAGCTGATATTAGCCAGCACACTGCCCTGGAGACTATACAGAGAACTTAAAAATAGAATTTTCTATAACTGCTTGAGTCTCTGGGTGTTTAGCAGCCACGTCTGGCAGTCTATACTCAAGGCAGACTGGCTGCGGGGAAAGGCATTGTTAAAATAAAATCATTAGCTTAATAGGCTTGATGAAAAGGGTGGTGAGATGGGAATTTCCTTTTGCAATATGTTCTCCGCTCAAAGCAATACCCGAAACCAGTAGGACGTAGTAATTACTGACTAAAAATGCTCCAATATCTCCCACTTTGTTTATGTTTTCTTATGGATCTAATAAACATTAACTGTGAAAACTGCTTGAAGTCCCAGAATTTTCAGTGTAAGATGAGACTACATGTCACCTAGCGCTGGAATTGTTTACTTCCTGATTTATTGTATCATTTGTTTTGTCCCCCAGTGACTATTTACATACATATGTACACATGTGTACATATGCATACACGTGTGTACCTATACACATACAAGCACACACATGCACACCATGTACATGTTGTGCCATCTTCCAAAGAAAAGAAATGGCAGCAAATGAACTGAAAGCATGGAGTAGTGAAGCCAGTTACAAGGCCAGTGACTCAGTGATGTCACATACTGAAGAATACCAGCCAAGAATAAGAATGCAATCCAAGAGAAATGTGCTCAAGCACAAAGGACCAGGACTAGGTGATATCCAACTGAAACCACACAGCGCCAGTCTGATTGTCACGTGGTTTAAATACAAGTTTATCATTTTTGTCTACATCAGACCTCATTTCAGAGAGGACTTGAAACAATTTACAAAAATACACAACATCAAATTGAAAAATTACACATAACTAAAAATCAGACTCAAGGAAAATGTAAATAAAGCGTTTTGGGTTTTTTTTTTTTTTTCAAACAAGGGAAAGTCAGAATTCAGATAAACAGTCTGGAGAAGTGATTCTCAGCCACAACTGCACATTGGAATAACTCGGGTTCTTTATTCGTATTATTGTTTTTACTTTTAGATGGAGTTTTGCTCTGTCACCCAGGCTAGAGTGAAGTGGTGCAATCTCGCCTCGCTGCAACCTGTGTCCCCCAGGTTCAAGCGATTCTTCAGCCTCAGCCTCCCCAGTAGCTGGGATTACAGGCACACGCCCCTACGACCGGATAATTTTTTGTATTTTTAGTAGGGACGGGGTTTCACCACATTGGTCAGGATGGTCTTGATCTCCTGACCTTGCGATCCATCTGCCTCGGCCTCACAAAGTGCTGGGATTACAGGCATGGGCCACCGTGCCAGCTGGGGATCTTTTAAAATGGGTGTCCCAGCCCTCAGAGATCCTAACTTAGTATGGGGTATGTCCTAGGTATTGGGATTTTAAAAAGCTAAGTGGTTCTAATTTGCAGCCAAGGTTGAGGACCACTGGCCTAAGTGGAGCCTGCTGTTATTAAAAAGAAAATATGGATTTAATTGTGAACTAACCAGCAGGGAAAGCAAAAAGGGAAACTTGATCAGTTTCATAATATACATTGTCTCAAAGACAGGAAAGCTTTCTGTGCCTCTGAAGTCTGCAAGAAATCACTGAAACATTTTCTGGACAGTTGTGTGTGCATACACATATTTCTTGGGTCATTTGTATGCATTTGTATACCCCTTTTTGTACAAATGGACTCATACTGTATTTGCTCTTCTGCAACTTGCTTTCCTCTTTTTAAAATTATTATATTTTTAAGGTCTGGGGTACCTGTGCAGAACATGCAGGTTTGTTACACAGGTATACATGCACCACAGTGGTTTGCTGCACCCATCAACCCATCATCTACATTAGGTATTTCTCCTAATGCTATCCTTCCCCTAGCCCCCCAATCCCCAACAGGCTCCAGTGTGTGATGATCCCTTCCCTGTGTCCATGTGTTTTCATTGTTCAACTCCCACTTATGAGTGAGAACATGCAGTGTTTGGTTTTCTGTTCTTGTATTAGTTTGCTGAGAATGATGGTTTCCAGCTTCATCCATGTCCTTGCAAAGGACATGAGCTCATCCTTTTTTATGGCTGCATAGTATTCTATGGAGTATATGTGCCACATTTTCTTTACCCAGTATATCATTGATGGGCATTTGGGTTGGTTCCAAGTCTTTGCTATTGTGAACAGTGCTGCAATAAACATACGTGTGCATGTGTCTTTATAGTAGAATGATTTATAATCCTTTGGGTATATATGCAGTAATGGGATTGCTGGGTCAAATGGTATTTCTGGTTCTAGGTCTCTGAGGAATCGCCACACTGTCTTCCACAATGGTTGAACCAATTTACACTCCCATCAGCAGTGTAAAAGTGTTCCTATTTCTCTACATCCTCTACAGCATCTGCTGTTTCCTGACTTTTTAATGAGTGCCATTTTAACTGGTGTGAGATGGTATCTCATTGTGGTTTTCATTAGCATTTCTCCAATGACCAAAGATGATGAGCTTTTTTTCATATGTTTGTTGACTGTGTAAATGTCTTCTTTTGAGAAGTATCTGTTCATATCCTTCACCCACTTTTTGATGGGGTTGTTTTTTTCTTGTAAATTTGTTTCAGTTCTTTATAGATTCTGGATATAGCTCTTTTTCAGACAGATAGATTGTAAAAATTTTCTCCCATTCTGTAGGTTTCCTGTTCACTCTGATGATAGTTTCTTTTGCTGTGCAGAAGCACTTTAGTTTAATTAGATTCCATTTATCACTTTTGGCTTTTGTTATCATTGCTTTTGGTATTTCAGTCATGAAGTCTTTGCCCCTGCCTGTGTCCTGAACGGTATTGCCTAGGTTTTCTTTAAGGGTTTTTATGGTTTTAGGTCTGACATTTAAGTCTTTAATCCATCTTGAGTTAATTTTTGTATAAGGTGTAAAGAAGGGGTCCATTCTCAGTTTCTGCATATGGCTAGTCAGTTTTCCCAACACTATTTATTAAATAGGGCATCCTTTCCCCATTGCTTGTTTTTGGCAGATTTGTCAAAGATCAGATGGTTGTAGATGTGTGGCATTATTTCTGAGGCCTCTGTTCTGTTCTATTGGTCTATATATCTGTTTTGGTACCAGTACCATGCTGTATTGGTTACTGTAGCTTTGTAGTATATTTTGAAGTCAGGGAGTGTGATGCCTCCAGCTTTGTTTTTTTTTGCTTAGGATTATCTTAACTATACAGGCTTTTTGGTTCCATATGAAATTTAAAGTAGTTTTTTTCTAATTCTGTTAAGAAAGTTAATGGTAGCTTGATAAGGATAGCATTGAACCTATGAATTACTTTGGGCAGTATGGCCATTTTCACAATATTGATTCTTTCTATCTATGAGCATGGAATGTTTTTCCATTTGTTTGTGTCCTCTCTTATGTCTTTGAGCAGTGGTTTGTAGTTCTCCTTGAAGAGGTCCTTCACATCCCTTGTAAGTTGTATTCCTAGGTATTTTATTCTCTTTGTAGCAATTGTGAATAGGAGTTCACTCGTGATCTAGTTCTCTATTATTGGTGTATAGGAATGCTTGTGATTTTTGCACATTGATTTTGTAACCTGAGACTTTGCTGAAGTTGCTTATTAGCTTAAGGAGATTTTGGGCCGAGACAATGGGGTTTTCTAAATACACAATAATGTCATCTGCAAACAGACACAATTTGACTTCCCCTCTTGCTATCTGAATACCCTTTATTTCTTTCTCTTGCCTGATTGCCCTGGCCAGAACTTCCAATGCTATGTTGAATAGGAGTGGTGAGAGAGGGCATGCTTGTCTTGTGCTGGTTTTCAAAGGGAATGCATCCAGCTTTTGCCCATTCAGTATGATATTGGCTGTGGGTTTGTCATAAAGAGCTCTTACGATTTTGAGATACATTCCATCAATATCTAATTATTCCATCAATAAACTAATTGAGAGTTTTTAGCTTGAAGGGGTGTTGAATTTTATTAAAGGCCTTTTCTGCATTTATTAAGCATGTGGTTTTTGTCATTGGTTCTGTTTATGTGGTGGATTACGTTTGGTTTGCATATGTTAAACCAGCCTTGCATCCCTGGGATGAAGCCGACTCGATCGTGGTGGGTAAGCTTTTTGATGTGCCGCTGGATTCAGTTACAGTATTTTACTGAGGATTTTCACATCGATTTTCATCAAGGATGTTGGCCTGAAATTTTCTTTTGTTTTGTTATGTGTCTGCCAGGTTTTGGCATCAGGATGATGCTGGCCTCATAAAAGGAGTTAGGGAGGAGTCATTCTTTTTCTATCATTTGGAATTGTTTCAGAAGGAATGGTACCAGCTCCTCTTTGTACCTCTGGTAGAATTTGGCTGTGAATCCATCTGGTCCTGGGATTTTTTTGGTTGGTAGGATAACTGCCTCAATTTCTGAACTTGCTATTGGTCTATTCAGCGATTCGACTTCTTCCTAGTTTAGTCTTGGGAGGGTGTATGTGTCCAGGAATTTATCTATTTCTTCTAGATTTTCTAGTTTATTTGCATAGAGGTGTATAGAGTATTCTCTGATGGTAGTTTGTATTTCTGTGGGATCAGTGGTGATATCCCCTTTATCATTTTTTATTGTATCTATTTGATTCTTCCCTCTTTTCTTCTTAGTCTGACTAGTGGTCTATTTTGTTAATCTCAAAAAAACAGCTCCTGGATTTACTGATTTTTTTTTGATTTATTGATTTTTTGAAGGGTTTTTTTAATCTCTATCTCCTTCAGTTCTGCTCTGATCTTAGTTATTTCTTGTCTTCTGCTAGCTTTTGAATTTGTTTGCTCTTGCTTCTCTAGTTCCTTTAATTTGATGTTAGGTGTCAATTTTAGATTTTTCCCTCTTTCTTCTGTGGACATTTAGTGCTATAAATTTCCCTCTACACACTGCTTTAGCTCTGTCCCAGAGATTCTGGTACATTGTGTCTTTGTTCTCATTGGTTTCCAAGAACTTCTTTATTCCTGTCTTAATTTTGTTATTTACCCAGTAGTCATACAGGAGTAGGTTGTTCAGTTTCCATGTAGGTGTGTGGTTTTGAGTGATTTTCTTAATCCTGAGTTCTAATTTGATTGCACGGTGGTCTGAGAGACTGTTTGTTATGATTCCGTTATTTTGCATTTGCTGAGGAGTGTTTTACTTAATTATGTGGCCAATTTTAGAATAAGTGCAATGTGGTGCTGAAAAGAATGTATATTCTGTTGATTTGGGGCAGAGAGTTCTGTAGATGTCTATTAGGTCCTCTTGGTCTGCAGCTAAGTTCAAGTCCTAAACATCCTTGTTAATGTTCTGTCCCATTGATCTGTCTAATATTGAGAATGGGGTGTTAAAATCACCCACCATTATTGTGTAGGAGTCTAAGTCTCTCTGTAAGTCTCTAAGAACTTGCTTTGTGAATCTGGGTGCTCCTGTATTGGGTGCACATATATGTAGGATAGTTACCTTTTCTTGTTACATTGATCCCTTTACCATTATGTAATGACCTTTGTCTTTTTTTATCTTTGTTGGTTTAAAGTCTGTTTTATCAGAGACTAGGATTGCAACCCCTGCTTTTTATTTTTTATTTATTATTTGCTTTCCATGTGCTTGGTAAATATTTCTCCATCGCTTTATTTTGAACCTATATCTGTCTTTGCATGTGAGACGGTTCTCCTGAATACAGCACATTGATAGGTCTTAACTCTTTATGCAGTTTGCTAGTCTGTGTCTTTTAATTGGGGCATTTAGCCCATTTATATTTAAGGTTAATATTGTTATGGGTGAATTTGATCCTGTCATTATGATGCTAGCTGGTTATTTTTCCCATTAGTTGATGGAAGTTTCTCTATAGTGTTGATGGTGTTTACAGTTTGGTATGTTTTTGCAATGGCTGGTACTGGTTTTTTCCTTACCATATTCAGTGCTTCCTTCAGGAGCTCTTGTAAGGCAGACCTAGCAGTGACAAAATCTCTCAGCATTTGCCTGTCTGTAAAGGATTTTATTTCTCCTTCACTTATGAAGCTTAGTTTGGCTGGATATGAAATTCTGGGTTGAAAATTCTTCTCTTTTCTGTTTTTTCTTTGATCTCTGAACTTTTTATTGGCCCCCTGCTCCCCAAAAGGTCCCCTGCTTCTGCTGGCTTAATGTCTCAGAATTTTGGTGTCATTGGTCTCAGACACCACTCTGCCATCCAGTATCTGGCGGGTGGTGGTCTTTTGGATGGTTTGCATGGAGTTGCTTCTGTCCAGGGCATCACCAAGATTGAAGTCCTTGCCATCTTCCAGAAGGTGGTGGTAGGTGGTGATCTTAGCCTCCAGCTTGACCTTAATGTTCAGTAGAGTCCGGTACTCCTGGGCCTGGCACTGTCCCTCTGCCTGGGTTTGAGCCAGCTCTGACTCCAGGTGCAGCAGGCTCCTGTTGAGCCATTCCATCTGCAGGGTGGAGTGGGCCTCCATCTCCCTCAGGCTGTTTTCCAAGCTGGTCTTATTTCTCATGGAGCCTAGGTCGATCTCCTAGGACTGGACTGTACATCTCAGCTCCGTGAGTGTCATCTCAACAGCTCCAACCTCAGCAGACTGTGTGGTGACCACTGTGGTACTCTCCTCAATCTGCTGAGACCAGTACTTATCCAGCTCCTCTCAGTTCTTCTGAGACAGCTCATCATATTGGGCCCAGATGTCTGCATGATCTTGGCAAGGTCCTGAGATGTGGGGGCATCTACCTCCATGGTCAACCCAGAGCTGGCAATCTGCGCTTGTTGGCCTTTTACTTCCTTTTTGTGGTTCTTCTTCATGAAGAGCAGCTCCTCCTTGACAGCCTCGATCTCTGTCTCATACTTGACTCTAAAGTCATCAGCAGCAAGACAGGAATTGTCAATCTGAAGAACAATGAGGGCATTGTCCACAGTATTTGCAAAGATATGAGCCCTCAGGTCCTCAATGGTCTTGAAGTAATGACTCCAGTCTCTGACCTGGGGCCCCTTCCAAAATCCAGGTGCTCCTGGATTTTGCTCTCCAGCTTCTGGTTCTTAGTCTCCAGGCTCCTCACTCTATCTAGGTAGGAGGCCAGGCAACTGCTTTCAGGCTTTGCATGGTCTCCTTCTCATTCAGGATGCCTCCCATTCCTGCCAGACCCCTGGCCATCCCTGCAGCCAGGCCCCCAGAACCCCTGCTGCACCAGAAACTGGTGGAGTGGGACACGGAGATCCAGGAACCAGAGCCCTCAGCACCTGCATGGATGCAGGCTGGCTGCTGACTGGCTGGGCACCGTATTGGATGGAGCCCAGGGAGTGGTAGTTGGTGGAGAAGGTGGAGCATTGGTGAAGCTCATGCTGCCCAGGGAGGAGAGTGAGAGGACAGGACTTAGGTTTTGCCAATGACAAAAATTCTCTTCTTTAAGAATGTCGAATATTGGCCTCCATTCTATTCTGGCTTGTAGGGTTTCTGCAGAGAGATCTGCTGTGAGTCTGATGGGCTTCCCCTTGTGGGTAGCCTGACCCTTCTCTCTGGCTGCCCTTAACATTTTTTCCTTCATTTCAACCTTGGTGAATCTGACAATTATGTGTCTTGGGGCTGCTCTTCTAGAGGAGTATCCTTTTGCTGAATTTTCCCTGTATTTCCTGAATTTGAATGTTGGCCTGTGTTGCTAGGCTGGGGAAGTTCTCCTGGGTAATATCCTGAAGAGTGTTTTCCAACCTGGTTTCATTCTCCCTGTCACTTTCAGGTACACCAATCAAACTTAGGTTTGGTCTTTTCACATAGTCCCATATTTCTTGGAAGCTTCGTTCATTCCTTTTCATTCTTTTTTCTCTAATCTTGTCTTCACACTTAATTTCATTACGTCTATATTCAATCCCTGATATCCTTTCTTGCACTTGATTGATTCTGTTATTGATACTTGTGTATGCTTCACAAAGTTCTCATGCTGTGTCTTTCAGCTCCATCAGGTTATTTGTGTTCTTTTCTAAACTAGTTATTCTAGTTAGTAATTCCTCTAACCTTTTTTAAGGTTCTTAGCTTCCTTGCATTGGGTTAGAACATGCTCCGTTAGCCTGGAGGATTTTGTTATTACCCACCTTCTGAAGCCTACTTCTGTCAACTCGTCAAACTCATTCTCCATCCAGTTTTGTTCCCTTACTGGTGAGAAGTTATGATCCTTTGGAGGAGAAGAAGTGGTCTGGTTTTTGGAATTTTCAGCTTTTTTATGCTAGTTTTTCCTCATCTTTCTGGATTTATCTACCTTTGGTCTTTGCTATTGGTGACATTTGGATAGGGTTTTTGTGTGAGCATCCTTTTTGTTGATGTTAATGCTATTCCTTTCTGTCTGTTAGTTTTCCTTCTAACAGTCAGGTCCCTCTGCTGCAGGTCTGCTGGAGTTTGCTGGAAGTTCACTTCAGACCCTGTTTGCCTGGGTATTACCAACAGAGGCTGCAGAACAGCAAAGATTGCTGCCCGTTCCTTCCTCTGGAAGTTTCGTCCCACAGAGGTACCTGCCAGATGCCAGCTGGAGCTCTCCTGTATGAGGTATCTGTCAACACCTGCTGGGAAGTGTCTCCCAGTCAGCAGGCACAAGGGTCAGGACCCACTTGGGGAGGCAGTCTGTTCCTTAGCAGAGCTCGAGTGCTGTGCTGAGAGATCTGCTGTTCTATTCAGGCCGGCAGGCAGGAACATTTAAGTCTGCTGAAGCTGCACCCACAGTCGCCTCTTCCCCCAGGTGCTCTGTCCCAGGGAAATGGGAGTTTTATCTACAAGCCCCTAACTGGAGCTGCTGCCTTTCTTTTAGAGGCACTCTGCCCAGAGTGAGGCAGAGTGGCTACAGCGGCTTTGCTGAGCTGCAGTGGGCTACACCCAGTTCAAACTTCCCAGCTGCTTTGTTTACACAGTGAGGGGAAAACCACCTACTCAAGTCTCAGTCATGGTAGACACCCCTCCCCCCACCAAGCTCAAGCATTCCAAGTCAACTTCAGACTGCTGTGTTGGCAGAAAGAATTTGAAGCCAGTGGATGTTAGCTTGCTGGACTCCATGGGGGTGGAATCCACTGAGCCAGACCACTTAGTTTCCTGGCTTCAGCCCCCTTTCAAGGGAGTAAGTGGCTCTGTTTCACTGGTGTTCCAGGCACCACTGGGTTTTGAAAAAAACTCCTGCAGCTAGCCCAGTGTCTGCCCAAACAGCTGTACAGTTTTGTGCTTGAAACCCAGGGCCCTGGTGGCGTCGGCACCCAAGGGGATCTCCTGCTCTGTGGGTTGTGATGACTATGGGCAAAGCTAGTATTTGGACCAGAGTGCAGCATTCCTCACGGCACAGTCCCTCACGACTTTCCTTGGCTAGCAGAGAGACTTCCCCAAACGCACTTCCCGAGTGGGGAGATGCCCCACCCTGCCTCTGCTCACCCTCCACGGGCTGCACCCACTTCCTAACCAGTCCCAGTGAGATGAGCTGAGAACCTCAGTTGGAAATGCAGAAATCACCCATCTTCTGCATTGATCTCACTGGGAGCTGCAGACCAGAGCTGTTCCTATTTGGCCATCTTGCCTGCAACTCCCTCGCTTTCCTCTTTACTAGCATGTTGCCACATACCGATTTTAAGAACACTTTTGGCAGATTTGATCCAAGATAACTCGGAAGAGCACTGATGGCAACCATTTTCCCCTTTGGTAATTTTTAAGAAAAATAATGCTGCTCCCTCCCTCTTTGTAAATGGTGACTGCTTTCTCCCCTCCATCCTGTATTTTCTCTGCATATTTCCTTCTTGGTGGCAGTAGCAATTCTCAGAACAGAGAATAACCTAGAAATCTAGGTTTGATTAGCAAGTAATATCTCTAAAAAGTGCTTGCAAACTTTCTATTATGAACCAGGGATGTTAACAGAAACTGTGTTACAGTCGTTCCTTTCCAGGGACAAAGCTGGTCTCATAATCTGTGAGCATTACTCCAAAGTGAGAAGCCATCAGGCTCTGCATGTGGCTGTCAGAATGAGCTTCCTATCCAGAGAGATATCTGCTGGGGAAAGCCAGCCCCCTTCATGTGGCAGATGATGTCAGGAAGTGGTGGCTGGGTATCATCATAGCCATCATTTTGCCTTGCTAAAAAAGGCATCAAAAGGGGACAGAACACACCTTCCTTTGGGGGCGGTTATCCTGGGCTCCTTATATGTGAGCAAACCCCTCTTCACTCATTCCTCTGGGACTGGGAGTGAGTGTGCTTGTGGCAGCTGTCTAAACGAACCTCTTAGCCAAAAGGGTGCAGACATTCTTAAATGTCACACAGCCTTATCTTAAATGAAGACCAAAAGGTTGCCCCAAATAATCTCTGTGCCCTGATAGCCTGAAACTTGGGTCTCATTATTTTTTAAAGAGTCTACATAAGCTAGCACAGAAAATGGAGCTATTCCTATTTTTCAGCAAGACTTTAAAGCATCCCTACAACAAGGATGGAAAAGAAAAAGCTGAGTGCTTCTCTGTGCTTGTAAGAAGGTAAACTCCATAGGGGAGAGATGGCATGTTTTGTTCAGTTGGCACATGTCAGTATGACTACAACAATTGGTAAAATGCTGAAATACTTCCAGACCAGTTAACACTTACTGTGCTGAGCAAGGCCCCAGAAACAGCCAACCACTAACAAAGAGGGTTAGTGACTGGCCCACTAGGGACCGACAGGATCTGTTTCAGTGCCTCAGCTTACATCTGTTCTGGTTGGCCATTGCCAGAGCCCTAGTAGCTACTGATATTCTGCAGATCATCCCTATTGCAGCCTCAGCATCTGAAGCTGTGCCTGGCATAGGCCCTGATATGGTTTGGCTGTGTCCCCACCCAAATCTCATCTTGAATTGTAGCTCCCATAATCCCCACATGTTGTGAGAGGGACCCAGTGGGAGGTAAATGAATTATGGGAGCAGTTGCTCCCATGCTGCTGTTCTCGTGATAGTGAGTTCTCACAAGATCTGATGGTTTTATAAGGGTTTTCCCCCTTTTCTCAGCACTTTTCTCTTGCCTGCCGCCATGTAAGATGTGCCTTTGTTTCTCCTTTGCCTCCCACCATGACTGTGAAGCCTCCTCAGCCATGTAGAACTGTGGGTCTATTAAATCTCTTTTTCCTTTATAAATTACCTAGTCTTGTGTATGTCTTCATTAGCAGTGTGAATGGACTAATACAGAACCCCCAAATATGTATTTGCTGAGTGACTGGATAAGGACACCCATATATTCCAGCCACCTTTTGGTAAGTGGTCTATGAAGATGGGCACAGGCCCTGACTAAAGAACTGCCTGTTTTGCTGAGGAAGGGACCTGAGCTGAGAAGACTCATTTACTCTTAAAGACTTGAGAAAACGTAACATCTCTCTTGGACCAGAGAATGCTGCTGAGCAGCCCAGGCACAAATCGCCCCAATGGAAGCCAGGCTCTGCCTATACTTGGTCTTGAGGCAGCCGGGCAGACATTATGGGACTCCAAGTCACCCCCACGCACATCCCCAGGCTGAAAGGCAGGACTGACAGTGCACTCATAACTGCCAACACACCGATATTAAAATCCCATCTGATTAGTTAAAGCTCACCCTGTGAGCACTGATATTTTTCAGGAAATAGGAAGGATGTCTGCCCCCCTCCCCTCCCACCTCCTGCCCTTTTCTCTTGGTTTTCTTTTTTAATAACATATTCAGAAGTGTTTTAATGGCTGTTGAAGGAAATTATTGCCACAGCAATCAGGGCTCTCTGTGTGAAACACCTTCAATAGTCCGTGGCCTCCCTCATGAGGCAGGGGGACATTTGGATATTAAAATGCCACTGAGCTACATCTGCCGACAAGCAGCCACTAATCATCTCTTAAGGCAGCAGGGGACGTACCCCAGGTCCTCAACTCACTAATACCTTCCTTAGGCGGACTGCAGCCAGATGGTGGTTTCCTAGGCAAGGACAGCAGAAAATGAGAAATAAAGAAGTGGAAAAGGATCTGGCAAGAGGCCAGCACAGAGAGAACCATTTGCTCATCCTGTCTGCTCCAGGTGAGAACAGACCTGCATGCCTCGCATTTGGGAGGTCCAATTTTCAGTTAAGTGGTGCCTCGGAGGAAGCATGTGACCTTACTTGCAGTTATACCCAAAGACTATAATTTTTTTTTTTTAAGTGCTCCTGTAAGTTGAGCAGCTTCTACATGCTGGGATGGGGGATACAGTCATTGGCCTTCCTGGATTCTCCTTCCTGCTTTTCCATATTCTTCTGAGCCTGGGATGCTGATCTGCCCAGAAGTCTCCCTTTTCCTCTGTCTTCCATTGGAATTTGGCCAGCGGGAAGAGGCAGCCAGAGTTAGGAGGGTGGGAAGAGTAAAGTCAGGATGTTTATTCTCCAGTTCACACCCTGTAGAGATACCACCAGGGGTTGGCAGTAGACGTCCTGGCATCAACCTCCGCTCCTATTGGATGACTCTCTCCATCATGCTAGCTGGATGTAGCAAGCGTTCCGGATTCTGACAACTGTTCTCTCCTCTGCCCTTCAGGCTAACAGCTATAACACCTACCCTCACTCCCCGCTCATACACACCATTGTCAGACAGGTACTGTGCTGTCTCTTGTGAGTCTCCCTATCCCTGCTGCACCTTTGTAAGTGGTCTCCTAATTTCTCTCTCCTCCAGTTACCCAGTTCGAATGTGCCATCTGTTCCTTGCTGGGCCCTGGCTGACAACCGGCTGCATGCGGGTCTTTCTGTACCTTTTTGGAGACCTTCATATCACTCTTGCAATGTCATCACGACAGCCTTCCTTTACAGAGAAGACACCATGTGACTCACCCAAAGGCACTCAGCTGGAATTTGTGACTCTATTCATCAGAAGCATGTCAGTCTCACTTCCAAGTGTAGGCCCTATTCGCTGCCCTGCTAGGGTCTCTTAGACCTCACAGGGGTCCCGAAATCTTTACCTCAATCTTCTGTCAGCACCAGCTGTTTTATGAACTAAACTTTGCTTACCAGCCTTTGGATCAAAGCACTTCAACACCTTTGATTTCATTTGAGTCTCAGAACACGAATTTACTTGGATCCAAATCATTCCTGGACATACCAAGAACCTACAGATGAAAAGGAGTCCAGCAAAGGATCTGTTGGCAGGGGATTGGTGGCCTTGTCTCATCTTTCAGTGTAAGGTACACCTTGGGCACCCAGGAATGTCCTGGGGAGGTGTGACATTGTCCTAGCAAGTGAAGGCAATGTGTGTACAGCTTGGGCTATAGCAGGGATCATTCTGCCTGGTTCAAAAGTCCACTCTTCCTTTTAATACATGGCATGACCCATCTATATTAGGGTAAAGCATACCTCCTGGAGAAAGCAATCTTAAGATACAGTAAAGAATACGGTTTTTCATTTCTTCTTCTCATATGTTAGCATCTGATTTGGACATTCCAGGCTGGCAGGCCACTCTGCCCCATGCAGACATCAGGAACCCTGGTACCTTTCGGCTTATCACTGCATGTCCTGGGCAGTGCTGCTCAAAGTGTGGAGCATACGCAAATACCAGTTCACAAACCTCTTGGTAAAAGTCCACCATGAATTGAGTCATGACATGGATAATACGCTTTCAGAAACTCTTACCACGATTTGACATTGCCATGACATCCAGGCACATGACAAATGGACTCATCTCATTGAACAGGTTGTAGACCAAAAGTTGGTCTGTGATAGATGGGAACTAGAGTTGGGTGGAAATCCTGTTCTTCAACACAGGTAGTTTGAGGAGTCCTGCTTTAGAGTCTGCTAATCTAGCTGCTCATGTCTGTAGCCAGCAAGAAAGGGGGAAAGAGCATGGAAGAACCACACTCTATGTCTTTGCTGTTGTTGTTGTAGAGCATCTGTTCCATTTTTGTAGCTTGAGAACAGTACAATCAACTATTTATTTTGCAGTAACTCATTTCAGTGATTGAGAATTTCTGTGATGTGGAGAGAGACGGCCTGTATTTGGTCTCAACATTCACTTGATTCTAACATGGCCTCTGCCCAAAGTTCCATTTCTTGGGCTTTAATATTTATTCCTAGGTGCAAACACTGCCTGCTCTTCACCTTGTCTTATGCTTTCTGAGCAGGTTCAAGCCAGAAAGAAAAGGTGAAGTTAGAAGCCCAAAGTGAGTAAGTGTGAGAACCACAAGGAAGCCCACGGGTCCACAGTAGATGATCAAAACCGCGTCCTCGTGTGGGAGGTAGCACTTGGACAGGGCGTAGTCTGTGGGTGTTGTGCTACCCATGATGAAACTGGGGTTGTTTCTGTTCCTCCAACTGAAAGACAGGATGCTGAGCTCGGGGATTCACCCCCAGTGGTGCACTGTGTGTGCAACCACTGAGGACCAGGTGCGGCTGGAGCCGCCACATCAGCTTTTGTGATGCCTCTCGAGAAAGCACATCATAGTTCTCCTTAAATGGGATGTTCCTTTCTTCCAGAGGAGCAGCATCTTCCCCAGAACAGTTAGCGTCACTTCTCCGATACAGAGGATAATGCTCTCGGGAGCAATTCAGTCTGTGAGAAACTTCAATGAGCTCTGCTTCTGCTTCAGAACAGATGCCGCAGCCATCCCCCTTAAGCACCATGCTGTCACCATCATGAATTTAATGTCCTTCCCAGACAACAGCCTTTCAGAGATGAATGCTTTCTCAGACCATTCTACTTTGCATGTGTTCATTGCACAGTGGAAGCCAGTGTCATGGTTTCCAGCAACTACCTTCAGCTGCACATGCCTTGGGTGTCTGAACATTTTCTGAAACTGCTCCACATCATCCGCCTGGGCCTCAGGGTGCTCCTCTTCCCTTCATCAAACACAACTCCCAGGATGAAGACAACTTCTGGCTGCAGCAACCACAGAGCTGTCTGGAAGGCTCTCTCTATCTGCCATTCCCTTCATAATTTGTCCAGCCAGTGACCTGGGAATTTCCCAAGCAAGTGGGTATCAGACAAAAACATGGCTTTGAGCACAGGCTCACACATGGCTTGTTTGCCATCATAGGCTGTGGTTTTCACTTCAGGCCAATTATACCAAAAGACTGCTAAGTAATAGATTACAGATTCACAAAAACAAAAGCACTACAAAGACAACAGCTATGAGTTTCAACAGCAATCAAGTCTTCCTCTTTAATGGATGAAAATTCTGTCCTCCCAACCCCGATCCGATCACAGCCATTTCTCAAGCAACTAACAAATCCACCAAGGGTTCACCATGAGAAGACTGCAGAGCCCTTGGTGGGGTGATGGCATTCAGATCTTAGCTGGCTACCTGCAATTTTCCAAGAAAATCACTGAGTCACCTCACTTTTTAAAGAGAAAATGTTTGGTACGAAGGTAGTTGGCATCTGCTCCCCCAAATCAGAATGCATTTGCAATAGCCATGATTTCCCACTCTGTGGACAACACCAGGCAGATGGGGAGCACCAGGTACGGTGTGGGAATGCTTCCACCTGCACCTGGCAATGGCTTTGGCAGCCAAGGGGCCCCGAGACTGCAGCCCGAGTCTGGCCATGCACCCACCATACTCTGTGTCTTAAGATGCCATCTTGGGGATGGTGCATCCTATTCTCACAATATGTAGCTGAGAACTTTTCAATATGGTTACTGCCCTTAACACAAGGAACATTGGAAAACCTGGTCCCCCACTGTTCAGTGTGCATCCACTGGATGATGGGAGAATTGGTGAATGACTACTCAGTTTTTTTTTAATCACATCACCCTTCCTTATCACCCATTCCTGAATATGGCCCTCTCAAAGTCAAAGCCACCATTTCTACCAAAAAGCTTAATCAGCAGTCTTTTCTGTACACTCTGAACTCTCATTTGGGACACACAAGAGTAGGAAAACGCTGGACCAGCCTCCAAGACCTGCTTACTATTCCTACTTCTGCAGCAAAATGACTTTGTGACCTGGAGGACATTGTTTCATCTCTGTGCTTCAGTTCCCTCACTCGATGATCAGGGATCATAATATTTATCAAGTAAAATCATTGTTGGCCATGTATACCATACGTTAATAACGACAGCTAACATTTATTGAATGTTTGCTATGTGCCAGGGGCTTTTCTAAGTATGTTGCATATATTAATCCATTTAACCTTCATACCAAACCTATAAGAAAGGTTCTATTGTTGTCTTCATTCTACAGCTGAAAAAAGTGAGGTACAAAGCAAGTAAGGAACTCACCCAGGGTCACCAGAGTCCAAGTTCATAGTCACTACCTTGCTCCTTCCTTAATAGAGAGGTAAATGGCTTTTGGAGTATTTTATCCTGTCTTTCTTGAATTTTGTGAACTTCCACTTTAATTTATGCGCCATCTGGTCTGTCTCCCTGTGAGATGAAGAATTCCTTCTGGGAAGGGACTATTGATTTTCCATCCTCATACCGCCAACCACAACTTGTCCAGTCTGTGCTTTCATGTAAGAGGAATTTAGTGAATGTGTAGGGATGAATCTCAGTAAATACAGCAATGCAATTTTTATTGAATTCATGATGCCATCAAGGAAAAGGCATAAATTTGCCATCACCACACCTGGATTCAATCCCTCTTCTCCTGGATCCTAGCTGTGCTATACTGGACAAATTACCTACCCACCTGATCTCACGAAGCATTCCTTTTCTCCCCATTAAAATGGATGTAATACAGAGAAAATGCTTAGTTCTCAAAGCCAAGGTTGCCTGTGGCAACTTCTGCCACTTATGGAATCATTCATAACACCGAGGAATATATCACTAATGCACACCTTCTCCAGCAGAGATTGGTGTGGCTGGAAGAATGGAAGGCCCAAAGTGCAAAGCCATGCTGGCTCCTCTGTGCTGTTCAAAAGAAGGACTGGGAGACAATGTCCCCCTGATGCCCAGATGCTAGTGAGCTTCCAGGTAAGCCTAGAACTGAGCAGAGCTGGATAACTCACATTTTTATTTTGCAAAAGTGACTTGGAATCCAATGGGAAAGAGGAGATGAAAAGGTGGGAAAGAGGAGATGAAAAGATGGGAAAGGAAGGGGACCCAGAAAAGTGCAGGATAAAGGCTTAGCCACCATGGCTGGAAGGAGAAAACCCACAAGAGAGAGAGTCCTCTTGTTGGAAATGGCCAACTAAATGCCAACAGAGGGATGTGTGATGTTCGATTCTTTTCTTGTTTTACAGTGAAGCATCTCCGTTCGCCATTCTAAATCTTCAGTATAGTCTCCTACATACAAATGCCTTGAGTTAATAATATGTGTGTTACGCGGTGGTGGGGTTGGGGAGGCAGGGGTTCCATACCTGGGTGATGTGATCAGAAATGGGCTGCAACATGAGAGGAACAGCAATAGCATTTGCAAGAAGTCACAGGAACCTGAAGCCAGAGGAGAATAGGAAAACATAAGCTCCCATCCTCCACATATCTCCTGAGAGATTGGAGGAAATATGGCTGGCTGCGATTACACACACGGCAGCATTGGAATCAATTTAATCTGTGTATTTGTTTGTTTGTTTTTGAGACAGGCTCTTTCTCTGCTGCCAAGGCTGGAGTGCAGTGAAATGATCTCAGCTCACTGCAACCTTCGCCTCCCAGATTTGAGTGATTCTTGTGTCTCAGCCACCCAAGTAGCTGGGATTACAGGCATGGGCCTCCATGCCTGGTTAATTTTTATATTTTTAGTAGAGATGAGGTTTCACCGTGTTGGCCAGGCTGGCCTTGAACTTCTGATCTCAAGTGATCTGCCCACCTCAGCCTCCCAAAGTGCTGGGATTACAGGCCTGAATCAATTTAATTTAAATCTCAAAGGGCAGGGGACCTCTGCTGGCATCTAGGGTACAAGGATATCCCAACGTCATTTCTAAAAATGTCAGCAGTCTATATGGCGTAGCCACCAACATAAGAATGAGATGCCAGCCTAGATATCATGGCAATATAATAAACATCAGAGCTGCCAATATCTACCTCCTAGAGCTGCAAAAACTGCAAAAATACAATAACATACATTACAACTTAACATATGTAAAATCCAGCACATATAGATCCTAAATAAACACCAGTACTCTCTCTTCTTCAGGTAGGAAAGGGCCAACAGGATCCAACGATCTGGGGGAGATGAAGTGGGAGAAGGAAAAACGAAATTTAGGAAGGAATTCAGAGTTCTGCCATCCTCCATCCCTGCCAACCCAGGTGCATTTTAGAGGCAGAGGTACAGGGAGGACCCCCTGACTCCTAAGTGGATAGGAGAGCCAGACTGGGCCTCCAGCATGACACAGAGGGACAACAGATGCTGGGGTTGTATGCTCTACCTGTGAAGTTAGTGTCAACAGGTGGGACTTTTGAGGAATGAAGATTTATTTAGAAAAAAATCCAAAAGGTTTAGGCAAAAAGGAGGATTTGCCAGCTCCCAGAAATTGAAAGTGCCAAGGGATGTAAAGTTTTCAGGGCCAGGAGGATTCAGGAACTCAAACCGTGACACCCACCCCTGGGCTTGCCTGTCCTCCATTCTGACTTTATCCTCAGGTTCCGTGTGGCGACAAGACGGCTGCCCATCATCCAGCCCATAACCATCATGGTTCATGTCACTGGCCCATCCCTGAACCATCAATGTGGCCAAGGAAACTAAATACACTGGTTAACTTTGGCCACTGTCTGGTGCTTACACGCTCTCTGACTTCACGTCATCCTGTTCTCCCTCTCACCTACTCTGTCTCAGACACATGGGCCTCCTTCCCGTTCCTCAAACAGTCCAGGCATGCTTCACCTCAGGGCTTTGGCCTTGCTCTTCCCTCGGCCTAGAACATCTTCCCTCAGAGGTCTGTGTGGCTCCTTCCCACTCCTCCTTCGGATCTCTGCACAAATGTTACCTTCACAACAAGGACCCCTGGATTTGAACTCACATGGATACCACCTGCTGCACACACTCACATATTCCCTATTCCTATCTCCTATATAATTTTTCTCTAGAGCAGATTTTATCATCAGACTGTAGCTAAACAAATAAGTAAAATAGGCAGTGCGTTAGTGTCCCTCCACCCCACACCGGTAGAAAATAAACTCCATGAGGCCAAGGACTCTTGTCTATCTTGTTCACCACTCTATCCCCAGAACCTAGAATAATGTCTGACACAGACTGGGAGTGGTGCTGCATGCATGTAATCCCAACACATTTAGGAGGCCAACGTGGGAGGATTCCCCGGGTTCAGGAGTTTAAGACCAGCTTGTGCAACATAGCAAGACTGTGTGAATAAAATAATAATAATAATAATAATAATAATAATAAATTAACCAGGCATGAGGGCTTGTGCCTGTAATCCCAGTTACTCAGGAGGCTGAAGTGGGAGGATCGCTTGAGCCCAGGAGGTTAAGTTTGCAGTGAGCTATGTTTGCAGCACTGCACTGCAGCCTGGGAGACAGGGCGAGACCCTGTCTCAAAACAACAATAATAATATCTGGCACATAGAAAGTTCTCAATAAATTGTTTAATAAATAAATAACAAGGTCACAGGCTCCAGATGTGGGATGTCAGTAGGGGTTCCACTCAAAAGCCAGGGATTGAGGTCAAGGAGATGCCACTGCCTCAGTAAATGTGGGGAGAGGTAGCCACCAGCAAGGGAGTGAATGGCAGCTTGGCCTCTGAAACAGATGTCCAATTTCCCTCCCTGTCCACAATCCACACACAAGCCATCCCCTGGCTTCCACCTCAGAGTCACAGCTGGAGCTTCCTAAAGCAATTCCCCCTCTTAATGTAGCACCTCAGAGTACAGACCCAGCCTCCTCCCAGTCCCATTTCCCAAACTAGCACGGGGCACATGGCCCCACGTGGACAGGGGCACTTCAGTTTTGCTCTATCCACCCCAATCCCTTTGTTCCCCTCCCTTCCACCCCACTCCCTTCTGTGCCTTTTTACATGACAATCGATAGCAGCCAGGCTTTGGGGATATTATCAGAGCCCTGATTGCAACCTCTAACATTATAATTCACAGGGTTATGGGGAGCATTAGTACATCCAGGATAAATTAATTCAGTGTAAGTAAGCGCTTTGAAGCCGGGCACATCGCTCGGCTTTTGAAGCTTAAGCCCTGTTTAGATTACTTGATTAAAGTGGGTTCAAAGCTTTGGCGATCAATATATTTTGCTTAAGAGCAGTGTTGCTACAGAAGCAAATTTAATTGCATCCTGGTGCCCTGCCTTGCAGATAGCTCTTTAGAATATAATGAGATATCACAAAGCCAAAAATTGAGGGTGGGAGGGAGAGAGGAGGGACAGTCATTCAAGTCACCACCCTGGAAATGCAGGGGACACATATTTTCATGATGTGAGCATAAATAATCCCCCAAAATGAGAAGTTGGGGAAAACTAAAGATGGCAATCTCTGCTTATAAAATTTTGACGCGCAAGGCACCAGAGGACAATCTTGGTTATCTGGCTGTTTTGAGGATGGATTCCTGGGTTGCGACTGGGGGGAAACAATTAGTCCTCAATAATGTGACATTTTTAGGATTACAGGCTGGCACTTAATCGAAGTCATTGTGGTTAATGAGGGGGCTGACCGGACGGCCCCCACGAGGCAGGAGACGGGTGGCATCACTAACATCAGGACAGTCGTCTGAGTCCGCAGCTGGAGCCTGGATTAGGAGTCCAGGATGGATGGGAAGAGAGGAAGTAACGTGTGTCACATGCCTACTGTGTGCTAGCTAGTGCTCTGGGAGTTTAACCCTTTTATTAGGTTGGCGCAAAAATGATGGTGTTTTTTTAAATTTAATTGTTAAAGTAATGCTATTAAATGGATACAACCGTGCCCGTTTTCCAGGGGTGGGCTGGTCGGGAAGGCAGTAAAATCAGGATTTGAACCCCTGTTCCCCTGATTCTCAAAGCAATGCTCTGCATCAGTTCTGTCACCATTCAGCCACTACGTACCTGTGGGAACATCTGCACGTCATTTAACCAACCCAGGCTATAGTTACATCTATTGTAAAATGAAAGGGAAGCCTCCTCTGACTCAAAATCTTTGGTCTAGAATAACTGTGGCCTGAGAATCAAGACAGCCTGGTTTCCGTCTTTGCAACATCAACCAACCACGTGATGGGATCATCGTTCCACCTGTCTCTTCTGCATTTACCCATTTACGATGCCAAATCATGATGCTTACCTGGCTGTGCGGTAGCGGCCAATGAGATGTCAGATGAGGGAGTCCTCTGACAAGTTGTAAATATGTCACAAGTGAACTTATTTAAACTCTTTAAATCAGGTGGGCTACAAACTTTAAAGGAGCAGAAAACTCTCTATGCCGTCATGCCCTGACAGAGTCTGATGACCAGCTGACCATGTGTATTAGTCTGTTCTCACGCTGCTGATAAAGACATACCCAAGACTGGGTAATTTACAAAGGAAAGAGGTTTAATTTACTCACAGTTCCACGTGGCTGGGAGGCCTCAGGAAACTTATAATCGAAGCACGGCTTCACAGGGCAGCAGGAGAGAGACTACGTGCCCAGCGAAGGGAGAAGCCCCTTATGAAAGCATTAGATCTCGTGAGAACTAAGTCACTACCCCGAGAACAGATGAGGGGAAGCCACCCCCATGATTCAATTATCTCCACCTGGTCACTCCCACAACATGTGGGGATTATGGGAACTACAATTCAAATAAGATTTAGGTGAGGACACAGCTAAACCATATCACCATGGGAGAGGAGCCCTCCACCTACCAACGGCCACGCTTTCCTCTGTCCTCACAGCTCTCTCTCCTCGTGGGTTCCAAAACGTTCGCCCCCTCAATGCTGAATTCTCTGCATAAAACCCAGGGAGCCTCATGACATTTCCTTTCCAAGCCAAGCCCGATTGCCTTGGAGGACAAGGCTGGTGCAGGAGGTGGGCGTGAGGAGAAGTGGCCTCCTCAGCAAGCATTCCACAGAAGCGGTCTGCATCTCAAACACATTCTTCCCTTTACAGGCTGAGGCAGCTGATAGAGTGTGGGGGCTCTGGAAGCCTCCCTCCCTTAAGTTTTCATGTAAAATATTTTTATTTATGTTACAACAACATGATACAGCACCATATGCCCGTGAATCAGACCCAATATAAAATCTGCAGATTCGCCTTTCATTGGAGCTGAACTGAGAACAGCAGACTTCAGTAAACTCAGAGGAGGACACATACCCCAACTGGGGAAAGCAGGAAAGGAACTGACTGCATTTGTTTGTTGGCTCCTTGGGTAGGGGTGAAGAAGAGTGTATTTCCTGACACTCTCATTCAGAGTTTCAAGAACATTCGTGTTGGTCATCAAATCCCCTTTCAGCCTTTGGAAAACTCACTGCCTTTTTGAGTATTGGTGGCTGGTATCATTGCTTCTCAGTTCAAAAGCAGAAATTGCCATACACTTGCTTTCCCAGCCTCCCTTGCAGCTAGGACATGGGCACATGACAGAAGCTCCACTCGTCAGATGTACTTAACCAGAGTTTGCATCCAGGGTTAGCAACATAAAGAAGCAGGAATGGTAGAAGATGCAGCAAGATGGAGTGTTGGAGTAGGGGTTGGGGGGCAGTGACAGTGGCCTGAAGCTAGGGGTGGCATCTGGTGCTGGTGGCAGTATTGTGTGAGCTGCTTGTGGCAGTATTGCACTGAGCCGAGATTGTACCACTGCACTTCAACCAGGGTGACAGAGCAAGACTCCGCCTCAGAAAAAAAAAACAAGAAAAACCAAGGTGTCTTTATACTGAATGTAGTTCCTGACTGTCCCTGAAGAGATGTGTGCCCCCAAATAAGAAAATTATTTTTTGGCTCCAGTGGTTTGTGCCCTTGTACTTTCCCAGAGTCCCAGGAATCTAGCCATGGCTGAGAGCAGTTCCGCCCCTGGACTTCCCTGCCATGTGAACTGGAAGCTCCCCGTGTTCACTTAAGTTACTTGCAGTTGGCTCTTCTTGCTCATCAGCCAGAGCTCCAACTGATTCAGAAGCATCACCCCTCATGTTGTCTGCTTTTATCCATTCCATTTGACAGCCATTCACTGAATTACTGTGATGTGCCAGGGACCATGTCAGGCCCTGGGGATGCAGTGAGGAATGGGACACAGTCCCTGCCTTCAGAATGCAACCACCCCATGAGCTAGGGGTTGCCAGATGTTCCCGCTTCTGTTTTCTAGGCTAGGAAACCTAGGCTCAGGGAGATTGAAGGACTTCACTCAGGATCATAGCTTTCTAGTGGCAGAGCCAAGAAAAGAACCCCAGCAGAGAATTTTCTACAGAGAACATTACTTCACCATTGGAGTCCTCAGCTGATGGATGAGGGCACAACTCAACCACAAGTCTCAGGGGTTGCCTCTATCCTTTGGAATTCAATAAAGACTGAAAGAATAAATAAGTTCCAGAAGGGCTTAGAGGAGCTCACATGAATGATGGAACCAGAATGAGTTATTACGGGACAAGTCAAAGAGGCTCACATCCCTAACCTTTAGAAATTGACTTCACCGAAGGCAACTACTGTGTTCTTCCCATAAAGCATCTCTTGCTACTACTGTCAGGGACAGAACAAAGGGACAGACCAAACTTTATTCTGTGCTCGTTTAGTGGGCCTCATATTTCAAAGGTTTTGGTCTCTGCCTCCCTCAAGAAATAGGATCTGAGTGCGTCAGAACTTATAATCAGGAAACCGAATCCCTTGCAGTGTAGAAGCGATGGTAGGGGAGAAAGAGATTTGCTCCTGAGGTGAGTCAAATAAGCACAGAAATTCCCTACTTGGGCCCTTTCTTATAGCTCCAGAGGTAGTGCCTATAGTTCTAATGAGAACAAAGAAGGAGGTGGTCACAGCACAAAGCCACACATCACACTGCCTAGCCATCACCATGGCAACAGCAGTGTCCCTGGCAAGCCGGGAAGAGGAAGCTGCTCCTGCCGCCATTTTCTGCCTAACAATCTGAGTGGCAGCCTCTAGGTGATGAGGGAAGCTGGGGACAGAGCCGCCCAAGTGTCCAGGCTCACTTCTGTCCAGAGTGTCCTTGTGTCCCTAAGTGCCACCTGATCTCCCCTGTTCCTTCTCCAAACCTTCCAGAACCCTATTCCCTCAATAGCGGTCTCCTTTCTTCTCCCTCTGAGCAGCCAGTTAGTGACCTACTTTTCAAACTTAACATGTCCCAGAATGTTCTGAACTAAATGAAGCCTCAGGTGTCATCTATTTCTACGGCTCCCCCATTTCCTCCCCCATCTTCAGAGGAGGACAGGAACGCCAGGTACATCACGTGATTTGTCCCGCGTCTTTTCTAAGGAGCACTATGACCAGGACACATTACTGTGACCTGGACAATCTGTAACCTAGAGCATCCCATTTTTCACTCCTCTAATAAAGTCCCATGTGCAAGGTTGATCTTCCTTCCTTCTTCCCCCACCAGGTCTCCTCAATGGCCAGAGGGGAGGAGCCGCAGCCAGAGACTTGCCCCCACCCCCGCAACATGCTCCCTGTGTGTCTCCCCAGAAGTTTGCCATGGCAGTGGTTTTAGAAGAGAAGTCAGCTGGAGGAGAGCCAGCTTGGACGACAGCACAGACTTACATGTTCAGAGTCTGTAAAAGAACTCTCTTAAAAGAAAGGTAATGATGGATATTTACATTGTAATGTGTCAGAATCTGCTTTAAAGCATTTCAAAATGTGAAAACTCCCCCTATATTCTCGGCCTTTTGAGAGAACAACTGTTTCCATTCCTTCCATCCTTTCTTCATTATTCGTAGAAGGCTCTGCGAGCAGAGTGATGTAGCAGCCATGTGCCCAACCAATCTCAGTCATGTGACAAGGTCCTCTCTGAGGAGGGACTCTAGGAATCCACACAACACAGACAGATGGGCCACATGGACTGCTTTTAAAAGAGGGGCCCCCTCCTCGCTTACCTTCTATGATCACAAACATCTGCCTGAGCCTGAGGCTAAGCCTGAGAGTGGCCGAGGTGCCTGGGACCAGTGGTTCGCAGCCTTGACTGCATATTCGACTCACCTGGACATTAGTATTTTTTAAAAACTCCCTGCGTGCTTCCCATGTGTGCTAAGGTTGAGCTTACTGCTCTAGGGGTTAGAAATGGTTCCACCACTTTTAGTTAGCAGGTGATGAGGAGGGGCTTGGGAGCCAACTCTTACTTGTTAGAAACCCCTTCTACTCCCTATAACCCTTGCAGTGACTCAACCTACAGTGAGAATGATGCTGATGAATACAAACTGTTCAGTAGGAAGATTACAGTGTGACAGAAGTTTTTATTTGCATTTTAGCCTATTTTACTTCTTATATAATACATGTATTTGTATTATAGAAAATAGAATAAATTATAGAAATAAATATTTGTATTTTGTTTTAAATTATATTTTTATTTTACCTTTTTACAGGTTCACCTATAAATAAGTCCCTATTTGTAAACTAATGAGGAAGTGAAACATTCTGTTAAGTTAGGGCTGAGCCAAAGGCCATGACAACACAACGCTATGACACTAAAACCTCTTGAGTCCAGGGATCTGAAGTACTTGGATAAGGTCCAGGAAATCCCATAAAGCAAAGAGACTGTAATGTCTATACCCCAGATAAGTCCACCACCTGGCCTGGGACATTGGTACCTTTCTTCTGCTGTAGCCTTGAGGCTCTACCCTCTGCACCCTGGAGTCTGGCAGATTAAATCCTTAGTCACCTTAGTTCACAGGATGAGTCTGGGCAGAAAGATCCAAGTTCATCATCCACATGGGAGAGACTGTCTCGTGGTGAAAGGAAAATCATTTCTGAAATTCGACATCCCTCCAATCGTACACAACCTATTTTCTCCCTACCCTATAACCCTATAATTTACTTTTTAAAATGTTTATTTGTTGTTGAAGTGAAATTCACATAGCACAAAATGAATAATTTTAACATGAACAATCTAGTGGCCCGTAGTACATTCACAATGTTGTGAGACCACCACCTCTATTGAGTTCCAAAACACTTCTATCACTCAAGGGAAAACTCTATCCCAGTAAGCAGTTACTCCCCATCCCTTTCTCCTCCAGCCCGTGGGAACCACCAACACACTTTCTGTCTCTGTGAACTTAACTATCCTGGACATTTCATATCACTGGAATCATGTGCCATGTGACCTATGCTGCTTTCATTTAGCATAATCCTTTTGAGTTCCATCCAGGTGGTAGCAAGCATCAGTACTTCATTGCTTTCAACAGCTGAATAATATTCAATTGCAGGGAAATACCACAATTTGCTTATCCATTTGTCCACTGAGGGATGTTTGGGTTGTTTCCACCTTTTGGCTATTGGGAATAATGCTGCTATGAGCATGCATGTATATCAGTTTTCAATTCTTTTGTGTATATACCTAGGAGTTGAATTTGTAGGTCATATGGTCATTTTATATTTACTTTTTGAAGAACAACTATACTTTTTTCCCAAACTACTTTTATAGAGGAAAAAAAGGAAGCACAAAGAGGTCCTTCAGTTCATGGGGAGCTAAGGTGACTTCTCGTCTCCTCTTCTTCCTGCCCCCTACAAGCCCTGCTATTGAAAATGTCAACATGATGCCTGATCCTGAAGTTTGTGTTGTTGGCTGAGGTTCCTGAATGTCCTCTAAATTGTGATGCTCTCCACAGAACTGTTGAGAAGAGACAAGGTTAGGTGAAGTTCTACTGACTTTGGCAGTCCATAGGAAGTTTCCTTTCGTTTCCAAATCCCACACAGCTGCACATTTTATAACTCATGTCTTTCTCCCAAAAGAGGAAGGCTGAGGAACATGCTTGTAGCTGAAAGTTCTGGCACAATCTATGTTTGGCTGCTAAGAGTCACAAAGGTGAATCACGATATGCACACTTTGTCTAGAAGGAGACATAGACCTATTCATTCAACATTCAAGAAATAAGTATTGAATATGTATTATCTCATTTACTACTCATACAAACCCTAGGAGGTTAAGTAATCATATTATTCCCAATTAACAGATGAGGAAACCAAGGCAAAGAGACTTCTTAATTTGCCCAGGATCACATGGATGCTAAGTGGAGACACTGGGATTGGAGCCGGGCAGCCTTTGAGAGCTCATGTCCCTGAGCCAACGCTCTATATCCTGGGATGGGGACAGTCTAACCCAACACCACTCACTGCACAGTGAAAGGACCCTGTGACCACACCAACCTACCCAGTTACCCCCTCCCAACCGCCTGACTTCTGCCTTTGTCTAACACTAGCAAAGACCCAGCAAGGCAGCAAACGCTCATCCTGAAGCACAGCCAGCTCCCCCATGGCCAGCCCTGAGAGGTCACATGGAGGTGACTGGAGACAGATGAGGCAGAAGAGGGCTGCCTGCAAGGATGTGTTCAGAGCCAGTCAGACTCCCCCTCCCTCTTCTGCACAGTGGCCTTTCTTTCCAAGGCGCCTGGTCCCTGCATCCCTGTCCTTTTCCTTCGGATGAGCCCCTTCGCCATCACTAGGCTGGGCCTCCTTTACAGTCCAAAAAAATCTTCCGGTGAAATGCGGTTCTGGATGCCCTACTTCTGCACCTCCAAGATGGGGGGTTCCTCAGGAGTAAGGACCAAATCCTATTTACCTTTACATTTCCTAGAACAAATATTTATTGAACCAAATTACATTTCTGGCCAAGTGCAGTGGCTCATGTCTGTAATCACAACATTCTGGGAAGCCAAGGCAGGAGGATTGCTTGAGTCCAGGAGCTTGAGACCAGCCTGGGCAACAGGGTGAGACCCCATCTCCACGAAAAATGAAAAAGTTAGCTGGGCATGGTGGCACACACCTGTAGTCTCAGCTCCTTGGGAGGCTGAGGCGGGAGGATCAGTTGATCCCAGGAGGTCATGCCACTGCACTCCAGTTTGAACAGCAGAAGAAAAAAAATTTGATAATCCTTAAGAAGTGAAGCATTTAGAAACAGGAAAATGTAATATGAAAAGGCAAGATAAATGAGGAAGCACAAAAAAGTAGAATTTAAGATTGGAAAGGGATTTTAGAGATGGCTGAGGAAGGCACTGCAACTGTGTTGCATAGGACTGGAAGATTTCTGCTCCTATTCCTATGACAGACAATAGTAGTCAATCGCAGATGTCTTTCCAACTTTCTGTCTTTGGTTTTGGACTAAGCTTTCAAAATGTTCTCAACGCAGCACACCACTACAGCAGGGCTCAACCTTGAGCTGAAACCTAATACCATCCCTAATTTCTTATTTCAAAGCTGAGGAAACTGAAGCCCAGAGATTTGCTTTGGATGGTTAATTGCAGGCTGGTCCCAGTATCTGGATCCTCTAATGACTGAGCCCCCCAAATTCCCCACACTGATTTCCAAACCTGAGGGCCACGTGGGGTAGGAAAGGGGACAGAAGAAATGAACAATAGCAGGTGCTAAGCTGTTACCTAGAACACCAGTATGAATTTTGTTTAGAAAACAAAAATCTCATTTATTGTTTGAGCACATGTATTTTCAAGAGTAATAGATGGTCACTGTAGAAAATTTGAAAACATCAAAAATTAAAAGGAAAGCAATAAAAAAATCTGTAATCCCAACTTCCAAAGATAGCTAATGTTAATATTTTGGTTATGATGTTTATATATTTTAGGGGCAAGTGAGTATGAGTGTGTGTACATAAAAATACACATTTTAACAAAATCTAAATATATGTGTATGCACACACATATTTGTTACGTATCATTTTTTTTGTTGTTTTCCCTAGCATTGTTGCTGTACAGACAGTGATACAGTGAGACATAGGATGAGGAACAGCTTCAAGCATCAGGGAGTGAGATAATCAGGTAAAGAGTGCCTCATATTTTGATGGTATTATGATTTCATGTCTAGGCCTGTGAAGTCAGAAGCACATCTTAACATATTAATGTTTTAGCCCATTAACCAAAGAGATTTTTAAACATTAGCATACTCAGTATTGTGGTATATATGTAGGGGAAAGCAGTGCTCTTGCATTTGGCTTCGAGAAGTGTACATCAGTACAAATTTTCTGGAGGAATACATGTCAATATGTATAAAAAACTTTGGAAAAACACATGTCCTTTGTTTAAGCAATTATACTTCAGTAGATTATTTTAAGGAACTGGAGAATATATAACCAAAAAATTGCACACCGAAGCTTTCATTATGATAGCAAGGAATTAGAAATAATTTAAATATCCAGCCATATGATGGAACACAGTGCAGCCATTAAAAATATATAAAATAAGAATATCTAAAGAGACATGTTTAAAACATATTGCTAAGTAACAACATGCAGATTGCAAAGTCACGTGTCCAGCACAGTCCCATTGTTTATGTATATGTAATATGTCTGGGTACACGCATTTGCACGTCTGTATGTGTGCATGTGTATATGTGTAGGAGTGTGTTTGTGTGTGTGTATTAGGCTGGAGGTACATATCTGAAATGAGCAGCTTTCTCATGAACAGCAGGGTGAGATTATAGATGAGTGTTTTTCTTTGGGCTCTTCATATTTATCATATTTTCATCAATGAATATGTATTACTTTGGTAATTTGAAATTTTAAAAAATGTTTTAAAAAAGCACCAGCCCATTTGCCACCTGACAGATGGGAAACTGCTCAAGCACAGAGAAAAACAATTGCCTTAAAATTTTAAAATTAATATTTTTTTTTAAAAAATGAGATTTGAGTCCAAAGAGTGAACTATAGACAAGTTTATCAAGGTGCCCCTGGGGGGCTCAGACTCTAGTGTAGTTTTAAATAAATATCACTGATTTCCAGTCACTACTTGCTAAAATCAATCTGAAGAGTTTAAAACAAACCCTTCAGATTCCAAATCGCAGCATTCTAAATGAACACCTTGGCTCTTCAACCCTGTTCTTTTAATCGGCTCTTCTCTGTGATTAGGCAGGCCCCATCTGCCATTTTGTATCAGGCCAGCTTATGAACAATTGTCTAGAAAACGTGTAAAATACATAATAAAGCATGATTAACTGAAAACCTTAATTAATCGGACATTTTTGGCTTTGTATTTTAGGAGAAAGATCAAGGGAAGGGAAAACGTAACAGGCTTAAAAACAACACAAAGCACTAAAGCTCAACTTCACGTGCGTGCTTTTGCCTGCTCCACTTTCAACTAATCCTAAAATGCAAGCAGAATGAAGCTCCGAAAAGCAAATAGAAGAAAATGAACATTTCCCATGATCTCATCCCTGTGATTTAGCTCCCATGTGTGTTTTTGTGCACATGCTACCAGGCTTTAATGCATCCAAAACACACGCATATATATGCACACAAACACACACACACACAGTTGCACATCTGGTAGGGTGACTACAAGGGTTGATCCTTTACACACAGAAGTTTGTAACTGGAGTAATAATATTTGAAATGTGTTGACAATATTTAGTTTCTGGAGGTACAGACATCATTTATCTCTTGGGGCAGGCTTCTATGTGTTTTCAGAAAAAGTCTCAGTCTGGGCCCTTTTAATTCCACAAATGTAAATGACATACCTACAATACTGAGAGAAAATGGCAAAGCCCCCTTCAATATCACCACAGCTGTTTCGTCTGACACAGTTACTAACAGAAATGGGGCAGTTCTTTAGTCTGACTGTGCTCTTCATGAGTTGGAGAAGCAGTTTTTATCTAAACAAAAATTTGGGGTGGATCTTTGGTATTCCTTACATTGTGTAATTTACAACTGGCTTTGGGAATTGGGCTGACAACTGCTGTATTTGCTCTTTCTAGGTTATAGATGTCAGACTAAACCCTTAGTGCCTGAAGGCACGTGGTGGGTGGGCAGGTGGGAGGGGTTTCCCCTAAAGGAAATAGATCTTTCCTCTTTCAGTCATCCTGAGTAGGTGTGAGGGTCACCTCTTGGAACAGGGGAGGGCAACCTTATCTCATGGGGTCTGGAGGAGGGCTGGTCTGGTCTCCAGGCTCCAAGCACAGACCCCGAGTGAGGGTAGTTTTGGGCAGGTGAGTACCAAAGGGATGTAGAGTCCTTAGATGCAAAGTTATTCGCTATACTTGAGTCTGTGTTATTCCCGCAAGCATTCAGCAAAAATTTGCTAAACATTTGAGCTGGGATTTAGGCGTGTTTAGGGCAGTTAAGTAGCAAGTGGCCTAGAAAAGAAAGCTACTCTCCAAGACAGCTGGAGGTGACCTGCAGGGCTTCAGAACTGTACTGCAGCCAAGCAAGGACTGCTAGAGGAAGTGACAGCAAGCAGGTGGGATTTGTGAAATGGCCAAGTGCTCCCCAGCACTTCTCAGAATGACCTTGGGTAGAAACTGGAAGAAGAATGGGTTTTCTGTAATCTTTGAGGTGGGGAGTTTGGAAGCATTATAATTTGGATATTTTAAAAATGCAAACTTATTTTGTGCTCCAGCAGGGAAGTGGGTGGTATGTACTAATTACATATATATATATAAAATTTGTAACCTGTTTCACTTAAGAACATATTATAAATTTTCCGTAACATAATACTCTTAAACAACATTGCTTCATATGACTGTTACATATTCTAATGCATGGATGTACCATAATTTATGTGTTTGACCCATTTACTTCCACTTGTCATTATGATAAGTAATACTATGATGAATATCTTGCTAAATCTTTGAATATACCCATGACCATCTATTCAGGCTAAAATCCTTGAAGTTAAAATTCCTAAGTTAAAGGACATGCATTTTCAACATTCTGCCACGTTGTCCTACTCAAATATTGCATTTCTACCAGCAACCTTAAATTCTTAGCAATTCAAGCTAGTATTACCATGAAAAATGATGTGTGACTTTTGATGGCAAAACAAAAAGAGTATCTACTGTCAGTGGTATACATCTGCCTGCATGCCGGCAATCAGAGAGTTCATTCTCTGTGAAGAACTTAAAAACAGGAACAAAATCTACTGAATTTCATTCATCTGCTTTTTATTAGCACCATATGTGAGCAATACTAAACATCATTGGTGATAAACACTCCTCAAAAACATATTTTTTTGGTTTTAAGTTCTAAACGGTTTCTGTGGTTATTGTTGAACTTTAATAAGATAGATGTAACCTTAACACGAGTGCATTTGTATGACATCCTTTAATATAAATCGCATTCTGCATGGGAGTTAATTTGGAAACTCCCAGTGAATGTGATTGCCCCCACTACAGGACACTGGTGGAGCAGCTACTCAGGTTATTTTCAAAGTCAGGTTCACGATGGCTTGAAAAAAATTTTAGTTTACTTGGGGCACATTCATATCCCCACTCTCTGTGATACCACAGATGGTTGTGTTGAAACAGAAATTTAAAATAAACAATGATTTGAAATAAATAATGACAGCATGATGATTGCAACAGCAGAGAAAGAGAACTTGAATGACTTCATTCCACGTGACCACCTGGAGTTTTAATTTATGTCCAAATTTAAAAGGAAACAACATACAAACTGGGAGTTGTCATTAAGTTTTGTTTTGAAAATACAAATTTTAGTTTGTGCTGGAAGTATTCTGCTGAATTTAAATATAATCTCTAAGGCCAGGTGTGATGGCTCATGCCTGTAATCCCAGCACTTTGGGAGGCTGAGGCAAGTGGATGACTTGAGGCCAGAAGTTTGAGACCAGCCTGACCAACATAGTGAAACCATATCTCTACTAAAAATACAAAAATTAGCTAGGCATGGTGGCACATGCCTATAGTCCCAGCTACTTAGGAGTCTGGGGGAGGAAAATCACATGAACCAGGGAGGTGAAGGTTGCAGTGAGCCAAGATTGTGCCACTGCACTCCAGCCTGGGCAACACAGTGAAACTCTGTCTCAAAAAATATGTATGATCTCTAAGATTGAAGTTGTTCATCTTTTAAAATGATTGCTAGTTTAAAGACTAAAGAACTAGTCAAGAAAATGAAACATCACTTAATAGTTATTAATTAGTGAATAATTATTTTCATGAAATACTATTACAGTATATCACTGCCATGATCTGAATGTTTGTGTCTCCCTAAAATTCCTATGTTGAGATTCTTACTCCCAAGGTGATGGTATTAAGAGGTGGAGCCTTTGGAGGTGAGATTAGGTCAGGAGAATGAAGCCCTCATGATCGGGACTGGTGCCCTATTAGAGAAGCCCCAGAGAGCTGCCTTGCCCCCTTCCATTGGTGAGGACACAGTGAGGAGACAACTTCTTTGAATGATGAAGAGAGCCCTCACCAGACACCAAATCTGCCAGCACTTTGATCTTCAACTTCCCAGCCTCCAGACCTTGAGAAATAAATATCTGTTGTTCATAACTAATCTAGTCCATGTTTTTTTGTGTGTGTATTTTGTTTTTTGGGGTTTTTTTTGTTTTTCTTTTTTGTTTTTTTTTTTTTTTTGAGATGGAGTCCTGCTCTGTTGCCCAGGCTGCAGTGCAGTGGCTCGATCTCGGCTCACTGCAACCTCTGCCTCCTGGTTTCAAGCAATTCTCTTGCCTCGGCCTCCAGAGTAATTGGGATTACAGGCACACATCACCATGTCCAGCTAATTTTTTTGGTATTTTTTAGTAGAGACAGAGTTTTGCCATGTTGGCCAGGCTGGTCTCAAACTCCTGACCTCAGGTAATTTGCCTGCCTGAGACTCCCAAAGTGCTAGGATTTCAGGCATGAGCCACCACACTCAGCCCCAGTCTATGGTATTTCATCATGGCAGTCCAACCAGACTAAGACAATCAGACTATAAACAACTGTTGAATATATAGTTGAGCTTTTTGTGTGCTGTAACCATTATTTTATTTTTAAAATACTTAAACATATATTCTATATACAAAGTTTAATAATGTTTTCAATGACTACATTTCTCTTCTGTCCATTGTTCTTATTTGTTTCATTTCATGATTATTACAGAAAATACAAAATATTGTTTCTACATAGAGAGGAGGGCGGAGCTAATGATTGATCTGTTCCAGGCAGGAATGGCTATATAATTTCAAGGACCTAGTCCAGAGCATCTTGTTCAAAAATGAGGAAGAATTTCAAGATGACAACAGTTGAGCATTAAACAAAGTAGGGGCCCCTCTGATCATGGATCCTCTGCAACTTGACAGATCAAACACCCAGGCAAGTGGCTCTGACTCTGAGTGCCCAATATTTAAAGAATTCCACTGTCCCCTGGTTGGTTTCCTATCTTGACTCCAGGTAAGGCTGTCAATCAGCAGCCCCTCCACCCTGTCAGCAAAGAGGTGCAGCTCAGCACAATGGCTCCAAAGCCCCTCAGATTCTCCATCATCCCCCACGGGTAAAATCAGAAGCAGCTCCCCAAGCCACATCAAAGCACCAGGGCAACCATGAACCTCAGAAAAGTTTGTTTCCCAGAACTGCTCCCTCCTAGATCTTTTGTTTTAATCATCATTTTACCAAATGAGTAATTTTAATTGTACCCTGGAAAAACAAACTCTTCTGTTGTTGTGGGCCTTTCTGAGGCTGAGTTTTATGCTGAATTGGTACTGAGTACTTGGGAGGTAAAGTTGGCCTATTTATCTCCTCCCATACCACTGCAGGAACATCCTCAAGATGGCTTGGGAATCACAAAACTGCAACTATTTGAAGACAAAGGGATGGTGATCAAGGTTGCTTATCTTTACTCAAGTGCCTATTGGGTTCTACGTCCCAGACAAAGGAGAAAAGCAAGGACCAAGAAGCTCTCTCCAGCCCTGGAGGGTTGAAAGGGCTCCTTACACAGTGGGCAGAGGAGCCCAGCCCCGGAGCAAGCCCTAATTTGATGGGAGAGGCTGTGAGAGAGTGAGCGTCCCATGGCCTTGAGACTCCCATCTATAAAAGGAGCATCTATAAAATGCTCCATGCTTGATAGGTTGCTAATAAGAAATAACTAATAAAAACCCACGTGGGATGCTTAAAGTGCACTCGACACAAACTCAAACCATACAAAGCAATGTGCTTCTAGGGTTTTCTGGTGGAGGCTGGGAGTAAATGACCCACGGCCTTTGCAAAGAGGCTGCCAGAATATCTCTGAGACAAGAGTCTTGTTTTTATTCACCAACAAAAAGGGATCCACTCCTTGAAGTGAAGAATCCCTGATGTGATGGATCAATCACTGCTAACGTGCCTGTTTGGAGCTGGTAGGAAGTTTAAAAGGGATTTCGAAGATTTGTAATTGCAATTTAAGATAAGCCAGTGATGCAAATGAAGCTGACATTTAACTCCAAGTGGCTGACTGTGAATCGTGGTCTACCGGTCTCACTGGTACCACATGCACACAGACCCCTGGCACAGATCTGTGCATGACACTGTGAGGGTGGAGCTCCTCTCTGGATCTGTGCAGCAGGCCTGGCCTAGCTATGTCCTGCCTCACAGGTATAGAGAGACTACCATTCAGATATGGGCCTGGCCCCAAGTATGATGTTCCTCTGGTATCTGGATGAATTTGCTCCTGCAGCCATAGATTGGGGTGCTGATTTCCGGAATGTCTGTTCCAGGTCAAGAAGTAGCTTTCCAGTGGAAGTCCTTACACACAAGTAAAGGCCGTGTGATTTCAGGATGCTTTCTGAATGAAGTTAATAGCATGGTTCAGTAGGACTAAATTCTAACCATATCAATGATACTAAGACCTTGGGTAAATTCCATTCTAAGCTTCAAGTTCCTTGTCTGTAAAATGAGTGTAATCATACTATCTACTTCAACACTTGGCACTAAGTGCTTAATAATGGTTAGAAGAAAAATGACACATTTTTTCACTTAAAACTAAGGCAGAGGGAAATGTAACGAATGCCACTGAACTGTACACTTAAAAATGATCAAAGTGGTAAATTTTATATACGTTACCACAATAAAACATTTTTTAATTAAAATCTATAGGGACTTACATTTGAGCCATGATGAAGTAATAGGGATTAGATTTACTCCTGCCTTAAACAACTAGACAAAACATGCAAAACAATACTTTTCAGATATTAGAAAACAGGCAATACCAAAAGTAATTCCTGAGAGGAGGGAAATAAGAGGAAGTAATTTCCACACTACAGAACAGGGAGTGAGAACCCAATGAGAGCCTGATGGTCTTCCTAAGTTGAGGAGATGGAGTTGAGAATTTGAAAAGGCCAAGGAAGCTAGGATTTACAAGGCAGGATGCCTTAGAGTAGAGCACTGCACAGAGAGGACAGAGCTACAAAGAGAGAAAGTTCTGAAGATCTGCAGAGGGCTTCCCTTGACTGGCTACTGATGAGTGTATGCATGTGGGAAAACTACCTGACCAGGAAAAAGAGCCAACAAAAAGGAACAGGTTGATTGATCCCTGGGACTCACCCAGGGCTGGGAATAGTTCATGTTCCCACCAGCCAGAATAGAAAAACATTATAATATACAGAATATAGATAGAGTCCTCAGTGGGATATTGTTTCAATAGTAAGAAAAATGTATCCCTAAAGTCTGCTCTGGTCCCACCTAACAAAGCTCAAAAGTAAGCCTCAAAAGGATTGAAGAAATGTAACTGCTTGCCAGAACAAAGGTCAAGAATAGTCAAAGGGAAACAAAAATATCCAGCATCCAACAGTACAGCATCTAGTATTCAGTAAAAAAAATTACCAGGCATGCAAAGAAGCAGGAAAATATAACCCAAATGAAGAGAAAAACTGATCAATAGAAACAGAGCCAGACATGACACAGATGATATAATTAGTAGAAAAGAACAGTTATTGTAACTATTTTCCATATGCTGAAGAAGGTGGGTAAAAGCATGAGCATGCTAAAGAGAGATACAGAAGACATTAAAACAAGAACCAAATAAAACAACTAGAGATGAAAAATATAATGTCTGCAATAAAAATATACTGCATATATTAAATTAAATATTGCAGAAAAATACTAATAAACCTTAGGCAATTCAAACAATCCAAAGTGAAACAAAGAGAAAAATGACCCCCAAAATGAGCAAAGCATCAGTGAGCTATGGAACAACTTTAAGCAGCCTATCATATATATAACTGGAGTCCCTGAAGAAGAGTGAGTAGGAACAGAAAAAGTATTTGCAGAAGAAATGCTCAAAACTTTTCCAAATTTGAAGAAAACTGTAAATTCAGGCTTAAGAAGCCTAGGGAATGCCAGGCACCAAAAACAGGAAGAAAATGATACCAAGGCACATGAAAAACTGAGTTGCCCAGAATCAGTAATAAACAGAAAATCTTAAAAGCAGTCAGGGTTGGGGGAAGAAGTACACTTTACATATAGAGTGGCAAAGGAAAGGATGACAGCAGGTTCTCATCAGAAATAGTGTTAAGTTAGAAAACAAGAGAGACACATCTTTAAAATATGGAAAGAATAAAAAAGCTGTCAACCTAGAATTCTATACTCAGCAGAAGTATCTTTCAAAAATGAAAGCTGACAAACTAAAGCTCAATGAATTCATCTCCAGCAAACCTGCACTACAAGAAATATTAAGGTCCTTTGCACTGAAGAAAAATAATACTAGATGGAAACACCAAGGAATGAAGAGCATTAGAAATGGTATCTGTCCGAGAGATGATCCAAGATGGCTGAATAGGAACAGCTCTGGAGTGCAGTTCCCAGTGAAAATGCAGAGGGTGAGTGACCACTGCATTTCCAAATGAGTTTTTACTGCTCACAGACCAGGAGATTCCTGGGTGGAAAAGTGCCATGAGTCTCCAGCATGGCTGTTTCAGCCAGCGCAGTGGGTCTCCACACAAAAACTCACAAAAATCTGGGCAGCTGTTTCAACAGGTGCCTGGAACACCTGGGAGACAGAGTTGCCCATTCAACTGAAAAAAAGAGGGCTGAAACAGGGAGCCAGGTGATCTGACTTGGCAGGTCCCAGCAATCTGAAACACTCTGGATTGAGAGTTTCACAGCAAGCACAGCTGGACCCAGGAAGGTCCAGCTCTGTGGGGGGAATGGCATCCACTATTACCGAGGCAGTCCACCACTACCGAGGCAGTCTGCCATTACCGAGGCAGTCCACCATTACAGAGACAGTCCGCCATTACTGAGGCAGATTGCTATTACCGAGGCAGTTCTAACTATACCTCTATAAACAAAACCACATGAAAGTTCACACAGCAGCTGGGCAGAGCCCACAGGAGCTTAGTAATGCCTCTGCTGGCAGACTGTGACTAGGGTACTTCCTCGCTGGGCAGGACATCTCTGAAAAAAAGGCAGCAGCACATCAGTAACTTACAAATAAAGCCCCACCTTCCCAGGACAGAGCACCTGGGAAAAAAAGGTGGTTTGAGTTCTGCTGCAGCAGACTTAAACATACCTGCCCGGCAGCTCTGAATGGAACAATGGAGCTTACAGCTCAGCACTTGAGCTCCTGTAACGGACAGACTGTCTCCTCAAGCAGCTCCCTGACCCCCATATATTCAAAGAGACACCTCATAAAGGAGAGCTCAGGCTGACATCTGATGGGCATCCTTCTGGGACAAAGATAACAGAAGAAGAAACCGGCAGCAACCCTTACTGTTCTGCAGCTGCTGCAGGTGATTCCCAGGCAAGCAGGGCCTGGAGTGGACCTCAGAAGTCCTACAGCAGAGGGGCTTGACAATTAGAAGGAAAACAAAAAAACAGAAAGAAATAACTTCAGCATAAACAAAAAGGATGTTCACTCAGAGACCCCATCAAAAAGTCACCAACTACAAAGACCACAGGTAGATAAATCCACAAAGATGGAAAGACACTAGTGCAAAATGGATGAAAACACCCAAAACCAGAACGCCTCTCCTCCCACAAGGGATCACAACTCCTCACCAGCAAGGGAACAAGGCTGGTTGAAGAATGAGTCTGATGAGTTGACAGAAACAGGCTTCAGAAAGTGGGTAATAACAAACTTCTCTGAGCTAAAAGAACATGTTCTAACCCAATGTAAAGAAACTAAGAATCTGAAAAAAGGTTTGACAAAATGCTAATGAGAATAAACAGCTTAGAGAAGAATATAAATGAATTGATGGAGCTGAAAAACACACATGAGAACTTCACGAAGCGTACACAAGTTTCAATAGCCAAATCAATCAAGGAGAAGAAAGGATATCAGAGATTGAAGATCAACTCAATGAAATAAAATGAGAAGGCAAGATTAGAGAAAAAAAGAGTAAAAAAAAAGTGAACAAAGCCTCCAAGAAATATGGGACTATGTGAAAAGACCTAATCTACGTATGATAGGTGTACCTGAATATGACAGAGAGAATGAATCCAAGCTGGAAAACACTCTTCAGGATATTATCCAGGAGAACTTCCCCAACCTTGCAAGGCAAGGCCAATATTCAAGTCCAGGAAATACAGAGAACACCACGAAGATATTCCTCAAGAAGAGCAACCCCAAGGCACATAACTGTCAGAGTCACTAGGGTTGAAATGAAGGAAAAAATGCTAAGGGCAGCCAGAGAGAAAGGTCGGGTTACCCACAAAGGGAAGCCCATCAGATTCACAGCAGATCTCTTGGCAGAAATCCTACAAGCCAGAAGAGAGTGGGGGCCAATATTCAATATCCTTAAAGAACTTTCAAACTAGAATTTCATAACCAGCCAAACTGAGCTTCATAAGCGAAGGAAAAAAAAATCCTTTACAAACAAGCAATTGCTCAGAGATTTCATCACCACCAGGCCTGCCTTACAAGAGCTCCTGAAAGAAGCACTAAACATAGAAAGGAACAACTAGTACCAGCCACTCCAAAAACGTACCAAATGGTAAAAAGCATCAACACAATGAAGAAACTGCATTAACTAATGGGCAAAACAATCAGCTAGAATCAAAATGGCAGGATCAAATTCACACATAACAATATTAACCTTAAATGTAAGTTGGCTAAATGCCCCAATCAAAAGACACAGACTGGCAAATTGGATAAAAAGTCAAAACTCATCGGTGTGCTGTATCCAGGAAACCCATCTTATGTGCAAGGATACACATAGGCTCAAAATAGAGGGATGGAGGAAGATTTACCAAGCAAATGGGGAGCAAAGAAAAGCAGGAGTTGCAATCCTAGTCTCTGACAAAACAGACCTTAAATCAACAAAGATCAAAAGAGACAAAGAAGGACATTACATAATGGTAAAGGATCAATGCAACAAGAAGACCTAGTGATCCTAAATATATATGCACCCAATACAGGAGCACCCAGATACATAAAGCAAGTTCTTAACAACCTATAAAAAGACTTAGACTCGCACACAATAATAGTGGGAGACTTTAACATGCCACTGTCAATATTAGACAGATCAATGAGACAGAAAATTAACAAGGATATCCAGGACTTAAACTCAGATCTGGACCAAGCAAACCTAATAGACATTTACAGAACTCTCCACCCCAAATGCACAGAATATCCATTCTCAGCACCACATCACATAATTGGAAGTAAATCACTGACCACATAACTGGAAGTAAATCACTCCTCAGCAAGTAAATCACATTGGAAGTAAAACTGACCACATAATTGGAAGTAAATCACTCCTCAGCAAATGCAAAAGAACAGAAATCATAACAAACAGAATCTCGGACCACAGTGCAATCAAATTAGAACTCAGGATTAAGAAACTAACCCAGAACCACACAACTTCATGGAAACAGAACAATTGGCTCTTGAATGTTGACTGGATAAACAATGAAATGAAGGCAAAAGTAAAGATGTTCTTCAAAGAGAATGAAGATAAAACGTACCAAAATCTCTGGGACATTTGAAGCAGTGTCTAGAGGAAAATTTATAGCAATAAGTGCCCACATGAGAAGCAAGGAAACATCTAAAATTGACACCCTATCATCAAAATTGAAAGAGCTGGAGGAGCAAGATCAAAAAAACTCAAAGGCTAGCAGAAGACAAGAAATAACTAAGATCAGAGCAGAACTGAAGGAGACAGAGACACAAAACACCCTTCAAAAATTAATAAATCCAGGAGCTGATTTTTTGAAAAGATCAACAAAATAGACAGATCACTAGCCAGATTAATAAATAAGAAAAGAGAGAAGAATCAAATAGATGCAATAAAAAATGAAAAAGGGGATATCACCACAGATTCCACAGAAATACAAACTACCATCAGAGATTACTATAAACAACTCTGTGAACACAAACCAGTAAAACTGGAAGAAATGCATAATTCCTGGACACTTGCACCATCCCAAGCCTAAACCAGGAAGAAATAGAAACCCTGAATAAACCAATAACAAGGGCTGAAGTTGAGGCAGCAGTTAATAGCCTACCAACCAAAAAAAGACCAGGTCCAGATGGGTTCACAGCTGAATTCTACCAGACATACAAAGAGGAGCTGGTACCATTCCTTCTACAGACCACTGCTCAAGGAAATAAGAGAGAACACAAAGAGATGGAAAAACATTCCCTGCTCATGGTTAGGAAGAATCAATATTGTGTAAATGGCCATACTGCACAAAGTAATTTATAGATTCAACACCATCCCCATCAAGCTACCTATGACCCTCTTCACAGAACTGGAAAAAGCACCTTAAACTTCATATGGAACCAAAAGAGAGCCTGCATAGGGTCGGGCACCTATTACCCTGGGCAGTAGGTGGAGGAGGGCTAAGCCTGAAGGTAAGAGAGAGCCTGGGACCTTCGTGGCAAGACCTCAGGCACAGGCTAGCAGGCAAGGATGACAGCTGGTCTGGAGCCTCCCTCACTGCCACCTGTCTCTTAAAAATGGACTCTGAGGCTTGTCTTAAATGGGTCCCCAGACACCTGGGTTCAAGTCCTAGTTCTGCCACTTAAAAGCTATGAAGCCTCAGGCAAATTACTCCACCTGTTACAGCTCAACGTCATCATCTGTAAAATGGGGATAGTCGTCCTCCCATCACAGGTCAAAAATGAGACCACAGTGGCAAAGCACTTCATGCAGGCTGCACTTTGTGGTAAATGCTCAACAAGTGGGCGTTGCTGTTATCGAAGAATAGGGTATTCTTTTTCTTCCCAATGTATGCACTTTTCAACTCAGGGGACGAGGTTCTTTACCAAAGTGAATAAAGTGCCAGACTGCTAGCTTACTAAAGCATAGAAGCTCTGCTCTGAGAAGAGGTCAATATTAACAGAAGAAAGATGTGTTTGCCGTGTAAACGCTCTAAGGGAAGAAGCCTAATAAAGCCAGAGTAGGATGTGGGAATTCTGGAATGGATCCTGTGTCCTGGAGCATCAGCTTTGAAGTTGGGAAAGAGAAGAGCAAGAGCACAGAGAACAGGGGGCTCCAGAATACCCATCGGAGGGGCCTCTGTGTGACCAGGAAGGCAAGTGGATAGCAAAGGTAAAGAGTGCTTAGCATCCTCTCTGGGCTCTGTGCACAGGGGTGCTCTGGATCAGGAGACTAGCCACTGGGGTTCAAACCCCAGCTCTTCTCCTAACATCTGTGTTTTCTTGGGCAAATTACTCAGACTCTCTGTGCCCCAGTCTCATCTGTAAAATGAGGATCATAAAATTAGTTGCCTTGCAAGTTCGAAGAGAGATTAAGCAGGTTCACATATATAAAGTGCTTGCCCCAAGCCCTGGCACACAGTCAAGGCTCAACACATGAGGGGACTTCAAAAAGTCTATGGGAAAAATGGAGTTAAAAAATTTAAAATATAAACTTTATTTTTCAACATGAGCTCCATCAAGTTCAAGATGCTTTTGTAAATGATGATACCAGCCATTTAGCACATCGCTAAGAACAGAGGGTCTTGGGAACATAACCAGGTCAGTTGCAGTCTTTTTTTACATTATTACCTGAAGAAAAATGAGTGCCCTTTACAGATCTTTTAAGATTAGGAAACAAAATGATGTCAGAAGGAGCCAAATTAGAACTGTAAGGTGGATGCTTCCTACTGAAGCTCACAAAATAGTCATTGTTTGATGAGAGGAAGAAGCAGGAGCATTGCTGTGGTGGAGAAGCACCTTCTGGTGAAGCTTTCCCAGGTGTTTTTCTGCCAAAGCTTTGGGTAACTTCCTCAAAATGCTCTCATGATGAGCAGATGTTATCATTCTTCAGTCGTCCAGAAAGTCAACCAGCAAAATGCCTCATGTATCCCAGGAAACTGTCACCAGGATGTTTGCTCTTGACTAGTCAGCTTTTGCCTTGACTGGACCACTTCCCCCCTCTTGGTAGCTATTACTTTGGTTGTGCTTTGTCTTCAGGATGGTACCAGTAAAGCCATGTTTCAGCTCCTGTTACAATTTCTTCTTTCTTTTCTTTTATTTCTGAGATAGAGTCTTATTCTGTCACCCAGGCTGGAGTGCAGTGGTGCAATCTCAGCTCACTAAAAGCTCCACTTCCAGGTTCAAGTGATTCTTATGCCTCAGCCTCCCAAGTAGCTGGGATTACAGGTGTGCACCAGGCTGGTCTTGAACTCTTGGCCTCAAGCGATCCACCTGCCTCAGCCTCCCAAAGTGTTGGGATTACAGGTGTGAGCCACTGTGCCTGGTCTCCTATTACAATTATTTAATGAAATGCTTCAGGTTCTTGATCCCACATGTTTAAAATTTCCATTGAAAGCTCTGCTCTTGTCTGCAGCTGATCTGGGTGCAGTGGTTTGGGCACCCATTGAGTGGAAAGTTTGCTCAACTTGAATTTTTCAGTCAGAATTGTGTAAACTGAGAGATATGTATGGTGTTGGTTACTGGTTCTGCTGTTAATCATCGGTCCTCTTAAAGCATAAATAAGATTTATTTATTTTTAATCACAAATTGATGTGGATGGTCTGCCACTGTAAGTGCCATCTTCAACATCCTCTTGTCCGTTTTTAAAACAGATTATTCTGTGTAAACTGCTGATTTATTTGGGGCATCGTCCCCATAAACTTCATTTGAGGCATCAGTGATTTCACTGTAGCTTCACCATAAATTTGATGTTTGCTTCAATGTTAGCAGAATTCATGTTGCTGTGATACGGGCTCTTTTCAAGTGGCCTTATCCTTCTAAGTGCCTCAAACTACATCCCACTCAGACTTGTTATCACAAGTTAGTAAGAGTTTATTTTGGTGCAATAAATTTGGAAATCCTGCATAGTATTTTTTTTTTATAATAAGCATTTTCCATGAACTACTTGAAGACCCTTGTAGGTATGCTCTGTGACTGATTTTTCTTTACAGCCTTTGATATCTTGGATGATCTCTGTTCTTCTTGTGCCTCACATCTTTCATCTGCCACAAATATCCCCCTACCTAGGTGAGGGAGAGTTCAGCAAACAAGAAGTATCATTACTCCAGGACCTGTGATCTGCTTGTCCCTATGTTTGTTCAAAGAAGTCTCCTACCAATGGCAGGAACAGTAGGTGCAGAATCGAGAGTCCAGCAGATGGAGTCGTGCCCTCCAATAACCCCCTTTCTCCGCTCCCACTGGAGGAATTTCACAGAAACAGGAGGGAGACTGGCCACCCGGTGACCCCACCCCACATAGGAACCCATGAATAGTCCCAGATAGGAGTAACACATGATGTTAATCAAGATGATGGGAGTGAAACTGAGTTATCTGCAAAGCTCTTGGAGCAGTCTTGTATGTACTACAGATGCAGAAAGGAGTGCTGTAAGATGACTAGCCTGGGTTCCTGCAGAACTGCCTGCTTCCACATTTAGCAGCGACATGAAACAATTGTAGAGCGATGCAGGCTAATGTGCTCCCGTACCCACTCTCAGCTCTTAATCAGTTAAGGCGGATTGTCTCTGCCTTTTGAAATTTATCCCACCATCCCCCCACATTCCTGCAACACATGTCAGGTGGCTGGGGATTGAACGTGTTTTGAGTTTATTTGCTTGTTTTTTAAAGACAAGGCTTCTGGTATAATTATCCTTCCTTCTCATCTCCCAAAACGTTCTTGCTTTGGGTCTTTTATGTTAATTTCAATGTGTTGATTCATACCTTGCTTGCTTTCAAAAGAGATGTCAGGTATCTCATTGTCACACCAACACTCATGAAGCAAAAGAGAAGAACAAAATGTAAAGAAGGGAAAGGAGAAAAAAAGCTCCCAAGAACTCTTGGCTGAGAAAAGTGATAGTAAGGACACACCCCAAACTTCCTAGCATTGTGAGAAAATTGGGAAGCCTGACATTCCACCTCTGTCAGTGTAGACCATCGTCATGGGAAAAAGTGAACCAAACCCAAACCGATTCTTGGCTCTGAGCTTCGGGAAGATTTTGTCTTGTGTCATGGGGACTTTGGCTCAGGGTCCTTGAGTAACATCATAAACAATATCCTCAAATGTACTTATCGAACACAGAAGGGCTTTTTTAATTGGCTATTTCTTATATCAATTCTCAAAACAAGCTGACTACATGCTAAAGCAGGTTTTCTTAAAGGAATTTAGGAGTCTACCTTATAATAAATAAAACCAATAATTTAAATACATTTTATTTAAAAAGTTTGTTCATAATATAATATTGTGATTAGTACTTACGGATGCCAGCATCTGTAAGTAAGTTTTTGGATACCCCAAAAACTTTAAGATAAAGTTTCTTTTCAGGAGTAAAATTAGGAAGAGTTTGCCCATAATGGCAGCAAGATTAGCCATCCATTAGACAGCCTGACCTGACACCCGTAAGACAGACCGAGAGTTATTGGTGGTTGAATTAGTGTGCTAGAGCTTTCATAACTAAGTATCATAAAAGGAGTGGGTTAAACAATGGAAAGCTATTGTCTTGCAGCTCTGGAGGTCAGGAGTCCAAGGTCAAGGTGACTGCAGGGCCATGCTTACTCTGACGGTGTTATGGAAAGATCTATTCTAGTCCTCTTGCTTAGTTTCTGGTAATTCCTTAGCTTGTGGCAACATAACCCCAATCTTCACATGGTATTCTCCCTGAGTCTATGACCAAATACTTCCTTTTAATAAAGACACCAGTCATATTGGATTAGGTCCAAACTACTCCAATATGACCTCATCTTAACTATTAACATCTGCAACGATCGTATTCCCAAATAAGTTCACGTTCAGAGGCACTGGGGGCTAAGATTTTAACATATAAATTTTTTTGGTAGTGGGGACACAATGCAATCCAAAACAGTGGCCAAAGACATGGGTGAAGCCGAAAATCAAGTCACAGGGACCAGACAGTACTCTCGGGTAGGGGGAAAAGTCGACATGCCACTGAACCAAAACCCAATCACCTGTCTTGTGCCCAGGCTGAAGGAAAACCTTATAATCAGAACAGCAAGAGTCCCCCTACAGGCTGGTGGAGAAGGGAAGACAAGGCACAAGAATGTGTTGACATTTCTCCAGCCCTGCCAAGAAGGAGTCCCCACACCAGGGGAACTCGGACACGCTGTCCTCTGGGCTACTCAGCTGCTAGGCAGGGAGCTTCCGCTAGGCTTTTCAATGGCTTGGATAAAATCTTGACGTCTTCTGGTTTCTAATTTAGAACTCACCAAACTCACCAAGCCTTCTTGGGGACCCTAATACCAAGAAGTACCATGTGGCACATTTCACATCATAGTATTCCTACTGCTGTTAGAATAAAATCCAAACCCCTTCTCATGGAGTCTGAAAGGTCCTACATAATCTGTTCTGCAACTTCATCTCCTAGGTCTTTTTTTTTCTCTTCTGAGCTCCAATTCCATATTCCTTCTCTAAGTTAATTCTTACCTTAAAGCCTTTGCGCTTCGTAAGTCCTCTGTCCAGAATTCTCTACCCCTAGGTAGTCATAAAGCTGATGCTTCTTGTTTCTGATTTTGAACTCAATAAACTCGTTAATTCACCTTGTCGGGGACCCTAATACTGAGAACCACCATGTTGCGCATTTCACATTGCAGTAGACCTGATATAAATCCTGTCCCTGGCATTGCACAATGTACACCCTGCATGACCTACAATGTGTACCCAGGGTTAGGGTTCCTTGGACTGCAGAAGGAGTACACAGTCCCCGAGAAGGACTCTCTCTGTTTTAAATGAACGCTTTGGCAATCTGGTTTATTTATCAGTCTTTCATGCCTTTGGTTAATGGTAATCTGCTCTGCCTCACTCAACATTTGAGAGCAACTGCCAAAACTAGAGACCAGCTCCTTGGAGATGTTGATTCAGAGAATAGATGGTAAAAAGCAATGAGGAGAGGAAGGCTCTAGAAAGGGAATACAGCAGTGGGGATAGTGGTGGAACAGGTGGAGAGGAAAGACGTGGCATGAGCTGGCGGTGGAGACATCGTTTGCATGTACTTGGCAGCAGGGGCAGGGAGTAGCACATTAAAGGCTTCAAAACAGCACTGGGGGCCAGAAAATTGGAAGAGGAAAAGTGGTATAAGAAGCCTTCATGATGCTTTGGTTTTTGTTTATTAGTTTAAAAGAGATACAAGTTAAGGATTGGAATTCCTGGGTGTTGCTCACTTCTTGTTGAATCACTATTGGCTATTCGATGGAACTCCTTTGAAAGTGATTCCATATAGCACAGGGTAGCCAAGAAAAAGAGTCACATATGCAATTTTAAATTTTCTAGCAGCCATTTGTTTTAGACTAAAAAAGAAACAGGTACAATTAATTTATTTAAATGATATTTAACATAACAGAACCAAAATGTTATTTCAATATATCATCAATTTTTTTAAAGGTATCGATGAATATGTCACATTACCTTTTTCATAGTAAGTCTTTGAAATCTAGTATCAATTTCACACCTAGAGCACATCTCAATTTGGACTCCACATTTTAACTGCTGTATAGGAGCCATATATGGCTAGTGGCTACTATACTGATCAGCATCATCAGATTTAGAGGCTGGGCTATATAGTTCTGGGATTCCTAAGGATCAAATAATAATAATAGCAATAATAATAACAACAGGCATTTACTGAGCCTCTTAGATATGCCAAATGTTACATTAATCCCCTTTCTCATGCTTCATTTCATTTAATCCTCTTAACAACCTACATTTTGGGCATTATTATATTATCATCCCATTCTATAGGGAAACAGAGCCTCAGAGAGCGTCAATGCTTTGCCCAAGGTCACACAGCTGGTAAGCAGCAAAGCTGGGACTGGAAATCCAGTCTGTCTGTCACTAACCACTTTGCCTCAATAACAGGGTCAGCAAAGGAGCCAGCCAGCAGCCAGACTTTCCTCAGCCCCTTCCTTAGAGCCCATGCACAAGGATTGACTTTGTTTTCTGATTAGCCAAGCTGCCGTGTTGCCTAAAAAAACAGACTGGGAAGGACATTAATTGTACAGCTGAGCATATTGTGTGATTGACTGAGAAGAGAACAGCAACAAGAAGCTCTGCCTCTCATCAGCTGGAGGAAGCTGCAAATTCAAGGCTGGTGATCAAGTTCACAAAATGCAATTGTTCTCAATGACACTTAACAAAGAGCCAGGGAGAGAATCGATTGTCATTAAAAGCTGGCCTAGAACATCGATCGCCTCCCCGGTGATGATTTAAGAATTTTGACTTAGCCATTTCAAGAGTGTTGGTGCAGAGACGTTTTGATGTGATTTCTCATGTGGAAATGTGCTCCAAAACAAGCATGAAGCTAAAGACGGGGCAGCCCAAGCTCTGCCCATGCCTCTCCACCTCCACGCACTGTAGACAGAAGGCAAGGGAGGAGAACTGGCTGGCCTGGGAGATGGTAGATGCTGCAGGGCCTATGCCTTCCTCTCTGTTTCTCTTCGTCCAGATACTTTAGGAGACTTAAGAGCTGTGACATTTCTGGGCCTCACATTCAGGGGAAGGAGGATGCTGGCCACAGAGGACCTGGCCATGGATGCGGCTAGACAAACCAAAGCATCCCCTATTTATCCCTGAGACCCCAAGCAGGGCAGCAAGCAAGGCCTCATACCCCAGGAGGTCTCCTAGATGGGAGGGAATATCGTGCTGTCTGTCAAATGCTCCTGAATGCATTTCCAACTCCTGCTCCATCCTGCACCTTGCTGTGGTTGGGGAAGAGGATGCAAGGCTCTCATAGAATGCAGGCTAGGATCTGAGCAGTAACTCTTGTTCATCCATTTGTCTATCCAAAAGATGCTAACATAGTGACTGCTGCAGCTAGATGCTAAGGCAGGGCCTGGGAATAAATAGATGTACAGGGCAAAAAGCTTGCCCTTTAGGAGAACATGGCAGAGACTGGGAAATCAATAGCCACGGAGAAACGTGGCAAGTGCTAGAATAAAAGCATGTTAACTACAAGGTACCTTGGTAGCAGAGAGTAGAGAAGTTGAACACAGAGGGAAGACATGAAGACATTCCAGAAAGGCAGAGAGGATGGTCCATGTAAAGCAACAGAAGGCACTAGGAACATCCTGGGAACTGAAACTTACCAAGCAGCTGGGGCTTAGAGTGGGCATGGGAGGGGGTGGGAGATCAGGCTGGAAGGCTGGCACGGACCAGGAATGGGGAGCTTAGCCAGAGCACAGGGCACAGCAGAGGACTTGAGGCAGGGGTACAGTGTTAGATGGGTGATTTGATGGTGCACAACCCTGGCTGCAGTGGGTTGGAGGGCAATGGATAAAAGAGGGCCAGGACCAGTGTGTTGGCCTGGGGGTTCCTTGTACCCTCAGTTTCCTTCCTTGGCATTTCTCTGCTCAGGTAGGCTCAGCTCTGCATGTGTATGAGTCCATTCTCACACTGCTATAAAGAAATACCTAAGACTCGGTAATTAATAAAGAAAAGATGTTTAATTGGCTCATGGTTCCTCAGGCTGTATAGGGAGCATGACGCTGACATCTGCTTGGCTTCTGGGGAGGCCTCAGGAAACTTACAGTCATGGTGGAAGGCAAAGGGGGAGCAGGCACTTCATATGGCCAGAGCAAGAGGAAGAGAGAGAAAGGAGATGCCAAACACTTTTTTTTTTTTTTTTTGTGATGGAGTTTCGCTCTTGTTACCCAGGCTGGAGTGCAATGGCGCAATCTCGGCTCACCGCAACCTCCGTCTCCTGGGTTCAGGCAATTCTCCTGCATCAGCCTCCTGAGTAGCTGGGATTACAGGCACGTGCCACCATGCCCAGCTAATTTTTTGTATTTTTAGTAGAGACGGGGTCTCACCATATTGACCAGGATGGTCTCGATCTCTTGACCTCGTGATCCACCAGCCTCGGCCTCCCAAACTGCTGGGATTACAGGCTTGAGCCACCGCGCCCGGCCACTTATTTTTTTTGAGATGGAGTCTCACTCTGTCGCCAGGCTGGAGTGCAGTGGCACGATCTTGGCTCACTACAACTTCCATCTCCCAGGTTCAAGTGATTCTCCTTCCTCAGCCTCCCAAGTAGCTGGTACTATAGGCACGTGCCACCGTGCCCAGCTAATTTTTGTATTTTTAGTAAAGATGGGGTTTCACCATGTTGGCCAGGATGGTCTCGATCTCTTGACCTCATGATCTGCCCACCTCTGTCTCCCAAAGTGCTGGGATTGCAGGGCATGGGCCACTGCGCCTGGCCGCCAAACACTTTTAAACAACCAGATCTCATGAGAACTCACTATTGTGATGCCATTATTTTTAATGGGAAAAACTGCAATTACTTTTGCACCAACCTATACTTCGTGTGATGGTTAATTTCCTGAGCAACTTGACTGGGCTAAGGGATGCCCAGTTAGCTGGTAAAACACTGTTTCTGTGAGACCATTTCTGTAAGAGATTAGCATTACAATAAACTGTGTGAAGAAGATCCACACTCACCAACGGAGGCAGGCATCAGCCAATAATCCGATGAGAGCACGAACAGAACAAAAAGGAAGGGAAAATTTTCCATTTCTCTTCTTGAGCTGGGACATCTGTCTTCTCCTGGTTCTCAGGCCTTCAGACTCAGATTGAATTATACCACCAGCTTTCCTGGGTCCCTGGCTTACAGACAGCATATTATGGGACTTCTAGGCTTCCATAATTGTGTGGGTTGAGTATCATAATAAATCTCTGCTTATGTATCTATACCTATATCTATCTATCTGTCAATCTATTGTTGGTTCTGTTTCTCTGGAGATCACTGATGAATATTCTTAGAGTGTCTCCATTTTTCTAGTGAAGGCTGACTCATACAAATAGAGAAAGGAGAAGCAATTAGTGCAAGTTTTCTAACTGCAAAAACCCAACAGGGCAATGATAAAGGTTCACACAGTGGTTACTGCTGCAGTGAGGATGGAACTTAGAGATGCTTAAGAGGTGGAATTGATAGGGCTTGATGACAAAATGTGGGGAGAAAAGGCTAATTTATTTGAATTTTTTGGTAGAGACAGGGTTTTGTCATGTTGCCCAGGCTGGAGCAAGTTTCTTGTGGAAAAGAGACAGAGATATACAACTTGCTGGCTCTGAATGAAAGAAAAATTTGGGCCAATTATCTGTTTAGCCAACTGAGGGCATGAAAAACACACACCTTAAATTAAAAACACCTTAAATATCCAAGTAGCAGGCACTGCACTGGAGTTCGGCATAAAATACCATCGGATGTCTGTCCCTAAACAGCTCACCTCCACCAAGGGAGCCAACAGGTGGATTCAGAATCCTGACAGCCTGTGATAACAGCCACCAATAGAGTCAGAACTTTGGTGGTCTGGAACTCAGGGAAAGAATGATATGACTTGGGCCTTGAAGGACTGACAGAGACTTTTCAGGAGGAGAGAGGTAGGGAGTACATAGAGCATTCCAGGAGAGGGAAAAAATGTCAAGAGGCCCTGAGCCACAAAAGGTTGAAGCGTTTGGTGACTGGAGTCATTGAGAATGATCGTAGTCCAGGTGGGTCTGAGAAATGACAGAATCAGAGGGATTTGGAAAGAGAATTCTCATGGCTCTGCAGAGGAACGTGTGGCCATTGGAGACCAGCAGCTGTGGTCAGCATCTGGGCAAGAGGAAATGGCACTTGACCAGGATGGCAGCTGGAGGAGTGGAGGACAAAGGATGATCAAAGGTGGGTTTAAGGTACACAACTGGCCAGACTGGTGCCGGGTTCCATGGAGAAGCTGACAGAGCAGGAGGGACTTGGAATGATTTGAGGCTTCTTAGAAGGGTTGGTTTGGGATGAACAGGTTGGCACCTTGTAAACATGAAAGACAAATGTTATATACAGTGTGTTTATGTTATTATTAAGTTACAAGTCCTTAGATATAGAACTTCTGCCGTTGCAGTGTAAAAAAGTTAACTCAGATGTGAAATATATATCCCTCCTTCTAAATTTTCTTAGTTGCCAATTGACATTTTTACTCCCAAGGGGATTAGTTACTGCCAATAAAGATGGAAAAATATAGAGTTGTTTCCCTGATAATGGATCTGATGGGTTAGATGAAATTTTTAGTCTAAGAGTAGTGGTCTAGGCTGGGCATGGTGGCTCATTCCTGTAATTCCCGCAATCTGGGAGGCTGAGGATAACTTTACGTCAGGAGTTCAAGACCAGCCTGGGCAACACTATAAAATCCCATCTCTCCAAAAGAAGAAGAAGAAAAGCCAGGTGTGGTAGCACACACCTGGAGTCCCAGCTACTTGGGGGGCTGAGGTGGAGAAATTGTCTATGTCCATGGTGTCAAGGCTGTAGTGAGCTACAATCAGGCACTGCAGCACTCTGGCCAGGGGACCGGGTGACAAAGCAAGACTCTGTCTCTAACACACACACACACACACACACACACACACACACACACACACACACACAGAGAGAGAGAGAGAGAGAGAGAGAGAGAGAGACAGAGAGAAAGCAAAAAAGAGAAATGGCCTAGTAGAAAGGATTAAGCATCAAAAAGGCATGCTTTTTGTATTATACAACTCCTGTGAATCAGCATGCATGAACACATTCCCTCTTAGCTCAGAGCAGAATTTGCTGCCACGGTCCACTTTCAGGCAGAAGGGTGAACGTGATGAGCCCTTCCAGGTCTTTGCAGCATGTTCAGTGAAAAAGGGTTTTAGAGGAAAAGCTAGCCTGATAATCAACAGAATGCTTCATGCATCTCTCTGCACACCCTTGTTTGCCCATGATAGTGGCAGGAGGGTTATTAAGATAAAGTAAGAGCATCCTCTACCGTTCGGCTCCTCCAATCTTTTGCTCTTAGAGCAATTTTGAGAAAGGAGTGATAAAGATGGGGTGGTGGGGAGAAAAAGCAGGGAGCGGGGCAGGGATGGGAGACAAATGTTTGTTTACAAGCCAAGAACATCAAGCATTGTGCAGAAGAAATGTCCCAGATTCTTCTTATTACAGAGCTGGTGCCAGGGGGCAAGGATTAGTTCATTAAGAAATAATCCACCCACTGAAGAGATGGCTAAGTCTGCAGATATTGAACAGTCTTTTATCCAACGTCTCATCAGCTAACAGAGGTGAGAAGAGGAGAGACTGGCAGGAGAAGAAGACAACAGCTGGATTCACCTTTGAAACCAACACACTTATGTCTAGAAAAGACCAACAACTACTGAAAAGTTTGGGGAAGGATATACCAGCTGCTGGTGAGAAGCTCATTAATCAGCACAGCTGGATTTTTGGACGTGATCATGCTTGAAGAGCCAAATTTTTTTATCTGTGTCCCCAGCACCTGTCAGGATTGTCACATAACAACTGATAAAAAACAAGTGTGAATTGAGTATGACAATGAAGGAGAGAATCTATTTTAAAACTTTCCAAACTATTTCCTTAATTTATTTATTCTTTCATGTTTTTGGACAGCCTTTTTAGTCTACTGAAGTTCTGGATGTTTAAATATATATGCCATGTTGGGTAAAGGGCCAGCTATTCAAAAGTAAATAGGTGCCAGAAGTTACCAAACTCCTAATGGTTTTTTAAAGGAAGACAATTATACAAATTCATTTGGCTATAATTAGAGACTAAGTACATGCTAAATAGGTCAGTCCCCTAAATAGGCACATACAGAGTGAAGAATTACTAGGCATTATACCGAAACTTCCGAGTTGTAAACAGAAGACAATGCCTACACACTACAGATCCGTGTATTAGTTTGTTTTCACACTGCTATAAAGAACTACTTGAGACTGGGTAATTTACATAGAAAAGAGGGTTGACTCACAGTTCCTCAGGCCGTACAGGAAGCATGGCTGGGAGGCCTCAGGAAACTTACAATCATGGCAGAAGGGCAAAGGGGAAGAGAGCACATCTTCACACAGCAGCAGGAGAGACAGGGCAAAGGGAAGTGCCACACACTTTTAAACCATCAACTCTCATGAGAATGCACTTACGATCATGGGAACAGCAAGGCGGAAATCTGTCCGCATGATTCAGTCTCCTCCCACCAGGTCCCTCCTCCAACACTGGAAATTACAATTCAACATCAGATTTGGGTGGAGACACAGAGCCAGACCATATCAATCCATAGCCTCAATGTTACCCTCTGGGTGATCATCTTGGGTGGATTATTATAAGAATAGTTTGTAAGCTCTTGGCAAGGAAGCCAGTTTGGGCTAAGACAGAGTAAAGGAATGAATGAATTGTGGTTTCTTTTCATGTAAGGGGTATGCTACTCAAGACTTCATATAATACCTACATAAATCAAAGCTAATTCCCCCATAGGAATAAAGTAAAATTTACATTATTTCAATTTTTATACAATAAGTGAAATTTTATTCCTTTTCATTGCCTTATTTCAAATTTGCATACTTTATATTAGCATACAGTGTGACTTTATTTCCTTTCTTACTAAAGAAGGCTACAGACTTATAGATGGAGAATGAGGATGTACTTGACAAACTTTTGATTGGATGCAGACATGTAGGCTGCATCTTCAGAAAGCCTGGTGCCTGTGGAACTAGTTGAATGATGACTGACTGACAATGAAGGGTGCCCGAAAGTTGACCTACAGGGAGGGCTCCACACCCATGCCACATAGTTCCAGCTTTGTCCTAATCAATATACAAAAGACATTATTTTCAAATTTGTGATCAAATGATACCTGGAAGGAAAGCAAATGTTTTTGATGACAAAATCTGAATCCTAATACCCCCAGCCCACTGCCAATCTGAACTGACTTAAGACAATATACCAAATCCAAGGAGATTTGACAGAGATAATGTAGTCCTACTCTGTGATTCAAAATGGATATCTGGAGAAGAACATCAATAGCCAGGACTTAGTTGTTTTAGCCAACAGCAACTTCAGCGTGAATCAGTGGTTTGGTTACAGTAATAGAAATGTAGGATCTAGAATGAGGTGGGGACAGTTTCTCATCATTGAACTGTACCTGGAATTCTGTCATCAGTTCTTCGTTCTGATCACAAATGGGAGCATGTTCGGAAGAAAGAAATAGGAGGAAGAATTTGGAATATTTATTCAGAAAAAGACTTAGAAATTATTGTTGTTTGCAACATTATTGTTGCCTGTGCAAGATAATTTGAGTTTACATGTCTGTGGCCTTTTAGGATCGTCTAGGCACCTTCAGGTAAAAGTCTTAGGGAGGCAGATTTTGTCTTAATATAAGAACAATTAGAAGCGTCTGAATATGGCAAACACTCTGTAGGCAGGTGAAGTGTTTGGGCATCTTGACACCATTGAATAGCGAACTGGGGACATTGTAGCAAGGACTTTATAAATACGAATTCTCTCTTTTAAACTCTTAGAGAGTCAGTTACAGATGATTCTACCAAGATAAATAATAAATGGCCACCAAACATACAGAAAGTCATGTAATTTTGCTAGAAATTAAGTTAAAATTAAAATGGTAACAAAGTACTATTTTTGTCTGCTTGCAAAAATTAAAGTAAAATCATATCCAATGCTGGTGAAAGTGCCATGAAGCTGGGTTTGCATTCATTGCTGTTGGCATTGGTGCCTTTTGGAAAGCCGGTGTATAAACAGCTGCATCATTGGTATACTTCTGTTTCAATAGTCCAATAGGCAATCTAACTGAAAGACAAGTGGAAAGACTGTAAATTGCCACACGCCTGAAGATGTTCCTTGCAGTGTTACTTTAATAATAGAGATATTGAAACCAATACAAACATTGAAAAGTAAGGCAACAGTGGAAGATGGTAGGATACCCACTCAACAGGATGTTATGCATTATTTCAAAAGATAATCATTTTTCACTACAGCTATATGGAAAATGCCTAGGATATGTTAAGTGTGTATTTGTAGGGAATTGCCAGCTATGAAATCCTACTGATCTGATGATTATAATTACATACCAAACACATGGACATGATAGTTAAGACAAAAAATTTAATCTCTTTAAGTCCAGCTCTTGATTAGCCAGGTGTGTTATCCTGGACAAAAATTTTCATGTCTCAGCTGCCTGGTACATAAAATAGGGAGTTTGGACCAATGGTCTCTAATATTCCTTCCTGTTTTATAATGTGAATAGCCTGGACTCATTTAATGAAGAAACTGAATCCTGGGGGGTTAGAAATCAGCCACTATCTTGGTTTTCAGACTTTCCCCACCAGATATAACATGAGCTTCCTCCATATTATATCTTTTTAGAAGTCAGTTTGAAATGTGTAGCAGGTGAGAAAAAGCAGAATTCCTGACCTCTCTCAAATAAGTTGCTGTATTTGAAGGAGATTTAGCCATATATACTCCAAATTACTTTATTATGGAGTAACATAAAACAATTCTCATAAAACAGTTACTGAGTCCAAAAATGCCCAAGAATAATTTCAAATTAAGGTAAGACTGCTATTAGCATTATTCAGACACAGTACACTAGAAAGGTTTGTTGATACAAAGGGCCAAATTTAGGGCCAAATTTTTAAAAGACTTGGAGTACAAGGGAATAAACATATATTTAATAATATTTAATAAATATGTTTATTCCCTTGCACTTGAGTCTTTTAAAAAAAATTGTCCATAGCCAGCTCACAAACCTTGGCTTTGTATTCCTATCAATGAAAAAAAAAGTCAAAACACATTTCTGCCGTGCATATATAGAACCATTTAATTTGGTGATCTGGAAGTAGGGTAACTAGAACATGAACATTTAGCTCATAAACAAAAACCTCCTAGTCCTATCAGGCTCCTGGAAATGCCCTCATCTGTTCAGAACTTTCTAGAAAGAGGGTGACTTCCTAGTTCATATTTTCATCAGGTAGTGCAGTCAAAAGGTAAGGAGAAACTGCTTAGGGTCAGCAGCACCCCTCACTTGCACGCATCCAGACTCAGCTTCAAGCCCAAAGGAGCCTTCCCAGTCCCTGACACCACGGGGAGTTCTCTGCTCTGAGAACCCACAGGACTTTGAAGACAGTGTTGCCTGATCAGAATTCTGCAGGTGTGATCATTTTGACAGGGCTCCCTCAGATATTCTGATCGTCGACGTGGGGTCTCTCCTCCAGTCCCCTCGAAAGTCACTTATTGAAAATAGTTGTTATAGGTGCTGTTTTAAGGCTGCCCCACCTTATATTTGGCCTAAAGCACTACCCAATTTGGATGATTACTTGATTCATCAGATTTAGCTCCCAATGATTTCAGCTCTTCCTCCCAATCAAGTCTCCTCGAATGTTGACTTGTACCCCGGGAGGACACATCACACCTTTGAAAGTGATTCCAACAGTGGAATCAGATATGGCAGCAACAAGGGCCAAACCCAGAGGTGACCACCTTGAGATGTGTAATGGGGAGGAATTTATCCCAGTAGGCTCACCAGGACAGATGGGCCTTGGACCTTAGAGTGGCACCATGGCCACAGGAGGACAGGAGACACAGCCCAAGCATCCTGGAGGACAAAGACACCAGTGCATGTGGGGGCCCAGCAGAAGGTTGGTGACAAAGGCCAACTCTACACTAAGGTTACTGTTGATGGCAAGACCTGCAGACACGGCATGCCCTTTTGAAAACAAACCCACCAAGAAAGGAACCAGAGAGATGCATGAGAACATCCTCTTCTACTTCTCCAGCACGGTGACTGGTGCCCTGTGATCCATTCCTTGTTCCCACTCCCCTCTATCCCATCAGCTTCTTGTTAGCTGCTGGGGGATGCGTGTGCGAGGGTCTGGGGTGGGCACTTAATGATGATGTAATAAATCCTGGCAGATGCAGGTCTTGGGGCTAGGAATGCCATCACAAGTAACCCTCAGCATCTGGGATGGGCTGGCAGGTTCCAGTCCTAAAGTACAATTTCAGTTTATTGTTTGACAACTTCCAAACAAAAGGCAAGCTCCATCTAAACCGCAAGTCTTAAGGCTCATGATGGGAGGCTGGCCAGCCAGCAGCTCTCTACATCAGAGCTGGAATTCTCTTGAGATCCTGGGTAAGCCCAGCTTCCAAATGTGCATTTGTGTTTGCAGAGCAGTGTGTGATTCCCACCGAAACCTAAGCATGCGTGAGGATGGGTACTATAAATGCAGCTGAGAACCCTAAAACCAGACTGCAAAAACTGCACGCACCTGACTGCAGGTAAGAAACAGAAATGTTACGACCCAGCATCTGTGCAGGGAGACGCAGCATACACAACACTACGTGGTGCTTTTCTTCAATTGATGCAACTCAGTAATTTTTATTGCAACTGGAAGACAATACATCACAGAAACTTTATGATAGGTCTGGGGAAAAGTGTTATTTACAATAAATGATGAAATAGTTTGTCTTTGGCAATATGATTACATACGAAGAATGCAAAATGCAGGTATGGATGCCTTCCAAGCAACACCATCAAGTCCCTAGAGTTCGGCTGATTGCGCCTGCCTCCACATTGTTTCTTTAGGTTCACACGAACATAACTGAACATCACGTTCTTTCTCCTTTATGGTTCTCCCTTTCTATTCATGATATTGGCAGTTTCATACAGAAAATACAGAAAAAAACTTGGCTTTTGAAAAATTATTACTCTTGTAAATTAATTTGGCCATGTAGGTCTATTGGCCAGCCAAGGTCAGACGACCCTAAGCATCAATAGTAAACCTCTGGGTCTCCTGATTGCTTTATCACTTTATTTTTTCTGTAAAACAAAACACAACTCAGAAATGTTATAGAATCAGAGTATTAAAAAATGTACAAGTGTATATGCTTCCCAGACACACATGGATACATTTTTCCTCCACATTTTCACCATGGCAGTATTAAGTAGTGAGTGTGAATGACACAGCAGGAAACTGGTTACTGAATCAGCTAGGAGCTCAGATGGCCTCAAAATACATACTCAAGAAATGTTGCATGTTTAAATAACTGAGAGTGTGCTAAATCTCATCTAAAAAAAAAAAGGAGGAGAGGGGCTGGGGAACTCAGGCCACAGTCATAAAAGGATGAATACAATTTCTAGGTTTAATAGGTTCACCATATCGAAGTCTTTGAGAATCCAATATGGAATATCAATTATTTTGCAAAAGGTAGAGAAAGCATTTCTCAACTTTTGCAAATGAAATACAGTGGAAAAACACTGTTGTATATATTCCAAATAAATAGTCTTGATTCCAACGCTAACAAAACAACAGGAAGGGTACTCGTGAGCATCTCATGGTTAAGTCAGAAATGATCGTTCACACAGGTCTGATTTCAGAAGTACGACAGCAAGATGCAGCACCATAGACACATCGGTTTCGGCTGTTAAAAGATGGATCGTTTTAAAAATTGTGTTTTCCTTCCTTAATTTTTGGTCAGTGAAGCTAGCACTTGTTTGCTGAACTGTGGAAGAACTTCAAGGTCACACACATTATTCATGATAAAGCAACCGAGCTGACGAGTCTGTGCTTAATTCAAGAATAACCAGTAGGAGAGAGAGAAAACACAAGGAGTTAACCACCACGGCCGGTGTTCTCTCAAAGGAAGAGGGGTTAACAGATGAATTCACAAAGGTAGGCAGAGCTATACAGAACACTGAATGCCATGTGTAAATCCTCATGAAACTCCAGAAACAGGAACACCACACAATGTATATACTTTGATTTACACATTCCGTTACAAAGGAAAAGAAGACACCATTACAACTTTGTAACTGTGTTAACTGCAATATAAACCAAGTCCAGAGTTTGGCAGGTAACTAAAAGAGGGTTATCACTTAGGTTATATAGCAAAAGTGTTGATGTATATTATATATAGTAGTATAAATAATAAAAAAGTATTATTTAAATTAGATCACAGTGCTGCATTATGTGCATAACAGTGTTTGATATAGTATTGGTGGGCTGGGACCTACGACACTAAGGACTTAACTGTCAACACTGGGAAGTCACAATCAAGAGGAAACACAGAGTTCCAATGTTCTCTTTTGGTGGTAAAAAAAAAAAAAAAAAAATCCTGAAGGTGAAAGAAAAATACTTCTCTACAGAAACATAAAAATCAATTGCAACATCTGGGCAGCTGTGATCCACCAGAAAGAAACGAGTCCCAACCTGAATTAAGTTTAAAGGGAAAGAGAAATCACATGGAATTTAATCCAATCTCATCTACAAAACCTTCCCATTTACGTCACTTGTACATAGCTCCAATTCCTTCTCCAAGAGCCCTTCCAGTAGAGGTGAAAGGCTCCCGCACACAGAGTGGAGTGAGTGGAGCTTGCACCAGGAGCCCTCAGGTTGGGCAGTCCTGGCGTGGTGCAGCTGTGTCCAGCTCTGGGCTGGATACAGAAGCCATCCTCCTGGTTCTTACTCTACAGAGCCCACTGCCTGATGCTGTTCCCTCCAGCAGAAGCCTCTTTCAACACAACAACCCCTCCCAGAAGGCTCCCCAGTAGTAACTGCTGTGACCAGCAAGCACTAGACACATTGAGTGCCTCTGCAAAGCAAAACAAAACAAAACTCTGTTCCTGGGAAAGGCCTCTGGCACATTCCTTCTTAAAAACTCCCAAGATTGAGACCTGCAACAGTCACTTTGGCTATGGTTTTCTCCAACCACCAGTGAAACATGGGTTCGGTTCATTTTAGTTTCAGATAGATGGCTTCACCAAAGAACTCTTGACAAGAATACTGATTAGAGAGGGGAAGGAAAGTAGGAGCTTACGGTAGATTATAAGGCTGGGAAAAATCTATGATGCAAACCCTTTCCACATAGTACTAGATAAAGATAAGACAATTATAACAGGATAAAAATAACTATGTGTATATCATTTAAGAAAAAAAGAGTGACTGTCTCTTTCTCTTAAATGTGTCCGAGGGCCAATAGCAAGTAATCGTAGATGTCATGGTGCTGATGTGTTCACGGTTGGTTTCCAAAGCATCTTTAAATATTGCTATAGTTCCCCATTGCCCCCTCCCCCCTGCCCCGTGTTGAGTATGTGAGATACTGGAATGACACATGAACCGCCACTTCTCCCAGCAGGAGAAATGAAAGCAAAACACCACACCTCTTGACGGTGTTCAGGTGATCTGTCAGACTAATGGATACATAGGCTAGTTTGGAAGCTAAAAGAACACCTGGCATTTGGGAAGGAATTCCAAGACGAAAGTGAACGACACTTAAGCAAAATATTCTTTCACAAATAGGCTTGTGCTTAAATTCTCTACTGCTCTTGGAGGAGGGGATGAGAGAGGGTGCCTCCTGCCCCTTGGCTTGTTAAGGACATGGACAACCTCATTCTGCAATGAATTCACTAAGAACAGCCACATACACATTGATACTTTTTTTGTTCTCAACAATCAAAATACAAAGTCTAACACAATTGAGCCATTGTTTTGGTTATGCATAATGTGTATGCCTCCAAAAACAGAAGAAAAATAGGAAGAAGTACCCTCACTAAAGGTTCCCCAACAAGTCTTCCAGCAGATCCAACGAAGGGAGACTCAGGAAAATCACACTTAGAAAGCTGCCCGATGAGGTATTTATGCAAAAACAGTGGTTCTGGAGTTAAGAACACACTTTTATAAGATATTTCTCTATTTCTCAAAGAGATCAGAAAAGTAAATCACACACATTGCATTTTATTATTTTCTAAAAGAGGCCTCTGCCCCTTTAGAAAAATGAAATGAGGGGAGACAGCCCACTGTGGCGGGGGCGAGGGGGTGGTGAATTGGAAGAAGTCCACGGCCAGAAACAGTCCTGAATGTTATTAACCTCTGCCTTTCAGGAGAGAGGTCTGAATTTTATCGTCGGCAGGGTGGGATGAAGGTGGGAGACTGAGCTGGAGGTCTTTAGGCTTGGTCAGGTGACAACACAAATCAAGGTGTCGCTCAGGCTCCATAGCTGTGGATGGCTTTTAGGGTGTCAGATGTTTGGGGAGACAGAGGGAACAGAGCACTGCAAAAAATATTTGATTCCCATCTAGACCCTGAAAAAAGATGCTGGAATTATCATTCAGCTTCAGGTCATGAATTGGACCTGCTGTATAGAGGTGTAGGTTTCTTCAGGTTCTCTCATCAGCAACCCACCAGAAGGTAAGTGTGGGGAATGCACCAGTTAGTTCCCACTGTCTGGGGTGGTGGAGCTTCTGACACTACCTGATCCTGGCAGATGGGCTTGGCTTTGACCCACAGCAGTCCCCTTTTTTCAAAGTTAAGGTCATCTCCGTTCCCTCCCTCTCCTCACCCATTGTATCCTGAGCCACAGTAGTGGGTGTTTGCGTTTTAAAATTTCTCTCCACTTGGATGGAAGATCGTATTCTTTTAGAGATTTCTCTTTGGACCGCCCCCAAGAAAATATCTTAGGCAAAGGTAACAACAGGAGTTTCTGGCTGCATGACATCGTCTGGTTTCTAAACTCAGCTCTCATCATCTAGGTGGTCTTAATTCCAGGTTGGTCAGAGTGCTGAAGTGGTAGGGACAGCCGGCCCCTGCTTCCTACATGGCATCCTGGCGACAGAACGTCTGGGGCTGGCCTTTCCTACCTCGGCATTGTTTCCTCCTTCACACAAACCCCGTCTCGTCCCCTCACCCAATAAGGCCCATTAGCACGGTTCCCCTTCTTCTGGCTAATTTGCATAATTATTCACTGCCTTTTTCCTAGAACCAAATCATGGTAATGATTTTCTCAAGTAAGCGTCCCATAATTCTCTTGATTCTATCATACACACTCACTACTAAGTTTGCCCTCAAATTATTGCGTCATGTTAAACATGTACAGACAGAGAAAAAGGACACACTTTCAACAGAGAATCAGAGGGGGTCGGGGCTGGAGTGCACACAAGGCAGTACAGAGTTCAACCATCCAAGCCCTACCAGAGCGTGAAGATATTTTTATATTGCAGAGTAAGTTCCCCAACAGTCAGAATTTGTCCCTGAAGAAGGTTAAACCTTAAACACCTGCTTCAAAAAACCAAAACAAAATAACCCGAAAAAAAACAAAGAAAAACCAAAACCAAACAAACAAAGAAAAAAAAAAAAAAAAAAGGAGAAAAAGAAAGCAAAGGAAAGAAAAAAAAGAAAACCAAAAGAACCTCTAAGCGTAAGGGCTTAAAAATTAGAGGCATCACCTTTTCTCTATTTTCTATATTTATATGAAAATAATTCATGCTTCATGCTAAATACATTATTTACCTTACAAGAACTTTGTTACTTTTGAATAAAAAAAGTTTGTTTTTGTGATTTTTTTTCTTTTTCTTTTTTTTCTTCAAAGGAATCCATGCATTGTGGATCAGAAATTTCTGCTGGCTACACTGGCTGAATGTGGAAATCACTGATTTTTGCAAAGATGAATCCTGACTGACATTAATTGCAAACTCCATTTTGAGGGCAGTATAGGAGTTATTTTATTTTTTGCGCCATGTTTTACTTTGTTTTTTTTTTTTTTTTTGTCCGTCAATATGCCTTTAATCTTTTAAAAATACACCACAATACACATGGCAGGTCCTATAGCTTCCTGTTTATGATTTTCTTTTCACTTGGATCAAATAGTTTTGATAGAAAAAGATTTATACCATTATTTCCTTTCCTTAACAGCTACTGTAATTTCCTGGACTTGGTTGCTTTTCATTTGGGCAGTTAAGAATACACAGCTTGTTTTCTGTATCAGTTTTCTCTCACTCTCCTTCTTGTGTGTGGTATGTTGTGTGTGTCTCTGTCGTGTGTGTGTGTATGTGTGTGTGTGTGTGTGTGTGTGTGTGTGAGCACAGGGCCAACCTTCAGGCTTATGGCTTTTGGAACATTTTCTTAATTTAATAGAGAACAGAATTCGATGATTAGCAACATCACTAAAAATTTACCCCATTTCTTCTCCATGAGTCACTGACACCCGATGTACATGAACAGTCCAACGTCCACCTCGTAAGACGTCATCGGGCTTCAGCGTTTGGAAGCATGGAGGACTGGTGGCCGGCCCTCTGTGCTTGCCGTGTGACAATTCCAGCGGCTTTCCTGGCACCATCAGATGCCTGGAGCCACAGGCTTGGGTCTGCTCCTAGGGAGATGAGAGGTTCCTCCTTCTCCTCAATTGCTTTATGTGCCTTCACTCAGTGAACCCAATGGGATGGACAACCTGACATTTTAAACCTAAGGGTTGGGCCTGGACGATGACTACTTTGCACAGGTGCCTTCTAGGTGCCGAATGTGTGTTCCTGCGACATTGACGTTGACATCCCTGCGGATTCAGCCACAGGTTTCTGACAAGCTGGAGGAAGCAATGGTAATTTTGGCTTTTTCGGTTTTTGTCTTCAGATAATGAAAAGCTTTTGTAAAACAGCTGAGTGTCAATATGAGTTCTATGGCTTCAATCTCCTTTAAAAATAAAATTCTTAAGGGTCCAAAACAAAGAAGAGGGGGCAAATTAAAAAAATAAAAATGAAAGGAAAAGAAAGAAAACCAAACCAAAAACAAAACAAGAAAAAAGAAAAATAATTGCTGATATTGCCACAAATCATTAGAAATCTCCTGACATGCTGAAACCAAATGGCCGTAAGTTCAAAACAAATCAGTGACTTGTTTTTAATTTTTTGTGGTTTCCTTTTGCTCTTTCTGCCCCTTTGCCGTCCGATTGGTGATGTTATTCAAACAGGACCGGATCCCTGCTAAGTGCAGGAGCGACCCCGCTGCCTCTTTCATCTCTTCATCGTCGCTCTCGGGGGGCTTTTCGGTGCGTCTCTTTTTGAGGGGCAGTGTGTCGCTGGGGACCCTTCTGGCCTTGGCGAAGTGCTGGCGCTTCTTGTGCTGGGATGCGTAACCGCTGTCCCCCAGAGCATCCTTGGGCTCCTTCTGGCTGTGCTTCCTGTCGTCCTCTTCAGTGTCGCTGTGGCTCTCATGGCTCCGGAAGCTCCCCTCGCTGCCCTCGCTGCCCTCCTGGCTCCCCTTGGTGGCAAACTCGTAGTGGTCGTCGGCCGAGGAGGAGGAGGAGGAGATGGAGTCGCTGGTGGGCGAGGTGCTCCGGGCATTGGAGGACTTGGCACTGCTGTAGTTGTGATCCTCCTTGGGGTCTCCGCTGACCACGGGGGAGCCACATGACGGCTCGCTCTCAGTCCGCATCCGGCAGCTGGTGATGCCGTTCCTGCAGAGCGAGGACAGTGGGGAAGGACGGGAGACAAAGAGGGGACACAGTCAGACCTCCTCGGATGGGGGCACCTGGCAGCCCGCCTGCATTCAAACATCAGCCCCTTTGCATTCAACGGAGCCACTCGCAAACCGTGGGGCAACATGTGGCTCTGCTTTGAAGGCAAGGTCCTAAATCCTGACACCTCAGCCTCCCCTGCTTATCTCCTATCATTGGCAGTTTCACTCCATTTGTGTGGCTGAGACATCAAAACAACAGTCTTCTCAAGTGACAGCAGTGGAGGCTCCGTCTCTTACATTAAACCATAAAAATCAAGCTGTGCTTGGTTCGTGTCCCCGCCAACACCACGGAGTCAGCCACCGCCAGACGATGTTGGCTGGGTACTTCAGAGAAAAAAGCCTGCTCTTGTCTGAAGCTGCTACATTAGGAGGCTTTTGTCAGAAGACTAAACCAGTGTTCAGCAAAGATACCTGCCATGTGGTGACAGCTACTCACTCATGCATTCCCTTCCTTGTTCATGCAATCTACAAATATTCACTGAGTGCCTCATAGAAATGCAATGACCTTAGGGAGGGTCCTGGGGGAGGGATATGGGGTTGGATCGGATACAGACACCGCCACAGCAATGCTGCAGCCGAACAGAAAGGCAAGTCAGGGTCACGTCACAGACGAGAGAGCAATAAGCTATGATTTCCCGAACTCAACACCTGCCAGGCGCTCTGCTACGTCTGCGCAGAGGACCGTGTTTAACTCCGTGAAGTGGCTATTGGCATCCTTATTTTACAGTGTCTTGAAGTGAAGCCTGGAGAGGTTCAGGGATTTACTTAAAGTCACACAGCTAAGCAGAGTAGGGACTGGAATCAAAGTCTGACTCTCAAACTTGAGGTCTTAGCTACATCACCAGACCCCCACTCCTTTGTGATTTCCTTATAACCAGGTCCCTGCTGCTCATGCCTATCAAGCCTCTGCAGCGCTCATCACACCTCTGATAATTTCTTCGTGCCTTTACGTCTGCGTGATGCACTTACATCCCTTGCGCTTCCTTATCGGCAAAGAGGGACTAGTAACTACACCTGCTCCCCGTGGCTGTGAAGCTTATTCCTGGTTAGGGCGCACGCTCCTCGGGTCTGGGAGGCAGCTGCCTGACTGGCACCCAGCTTTCAGAGGGATTAATACTTGCAGGAGAGAAGAGTCACTTATAGCTGAAGGGGACGAAGGGTAGATACCAGGGAATATTCTGTGGAAGACATGGCATCCGACCTCGGATATAGGGCTGAAGATTTGGCAGGGATGAGAGCTGTTCTACTGCGCCACACTGGTCCGGTTTCCTGTAAGCTCATCTACCTTGTGATCCATTGCTAAGCGTTCTGGGGAACACGACCATACTTTTCCTGCGTAGGTGACCCCACCTATAAGTACTCTTACTTTCCCTCCATAGAGGGCACTCCCTACCATCATCGTAAACTGCGTGGTGATGATGTCCATTGACGTGTCCCATTAGAGAGCTGGATCCACAAGACAGGGTGTGGTTACTGCTAGGTCCCCAGTAGCTACCACTGTGCCAGTACAGTGGACACAACAGATATACTGAGAAGCGCAGCAGCAGGTGGAATTGTGTGGCCATGAGTATGAAGCTTGGGAAGTCACTGTGGGTCTCCACCACCATGACTCACTGGGCACTGCCTGAGGATACAGCACTGGTAGAAGGGCTATGGGGTCAGGACCACCAAGGATGTAACAGTAGTGATAATCTCTACCCTGGCTTTCTCCTGTCACCCTCATGGGTCTTGAGGCTCAGGCTGACTTCAGTTGTGTCCCATATAGAAGGTGAAAGGGGAAGGGAAAGAGCCCCTGATGAAAGGGTGCAGTAGGGAGTGAGGCGAAGGAGTTGCTCTCCTGGGGTCCCAGGGCCAGTGGCACTCTGCTAAATTTAGACGGGGGGAGAGGCTCCAAAACTCAGACTTTGCTAGATGTCCAAGAGCCTCATGATGAACCTCAGCACTTACAATGTATGCATTTGTAGACTGAAGTCCCAGTGAATCCCAGAAGGGTCCCAACTTGCGTCCCATGCTCTGTGATCCCAGATGCACACCACCTCCCCTAAATTCTTATGGACAGAGCCTGGCTTGCAAGCCACACGTGCCTGTGCTCATATCTGAGCAGGCCATTTTACTTCCTGAAGGCTTAGCTTCCTCATCTACCTTATGGGGCTGTGTGAGGATTAAACGGACCGTCCTGAGCACAGAGGAAGGTTCTTTGCGGTGCCTGATCATGTTGACTTGCCATCCGAATCCTGTGGCTTCCTGCTGCTGTGACTTGTTCACTCTGAGCAGTCTTGTTTTCACTTTCTATTCTGGGCCAGGAGGCGTATGGAAACCCAGCACCAAGTCAGAGGAAACAGGTCCTTCCAGAGGAGTTCCTCAAGGGCTTCTGCCTGTGAACACAGCCCCTGAGCTTTGGGGTCTGGCCTCCTCCATATCTGTTTTCTGCAGACTTCCTATTTCTTGGCTGTGTCTTGGGTGCATAAAGATGGCCGAGATAAGATTACTTTGAGGTGCTACCAAATATGAAACTTGGTAAATGTAATTAATCATACAGCTAGCTATTAATAGTTATTAAAGCAAATGAAAACGAAAGTCTCCTAGGGTTCTCTTGATCTTTGTCATTTGAGGGAACTACTGTAAAATACAAAAACAATTCACCCACTGAACATCAAAAAGTTTCATAGTAAATCTAAGCATCCTTGAATGAGTAAAGTGAGCTATGTTTAGCTTTTAATAAATCAGTTCACTTCTGAATGCTTCTTTTAAAAAATACCTTGGGGCTTACAACTCACATCACTACCAGTTAAACAGAACGTGATCCCCCTCTGAACACAGAGAGGGGGAGAAACATGAGTGGGAAATGAAGCAAGTGCTCCCCAGTGCTGCTTCCTGGTGAATCTAGGTAAAGAATCTCTACTATTCATTGTGACTTTCTTTCCCTTTTTTCATAACTTTGAATATTTTTTTAAATACATAGTTTTAGGGAGGGAGAGAAACACAGGAGAACCAAAGCAGGGATGTTCAGCTGACGCTCCACACTATCACAAAAGGCGTGGCTTCCAGTCTGAGGTGTCTCTTTCTTAAACGGGGACATTAGCAGCATTAGACTAAAATATATGGTGGATCCAGATGGAAACTTTCTTCTTACAGAGATCCCATGGATTAAAGGGAGAGTAGAAAAAAGAATGATTCAACAGCCCCTGATGTGATGTTGTGTGGGGCAGAGTCTCTGGTACCACCTAGAGTCACGCTGCAGGCCAACAGAGGGTCCATGGCCCACCTCTTAGAACACTGGCCTACCCCACCCAATTCACAGAAATACAAGCTCAGAGAGCCTTGTGGTTGTGGAGTGAGGTGGCCCAGACAGTCTCAAATATGCTTCAAGCAGCAATTTTAAATATCTCCCTGTCACTCCCGAAGAAGGAAGTTTACTGTGATGAAGACAGAAAACGAATACATCCGCCGACAATATTTCTGGATGCAAACAGGTATACAGACATAACTTCGGGGAGTGAGAATTAAAACATAAATGTCTCTCTTTCTTCATTTGATGAAATTAACCTTCCCTGAGATTTTAGCATGGGTTTATATAATCCATAAATTACGCACAAAACTCAGCAGGAAGTGACAAGCTCCTTCAATTATTAATAACTTGGTGCAATGTTATTCACGATGGTGCAAGCCAGCTGCACTGACTTGGTGTCAAATGCTTCCCACCACAGGGTTACAAGAAACTAGCCATTCCGAACATGCTGGAAGGTGAGTTTCTAGCCACTTTCTTAAAAATCATTCATTAAAATGAACACGTGATACATCTGAAATGCCTGCAATTTTTCAGTTTTAGCCGAATTTATGTGTAATGATATCACAATTAGCATAATTTAGCATACACCAGAGCCACCTGATTTTAAAAGTTTAAAGCACGTGGCTCAGCAAAACCACGTGCTGTTCATCTCAAATAAAACCTGGTATTCATTCTCTTGTCAAATAGTTGGAAAACATCAAACTTTTCGTGGGAAATCACGAGTTCAGACCCAGAATGAGCAAGGTTTGCAACTAACAAGTCAAGGTGTAGGTTTACGACATGGCCATCTGCTGGTTTTTGTTTGTTTGCTTAACCAATTAACCAGGTGTTCCACTAGAGTATAATGAGCATGCGTCGTCTCTGCCTCTTACCTGGTGCACTAGGGGTCTCTCTGGAACTAATGGCTCTAAATCTAGAGAATATCATGTAGAGTAGTTGTCCTCCCCAGGGATTTACTCAAGGACTTTGATCTTTTGCCAAATGTGAAAAGCAGATGGAATTAATGGGGTTGTAGAAGCAGAGGACTGGAGCAAGTTCAAAGCTTCTTTTGAAAATCAACTGCAAGCAGACATGGAAGAGAAGAGATGACCAGAGACTTTCACTTCCAGTCAGGTGGCAGAAGAGACATTTGGAAGGTACTCTTCTGACTATAATACACAAGATCCTAGATCAAGTACAGTAACTTTTTTTTTGGAGAAGGAGTCTTGCTCTGTTGCCCATGCTAGAGTGCAGTGGTGCGCAATCTCAGCTCACTGCAGCCTCTGCCCTCTGGGTTCCAGTGATTTTCCTGCCTCCGCCTCTTGGGTATCTGGGATTACAGGCACATACCACCATGCCCTGCTAATTTTTGTGTTTTTAATAGAGACGGGGTTTTACCATGTTGGCCAGACTGGTCTCAGACTCCTGACCTCAAGTGATCCACCCCCTTTGGCCTCCCAAAGTGCTGGGATTACAGGTGTGAGCCACTGCGCCAGGCCAATGACATATTTTAAAGACATTGCTGAGTTCACTAGAAAATAAAGGATAGTCAGACACCCACACAGACATACATGCAAATAAAACATTTAAAAATAACCTGCAGTTTGAGCAATAAGGCAACAGGCAACCAAGAAAGCCAAGGTTTCTCTACAACAAACGTCTGTCCTCACAGTGGAACAAGAACCCACACTCAGTGGGAGGTGGGAAGGGGACAGCAGGAAGATTGATTCCGGCTGCTCCTGGTTACCGTGGATCCTCTAAGAGTGTTAAAGTGGCCTCAGGTATACTGGTTCCCCAGGCTCCCAACCGAGATTTTAAAAGCAAATCCTCTCTGGAAGAACATACTTTAAACCCAAGCCACAAGAGATTTCCATGGATAAGATTTCAAGAACATAGGTTCGTAAAAAACAAAAACAAACATTAAACACAATAGGAATAAGCCACCATAAGCAAGAGACAACAGAACAAAGAAATGACAGAATCTGACCAGCAAAGACTACAAATGTTGAAATAATTGGTTACAGAATGTAAAGTTAGTATGTTTAAAGAAATAAAGGAGGGAATTGGAAAATATTAGAAATGAAGATCAGGCTATATTGGAAAGCACTAAACAGAACTTCTAGAGATAAAAGCTATATAGAATCTTTGAAATTAAAAACATCAATGCAAAGCGTGGTGGCTGACACCTGTAATCCCAGCTACTCAAGAGGCTGAGGTAGATGAGCTGCTTGTGCCCAAGGGATCAAGACTAGCCTGGGCAACATAGCAAGACCCTGCCTCAAAAATAAATTAATTAATCTACACTGAAGGTGTTCCTAAAAAACTCAACGTAACTGAAGAGAAAAGTTAGTGAATTGTTAGATGGACCTGAAGATACCACATAAAATGCAGCAGAAAGAGACAGAGATAGAGAACATGGGAGAAAGGCTGGATGAGATGGAACACAGAAAGAAGAACCAGTGTAAATCTAACTAGAGTTCCAGTGAAAAGAAAAAATGGGGCAGATTCAAACACTTGAATAGAAAATGGCTAGAACTTTCTAGTTTCGATGACAGTACTAATCTTCAGATTCAGAAAGCCAACAAGTCCCATGCGGGGTAAAGAAAATAAAGTCTGTACGTAGACACATCACAGTCAAACTTTAGAGCACACAAAAAGAGACAAAAAGAAGATTTTAAAGAAGTAGAAAGAAAATGTATCACCTGAAGTACTGATTAAGATAAAATAAGTGAAGCAGAAGAAAGTGGAACAGTATTCTCAAGAGAGAAAATAACTGTCAATCTAGAATTTTATATCCAGTAACACTATCTTCTAAGGACGAGGGCAAAACATATCTTTTCAGGCAAAAATTCAGGGCTTTAACTATAAATAAACCCTCACCATAGGAACTTCTTAAGAATGTATTTCCGGAAAAAGAAAAATGATCCAAAATGGAAGATCTGAAATGTAAGAAGAAATGATCAGTAAGGAAAATGTACACTGGGTGCTGTAGCTCACATCTGTAATCCCAGCACTTTGGGAGGCCGAGGCGAGTGAATCTCTAGAGCCCAGGTGTTCCAAGACCAGCCTGGGTAACATGGCAAAACCCCACCTCTACTAAAAATACAAAAAATTAGCTGAACATGGTGGTGTGTGCTTGTAGTCCCACCTACTCGGAAGGCTGAGGTGGTAGGAACATCCGAAACTGGGAGGCTGAGGCTGCGGTGAGCTGTACTCATGCCACTACACTCCAGCCTGGGCAATAGGAGTGAGACCCTATCTCAAAAAAGACAAGAAAATGTGGGCAGGTATTGATTGTACAATACAATAATAATAATGACTAAGTGGTTTAAAAAAAAAAAAAAGAACAAAAGTACTGGACAAATGTAGCATATCAATGGGAGGTGGACAGAACTGAAGTTAAAGCATTCCCAGAGCCCTGCATTGATCAGGAGGTTAAAGCTATTGATTAACTTTAAATAGTTTAAAATATTCATGCTGAAAGTTCTAGATCGACACCAAATGAAGAAAAACAGAATGGGTAACTTCCAAACCACTAGAAGGGGGGAAGAAATGGAATGAGGAGAGGGAGAATCAATTTAAAATAATGGTAGAAAGAAAAAAGAATCTGAAAAAAGTGGGGCAGATATAGATGTAAAATCAGATAACAGGAACAAACTCAAAAATGTCAATAAAAATGGGCTAAAAATCTTCAGCTAAAAGGTACAGATGAGCTCAAATTTGAAAACGAAAGAAGAAGCCATATGCTGTTTGCAAGAGACAATCTTAAACAACAGGACAAAGAAAGGTTAAAAGTAAAAGAATGGAACAAGTTGTGTTATGCTGGTAGAGCAATATTAAAATGAGATCAGATAGATTTCAAGGCAAAAATCATTACTGCAGATAAAGAGTCATTAAGCATTCTAAGGATTTAACCCATCAGGAAGATAAAACAATTCTAAACATGCATAGTTCCAATAAAATACTTTCAAAATATATATGCCTGAAATTGAAAGAGCTACAAGAAGAAATGTTCAAATCCACATTGGAATGGGAGATTTTTAATACATCCCTTTCAGTATACAATTGATCAAGCTCTCTCTCTCTCTCTCTCTTTCTCTCTCTCTCTCTCTCTCTCTCTCTCTCATACACACACACACTTAATACATCCCTTTCAGTATACAATTGATCAAGCTCGCTCTCTCTCTCTCTCTCTCTCTCTCTCTCTCATACACACACACACACACACACACATAAAACTTTAGTATGGAGAAGATTTCACCTAGTGGACATAAACATAGAACATGTGCTAATAATGGAAAAGACATTTTTTGATGGACACATGACATCTTTTTAAGTCTTTATCTACTTATTTACTTAGTTTTCATTTATAACTGATAGAGACGGGGTCTCTCTATGTTCGCCAGGCTGGTCTTGAACTCGTGGCCTAAAGCAATCTCCCACCTCAGCCTCCCAAAGTGCTAGGATTATAGCTGTGAGCCACCACCCCTGGCTGAAATATTTTTCAAAAACTGATATATTCTAGATCATATAGCAAGTGTCAACAAATGTCAAAGAAGCAATATTGTATAGATAAACTCTCTGACCACATGTATTAAAATTCATAGTCAATGTTGAGAGATAATTAAAAACAAAATTAAAAAAAAACCAGCTTCTTTTCAGTTTGGAAATTCAAAAAACACACTTTTAAAAATCCTCAGGGGTCAAAGAAGAAATCAAAATGGCAATTAGAAAATAATTATAGCTTAACAATAATTAAAAAATAACAAAACTTATAGGATGCAATAAGCAGTAGGCTGAGGAAAATGATAACCTTACACTTTTATAAAAAAAGAAGAAAGACTTGACACAAAAATACCCAATCTAGACAAAGAAAAACAGAATACATCCAAAAAAGAAATTATAAATAGCAGAAATCAATGGAATAGAGAATAAATGCAAAGTATAGCTAATTTAAAAAGTCAATTCTTTGAAAAAAAAAATCTGTGGTGAGATTAAGCAAAAAAGAAATGATACAAATGAAATAAGGAATAAAAAAGAGGCATAGTTACAAAAGATGTTTTAAAAGGTGACAAGGTATAGTATGAGTAACTCTTTGCCAACATATTGGAAAACTGAGGTGACGTGGACAAATTCCTAGAGTTGCCAAAAGAAATTCAAAAGGAAATTTAAAAACACAAGTCATCCTATTACCATTACATAAAATAAATCAATAGTTAAAAATCATCCCAAAAGGAAAACACCAGAGCCAGACTATTTTGCAAGCAAGTTCCAATGAGCATTAAGCAATAGGTATTTCCAGTCTTACATAAACTCTTTCGGAGTTTATCTAAAAGAGTGAATACGTCTCAACTCCTTTTCTGAAGCTAATGTAATCTTGGCATTAAACTAAGTAAGACAGAAGTAGAGAAACATGGGTTATAAACAAAGACACAAAATTCATAAATAAAACATTAGTTTGACAACTCTAGTAATATGTAAAAAAAATGTATCATGAGCAAGTATATTCAGAAATGCAAATTTTGCTCAAAATGACAAATTTATAGTGTAATTCACTACAGTAAAAAAAGAAAGAAAAATTTTATAGTTATCTTGATGCAAACTTTCTTTGATGAAACTCAATAACCACACGATAAAATATCACAGCAAACTATCAATAGAATAACTTTTTGTTACGATAAAGCATATTTCATAAGAAACCTTTAACTAATGTCCTATCAACTGTGAATCAGTAACATAGTCCATTTAAAATATGAAATAACACAAAGATGCCTGTTACCATAACTTCTATTCAGAGGTTCTGGACTGTGCAATAGGACATGAAAAAGAAAAGATACGATAATTAGGGGAAAAGCCCCATCAGTATTTACAGAAGATATGATTTTGTACACAGAAGAATCTATAAACTGTCAGAGTTACTAATGCACACACTGGGGTCTGTCAGGGGGAAATGGGGAGGGACAGCGGGGGTGGGGAGTTGGGAAGAGAGAGCATGGGGAGCAATGCCAGATATAGGTGAAGGGGAGAAAGGCAGAACATCACACTGCCATGTGTGTACCTATGCAACAATCTTGCATGCTCTTCACATGTACCACAAAACCTAAAATGCAATAAATAAATAAAAATAAAGAAAGAAAGAAAGAAGAGGAAAAAAAAAAAAAAGAATTGTCTTGGACCACACATAAAATACACTAACACTAATGATAGCTGATATGCTTTTAAAAAAAATAAAAATAAATAAAAAAGAATTACTAATGCAGTTTATTTTTAGCAAGGTTGTTAGAAAAAAAATCAATAATGTGAAATAAATTGCATTTCCATATATTAGCAGCATTTAGAAAATATATTAATTTGTAAAATTTATAACAGCATGAAAAAGAATCTAGACTATGTAAAATAAATCTAATTGAAAAGAACTTCAGGGAAAAAATCATAAAGGTATAATGAGAGGCACTGAGGATTTACATAAATGGACAACTATACATGCTCATGGATTGAAAGATGCAAACAGGAGCTGTTTGTTGTTGTTTTCGGAGTCAGAGCCTCAGTGTATTCAGGCTGGCCTCAAACTCCTGGGCTTAAGCAATCCTCTCGCCTCAGCCTCCTGAGTAGCTGGGACTACAGATGCACACCACTGCACCTGGCTTTCAATATAGGAGTATTAATCCCCACCAAACTGACCTACAGATTCAATACAATTCTAGTCAGAAATCATAATAGGATGTCTTTTCTTTGTTTTTCTTGTTTGCACCCCGCTTGCAATGTATCAAGCTGATTAAAACATTTATATGCAACTGCGAAGAGCCAAGAACAGCAAAGACACTTTAAAAACAACAAGGTGAGAGAACATGTGCTCCCAGACTTAAGACTTACAAAGGTATAATAATTCAGACACTGTGGTATTGCCATGGTACAGGAAAATATGAAATAGGACCAAGAGCCCCCAAAATAAACCCACAAATATAAAGAAACCTGACATATATCAGAGGTAGCACTTCATATCAGTGGGAAAAAGAGGGGCTACTTAATAAGTGATGCTGGGATAACTGATTATTATTTGAAAAAATATTGAAATGTATCTCTGTCTCACACCATAAACTCCAGATGGATTACAGACTCAAATAGTAAGACTTAAATGTGAAACCAAAAAAACTTGAAATCTTTTAAAAGATTTTTAGAAAAAATCTTTAAAAAAAAAACTATAGAAGACTATATGATCACAGAGTAGGGAGATAAATTTTTAAGATGCAGATTTCATAAAAAGTATTGATAGGGCTGGGTGCGGTGGCTCACCCCTGTAATCCCAGCACTTTGGGAGGCCAAGATGGATGGATCACCTGAGATCAGGAGCTCAAGACTAGCCTGGCCAACATGGCGAAACCCTGTTTCCACCAAAATTACAAAAATTAGCTGGTGCATGCCTGTAATCCCAGCTACTTGGGAAGTTGAGGCATGAGAATCTCTTGAACCTTAGAGGCAGAGGCTGCAGTGAGCCGAGATTGCACCACTGCACTCTAGTCTGGATGACAGAGTGAGACTTTGTCTCAAAAAAATAAATAAATAAATAAGGATTGATAAATGTGATTAATAAGAATGGAAATTGAAGGAGACTGAAAAGACCATCCATCCACAAACTTAGAAAATCTGCAGCATACGTAATGAATGCCAGACTGATATGTAGACTATATCAAGAACTCCTATGAAGAGAAGGAAAAAAAGAACCCAATAGAAAAATGAGCAAAATTTTAAACAGGAAATCCATAAAATAACAATCAAAGAGTCCATTAAATATATGAAAAACTGTGCAACATCTTTAGTAACAAGGGAATACAAATTAAACTACAATGAGATACCATTACGTACCTACTAGATTGGTTGAAATGACAAAGCATGACAACTCTAAATGTGTGTGAAGATGGGGAGGACTAGGGACTATCACACTCTGCTGGTGGCAGTGTAACTGGATAAAGCACTTTACAAAACAATGTGGTATTACCTTGTAAAGCTGAGCATGTACATGCCCTATAAACCAACAATTTCACTCCTAGACATCTTGAATCTGAAGACATGTACAAGAATTTCCACAGCAGCACTGTTTGTAAATGATCCAAATGTCTTTTTTTAAAAAATGATGGTATAGTCACATAATGGAGTATTATATAGCAGTGAAAATGACTCAATTATAGCTATATAAAACAAATAAACCTATGAGTTTTTTAAAAAGTTAAAAAGGACATAGTATCATTCTAATTATTTAAAAAAACTCAGCTGGGCACTGTGGCTCACACCTGTAATCCTAGCACTTTGGGAGGCTGAGGTATGTGGATTGTTTGAGCCTAGGAGTTCAAGACCAGCCTGAGCAACATGGCAAGGTGCCTTCTCTACAAAAAATAGAAAAATTAGACAGGAGCAGCAGTGAGTTCCTATAGTCCCAACTACTTGGGAGGCTGAGAGGTGGGAAGATCACTTGAGCCTGGGAGGGCAAGGCTGTAGTCAGCTGTGACTGTGCCACTACACTCTGGCATGGGTGACAGAGAAAGACCTCTGTCTCAAATGGGGGGGGGAGAGACAGAGAGAGAGAGAGAGAGAGAGAGAAAGCCCCCTCAAACTATAAAGAAGATGAACACTACAAAGAATGATAGGAAATACTAAGGAGCATGAAGAGAATCATTTAATACAAGTTGCATGAAATACTGCTCACCAGGTATCAAATTCTACCTAGGAGAGAGATGCCATTTAGGTCATTAATTCAACTGATTTAACTTGTTGTTTACAGTTCTTCCCTACCTTTTCCACAAAATCCTGTCTGATTCTACCTGTGCCTTGGCTATAAAATCAAGGTGAGGTTTAAGATCCCTTCCATCAGTCCTCGAATTCTGCAATCTGGCAGATGCATGGCAGAAAAGGTGAAGGATGTCCAGGGACCCAGTGGTTGGCCCTTCCTGGAAGCATCCAGGATCAACAACTCTAAGAGTTGTAACTCAGTAGCAATCTCCAGGGGGACCACAGTTTCCTCCCATGAGCTGCAAACTGCTCCCCCAAACCACTGAGGTAAACATGATTTCCTTTTTGCAAGAGATCACAGAACACAAATAGGAGTGATCCTAAAACCCTCCTCCATGGATTGTTTTGCATTTAAAACAGTCCAGAATCATTGGGAGTTTGGAGGATTTTTCTATACAACATGAAAAAGAGCCACCAGTACTTTCAAAGGCATTAACCCATGTCATTGATATGAAATATGAGGAGCACCTCTAGAATGTTGATCAAATTTCACAGTTTGCTGGTCGTTGTTTAAATTTCTGGACCAGAATATCCCAAAGCAAACACTATGCTTGTGGAAACAGTGGCCCAGGAAGGAATTCAGTGCATGCTGCGTGTGACCTGGGATTCTTTTTCCCCTTTTCCCTTAAACATAGCTCTTTTGTATTTTCTCCTCTCCCCCCACTACAAAGCAAAATCTAATACTGAGTTTTGTAATTGCCTTCAAAGACCATGATTTCAAAGACAAAGGCAAACAGGTGCTTGGTCTTTAAATACAGAGCAAAATACAACACTAGAACAGATCAGCAGCCAATTTACCCTCAAGAGACATAATTGGATTACAACCCTATCTTAATACCAAAGGTTGCCACCCTCCTAAACTCCTGATCCAAACATCTTCTCAAGGGAGGAGACAAGGCAATTGACCCAGAGCAGAGCTTAAGCTGAGATGAGTTTTCCTGATGATTCTATTTTGACATGACCTTAAGAATTAATGTTTTCTACTATAGTAAGACCATTAATGCCTCACTTGCTTCACGTTCCATGGAAAGTACAGTTGTCACTTAAGGTTGTTGGAGATCCAAATGAAATGAAGCAGCCTTAGATGGTGATTGCATGAACTCTCGTGTAATTTGATGACAAGTGGGGTGGTCAAGACTTGTAGTCCAGATTATGGCCAGCACTCTTCAAAGCCAATGGCTTTGCCAACAAAGGTACACTGTACTGAAGGTGGCATGAGTTCAATCTAAGCCTTCTCCTAAGGTTCCAGTGCTCAGGAAGGAAACCCGGAAGGTCTGTGGGAGACAGGCTAGGTGAATCCATGAGGCTTTCCATGTTCCTAATTTCTCGAACACCTACATAATGCTGCCTACACGCCAGGCATATAGCTGTGTATTAATCCTAATAATGCATGAGGCAGACACAGGTTTCCTCTTGAGAAGCCCATGGGTACTTGCTCGAGGTCACATAGCTGCAGGACATGGACCCAGGAAACGTGGTTCCTCAGTTCATGTGCATATTTTGTTGGCTCAGTTGCTATAAAACAGGCCTTCCATCAGCTTTCTCCCAATCCTCTTGCAAGCCCTGGACATTTTTTTTCTGCCACTTGACTAGTCACGTAGGGATCAAAATGAGCCCTAAGGGTTAAAAGCAAGGTGGCCGAGATCCAGGGGGGTTGCTGTGGCCCAACATGGAGTGAGGGGCAGCCCACGATGCTGTGAATGTAAGAAGCCTGGGACTCCTCCTTCCCACGAAGGCTAGCAACAGCTCTTCCAGGGCTATAATCATGTATTCCATTCAATGCAATCTCTGCAAGGGATTTCCCTGGGAAAGCAGCCGAAGACACAGGCATAAAACTTTAAGATGCGTGGGTAGTTATTATGAGGATGATGTGTCTTGAGGACTCAACGCCCAGGCAAATTTAAAAATAAGCAGGTTTCCAATGTCTAAGGATGGGCCAATCTTGGAGGTTATTGAGTAAAAAGTCAACACCGTAAAGTCAATTACATTATTGACAGATACTCTTACAAGGAGATTTCACATCATAATTATATGCAAAGGAATCCAGCAAATAGAAGCCGTGTAATGAGCAGCTAATAAAAGTAACACTTCATCTATGTCAATAACAGTTTCAGAGTTAAGACAAACAAACATGGCCTTTGCCACTCAGTGGAGGAAAAAAAAATCCCTGAAAGACAAATATTTTCACTTAAGGAGAAGTCGCTTAGGCTCACAAGGAAAACCTGTCACACAAAGGAGAGTAGGAAACTGGTCTTTAGTGGGTGCTAATGACTCTCCTGCCTGCCCTGGGCCCCAGCTGAAAAGACTGGGGCAGCAATCCCTGTAAACATCTGAGCACACATAGAACACGTGGGCACTGCCACGCCATCTGGGAGATAACATTCTGTGTTGTTCTTGTCTCTACTGGACTGCTTTCCTTTCAGCCTTGGCTGAGTTTAGGTTCCACTGACATGTGGCCAAATTTAAAAAATGTTAAAAGTATGATGAATGTGAAAATTCAAAGCAAGATTTTTCCCCTCAAGCACTTACTTCTTAATGGGTTTTACAGACACTGATTAGGCAAATGCCTCCATAGCTATGTTCGTGTTCCTTCTTTCCAAAAGCAGTGTCTACTACTTGCCCTACAAAAAGTGGGCAAAGACATTACAAGCAAGTGCCTCTAATGTTCTAGAGCTTACTACCCCGCTTCCCCTAATTTCCCTTAAAACTGATGGGGGCAAGTTCAGAATTGGTATTTGGACAACCAACTGCTAACGCACAATGGGGTTCTTTACTGGTTATCTCTATTGTGGGGGGTGGGGATGGACTGAGTCACGCTCTGTCACCCAGGCTGGAGTGCAGTGGCACAATTTCGGCTCACTGCAACCTCCACCTCCTGGGTTCAGGCGATTCTTCCATCTCATCCTCTTGAGTAGCTGGGACTACAGGCACATACCACCATGACCAGCTAATTTTTGTATTTTTAGTAGAGATGGTGTTTCAACATGTTGAACAGGCTGGTCTTGAACTCCTGACCTCAGGTGATCCGCCCTCCTTTACCTCCCAAAGTGTTGGGATTACAGGCGTGAGCCACCGTGCCCGGCCTCTTTACTGATTATGTCTATTTATGCAAATGTAACTGCTGCACATTTCACCAAAATGATTTTGCTAAAAACTCGTAATGATGCTCAGGAAAGTCACTCTCTAATTAGACTCTACATGCTTTTGTAGTGGACAGACATGAAGCGAGCTGTGCCATTATAAAGCTATTGCCACTCAGTCTCAAACCCACCCTTCAACTCTGTTTCCCACGCTGGGGCTGGGGCTGGGGCTGGGGCTGGACCTTACTGCTGGGCTCCAAGTGAGGCTCTGCCACCAGGGGGTGCCATAGAGAGACCAAGAGGGTGGTGGAGAAAGATGGAACTGGCTCCTGCCTGTTTCTTCTTCCTGCACCATCCCAGCAATGCCTCTGCACCTCAGCAGCAGCATTCATTCTTGTAGTTGCCAAACCCAGTTTGAGTTTTTCCAGCGCTTGCAGAACTATATTCCATTAGTGGCCACCAGCACCATCATAGGCTGCTTCCTTCCAGGTCTGCCTCCGAGCCCCCGCCTCCGTGCAAAGGTGAGTTTCAGCTTCATGGGGCGATCATTCCAACCTCTTCCCTTTGTTTCCTCAGCCCTAGAGGTGGTTAGCTGCCTCCTGCAATTACTCTGTCTATGACACCCTGAGTGCTCTTTACCCTTTCAGTTACCTGGTTAGTAACTTCCTACTTGGTTCATAGATTTGTTTTCTTTTTAATCATTTTCATTTTTACATGATCTCACTCTGTTGCCCAGGCTGGAGTGCAGTGGAGCAATCTCGGCTCACTGCAGTCTTGACCTCCCAGGCTCAAGGGATCCTCCCACCTCAGCCTCCCGAGTAGCTAGGACCACAGGTGTGTGCCACCACAACCAGGTAATTTTTTTTAAAAAAATAGAGATAGGGCTTCACCATGTTGCCCAGGCTGGTCTCAAGCTCCTGACCTCAGGTGATCCACCCGCCTCGGCCTCCCAAATGTTGGGATTACAGGCGTGAGCCACTGTGCCCGGCCTCAGCTAATTTTTAAAACTTTGTAGAGCTGGGGTCTCCCTATGTTGCTCAGGCTGGTCTTGAACTCCTGGCCTCAAGTGATCCTCCCACCTTAGCCCCCCCAAAGTGCTGAGATTACAGGCATGAGCTACCACACCCAGCACTGGTTAACAGAAAGGCATTAAAATCTCTCTGTTCAAATACCTGGTGTGGTTTCTGTCTCCCTACTGGACCTATCTGATACACAAGTTGGCTCAGAGCTGTTTTGTTTTCTTTTACTTTGGAAGGAGCCCAGCTGAGGCCCTCACTGGACTAGCTGAGTAGCAACTTTCAACAGAAACAAGACTGTGAGGCTCTGCCACCAGGGGGTGCCGTAGAGAGACTGAGAGGGTGGCGGGGAAAGGGCACTGGCTCCGGCTGCAACACCGTGTTTTCTAACCAGAAAGAAACCATCAGTAGTCGAGAAACCCCTCAAGGGGGTACTAACCAGTCAACTTTGTCATAACAAATGCCATGAGTAAGAATGAAAACGAGAGGGCAGCTCCTGTGGCAGGTCAGCCTTCTGCCTGGCTTTTCCATGCCCTTCTACAAGGCGTGGCTGGTCCCATAATGAAAACTACTCTTGAAGGCACTAAAAAAAAAGGGGGGGTCAAGAGGATAAACTGTAAGTCTATATTTAGAATCTGCTAATAAAAATACATTGTTGCTCCAAGCAAAAATAGCCTACAGTCTCCTAGTCTCAACCAAAAAGGTAAACTATGAGGCAAGATGGGAAAGCTTTCAAGAAAGAATGAAAAACAGAATGTGTCTTTTTCAGAAACGTGAGGCAAGAGCATCGGCATTTTGGCTGCATGGGAAGAGGCTTACCACTTAGGAACTCAAGAATGACTGACCTAAGAGTAGCCAAGGAAGATGCTGGAGAGGTACAAGAGAAAGATCCTACCCATGTAGTTTTGGAAAATATTCCCCAGTCAGATTAGTAGAAATAAATGGTTTTATGATCGGTTATGATTCTAATTGCTAACAACTTCCTGCCTTATCAGAAGCTATAGCCTTTGGTCTGCTCTCAAGATGATGCGACTTGGTCCTGATAACAGCAGGAGGAGTTAAAAGGAGTTCATGGAGAAGCTGCACACGGCAGGGGAGTCTGACCTTGCTTCTCTCTCAGGCCCAGCTAAACAGACTTTCTGGGCCGGTTTCCTTTGGGACATAAGACACTATGAAAGCAAAATGGTCTTTAGTTGCACACTTGATCCGTAAATGCAGAAGGAGAGGGATGGTACCTTCAGGGGTTACAGCTCAGTGGGACAGGCTTTTTCTAAACAAGCAACCAGGGCCTGGCACCTGCAATAGTGATGAGGCATCAGCCAACTGGGTGAGACCTAGCCCTCGTCCTCAGGAAACAAAGCACCCGGCACAGAAAGGGACATACAGAGAAACTGCTACCACACAGGGTCACTCACTGAAGTGACTAGAGCCTAGGGCTAATGGGTTCACGGCAAAGGGAAGTTTCTCTGATGCTGGCTCCCAGACCATATTCAAAAAGTGTTGGGAAGGGATCAACTTTGCGCCAGGTCTTGAAGGACGCGCTGCCGTGCAGATAAGGGTGAGGGGCATCTACACCGAGAAAACTGTATGAATAAGATGGGCCAATACTGGGCATATTTGGGGAACACATTTGGCTCGAGGAGAAGGAAGGGCTGGGGGGAATGTCAGGGTGATGCAGGGGCAGTCACAGAAGGTGCTTCTGCAGATGACTGGCGGGGCTCTGTGTTAGGAAACTGGTCTGACAGTGGTGGACAGATGGGCAGGGGTGGGCGGAGAAGCAGCTGGCGGATGGGAAGAGGCTCCAGCAATGGTGCCTGTGAGGGTCCCAGCTGGCAGTGGACCCTGATCCGGGGCTGGCAGCAGAGATGGAGAGCATGGAGGAGAGAACTATCCCAAGGAAGGGTTCATGCGTTTTGGCAGCTGACCTCACAGGGGAATGATGCCACCTGCTATTTACAGACCACGTACCAAAACTTACCTCGCATGTGATTTTGCATTTGGTTTTCCCTGCAACCCCTGGTAGGAGGCAGGAGTTTCGCAGATGAGGGGACTGAGGCCCACGGAGGTTGGACACCAGCCCAGAGTCACAGGACAGGGGAGGGACAGGGCTGGGTCTAGCGCTAGACCCGTTAGCCTAAAATCTAATGAACATCTTGACTTCCATTTCCTTCTACCCACCTGTTACTCTGCTTTCTTAGAATAAAAAACTTAATTTAACTTGCTCCCATCTCCTCATCTGTAAAGAGACCAGGGTCATCTGGAGGCCCGAGACAGAGGTGGTGGCATTTGGATTGGGAGTTCTTGGGGTTACTTTCATATTTCTGAGCACCTGAACCAGGTTTATTGCTGTCACTAGTTCAAAGCATTGCCTTTCCATCTCCAGAAGAGGACCCGTGGACAGAACGCTGCCCTTCCCACCCCCAGGCTGGCTCTGCCCAGCACACTCCCCGCTTACCTCATGGCCGCCGTCACCCCAATGGGAGTGATGGGCAGCGGCCGCACGCCAGGAAACAGGCCTCGGCTCAGGACTCGCGCCCCGTTTTGGATCACTCCTGGAGGAACTGAAAAAGCAAAAGGGAGAAAGACAGCACCTGTGAATTCAACTGTGAAGACTTCCATTCTAAGTCAGAAATTCTGGATAGACCAATGAGAGAGAGAGAGAGACAGAGAGAGAAAGAGAGAGAGAGAGAGAGACAAGAGAGCAGAGAACATGCGCGGAGCAGAGACAGAGAGAAACACACATATGTGTGCACACACACACAGAGACACAAATGTGTGCACACATGCACAGACACGCACACAAAGATACACACAAAGATACATGTGCACACACACAGACATGAACACACACATAGTCACAGGTGCACACACACACACACGTGGGCATGCCCGCACACACAGGCATACACACACAAGTACACACAGACACAGTCACACACAGACACCTACACAGACACACCTGCACACACACACACACACACATGAGGAAAGAGAGACACAAAGATACACAGAGAGTAAGACAGACAGACAGATAATCTGGTAAGTAAAAACCAGACTAGTAGTTCACAACCAAAGGATTGATCCCTAGGTTGAAAAAAAAAAAAAAATCTTCAAAAGTAGGCTTCAGACACTGTTTTCTCACATTTATTAAACATAACGTTTTACCTTGCGTCAGACCCTAGCAACATCTCAAAAACCCCAGCACTGTAGGACAGACACCAGTTCACCAAACAAAAGCATCTCCCCACGCTTCTCCACATGGTCAGAAGCTGAGAACACCTTCCCATTTGTCCTTAATCCAACAAAGGGAAAATATGACCAAGCTGTCTCTTATAAAAGCCAATTTTACAAGCTACTTCAGCACCCACCACACAGTTCATCCCCAAGGGGATTTTCGTGGCCTGAGAAAAGGCCCCTCCCCGGGGTATCCCTCTCAAGCAAATCTCCTGAAAAATCTCTCCTCATTCCACCTTCTCCTAAACACACACATCCCTCAAGCAACTCTAAGCCCCTGCTTTCACCAGAGACTATGAGATCTTGTCCATTCTCCATACAAACTCCAAGGATCTCGACACCAATCTAACTTTGTCTGAGGGTTACCTAAGAGGAGAGCTGCAGGGAATCCCTGATGTCACCTTTTCTGACCTCCCAAACAGCAGTTTCATTTGGTTCAAGCTATTATTCTGTCTTCTGCTACATCTACCAAAAATCCTCCCTGCATCTGAGGGTCCAGGGGAGCATCACAGAACACGGGTGAGCTTTAATCTGAGTTCTCCTTGCATGACTCTGTGCAGGTCTCTGGATCTCTGTTTCCCTCTCTGAACGCTGTTCTCCCAAGACCCTGTCTGCCATCATGGGTTCAAGGCTCCTCAGAGCCCTGGCTGTGCCCATGTATTCCTTGGCACAGTCTCAGATAGCAGCAAGGTGGATAAACAGTGCTTTTTCAAACAAAGACCACTGGAAAGCCTCTAGAAAAGTATGCATTCAAAAATGAAAACCACTTTGGACATTAGGTGTGAAAGCCAGTATTATATAGGTAGAGTAAATGCTTTTCATAAAACACATTGTCATACATACTTTTTACTTACATAATTTTTAGGTGTCTAAGAACATGTTTTCAAATCTTTAATCAAACATCACGTAGGACGAACGTCCACTCTTGAATACGGGGTAATTTTACAGACTGCCAATTCCTTGGGCATTCTGCACCTCTTGCTAATAATTTTTGCCATTTATTTTCCCGCTTTGTGTAAGGCCTTTGTTTCTAGGTCTTACAAAAGGTGGGATGTGTGACAGAATGGAAACTCTCGTCTAAGTCGGTTCTACGATTACTGTCCAGTGTTCCATAATCTCCCCCGTTACTTACCCTAATTAATTGTGAGAGCAGGCAGACCCAGATCAGTAACTCCTGCCATTCCTGATGATTGGCCTGATTTCTACTAACAGACCACCTTATCTGAGGCAGTGTCTTAAAATCATGGAACTGTTATGATGTGGTATGCAGTGAATTATCATGTCTTACACAGTTGATGAATTCTCTATAAGGAATAATGTCTATAGTTGATATTACCTAATTTATCTTATCTGATTTCAAGACTTCCTATAAAGTTACAGGAACCAAGACACTGCGGTACTGGCATTAAGTCTAGACACATAGACCAATGGAACAGAGCAGAATTCGGAAATAGACTCACACATATGTGGCCAATTGATTTCTGACAAGGTTACCAAGACAGTGCAAAGAGGGAGAAACGAGTGTTAGAACAACCAGAGATCCATTTGGGGGAAAAAATGAACCTTGAGCCTTACACCTCATGCCACGTATAAAAATTAGAAATGGATCATAAACCTCAAAGTAGGAACTAAAATTATAAAACTTCCAGAAGAAAACACAGGTGGAAAAATAGCAGTAATTCTCAAGGACAGACATGACAGCAAAACACTTGTAGAAAGATGCTTTGGATGAAATGTATGCATGTTGCTTAAAACAATAGGCTTTTTTTTTTTTTTTGCCTGTCTTGGGGATTGTGGGAGAGGGTTTCCATGATTTCAGTGTATGGCAGTCTCCTAGAAATGGTCAGATAGCCAGAGGTTAAGCAGAATTCTGATCTAACATATCTGTCACTAAAGATCTCAAGTAGAGCAGCAACTTAGTCTGATATAATGAACCAGGCTGATAAATAAATAGTTAAAATCTCTAATACAGTTGTCATTCCTGTCAGTAAAAATTATTACAGTCCCATATACAGACACAAAAACGTTTACCAAGCACTTTTCTATGTATTAGATGATGGGGATATAAGGTAACTACCGGCAAGAGGGAAGGGGAGAGAGAGAGAGAGAGAGAAAGAGAGCAGGCAGTGAAAACACTATGGTAAGTGCTAGGACAGGGGGCCTAGGAAGGTATTTTCCCCCCCCCAGACAGAGGGTTGCTCTGTAGCCCAGACTGGAGTACAGTGGCATGAACCTGGCCTCCACCTCCCTGTTCCCAGTTCAAGCAATTCTCCTGCCTCAGCCTCCCGAGTAGCTGGGATTATAGGTGTGTGCCACCATGCCCAGCCGGGATTTTTTAACAATGCACAATGTGCTCAAGGAACTAAAAGCTTGCTTTGCTATAGCATATAATCCTAGCAGAAATGAGATGTGTTTGGGCTTTATCCCATGGGTATTGGGAAAGCCATTAAGGGGCTTTGAGCAGAGAAGTACCCTGCGCTGCAGCAGCTGACAGCCAGGCTCTGGAAACCAGTCCAGGTCTATATCCCATCTCTGTCAATTACTGACCATGTCCCCTGAGCAAGCTACTTAAACTCCATAAGTAAGATGGGGAACAAAAATGATATTTACCCAGGGTCTCTGGAGGCTTCACTGAGTTAATGAAGGCACAAGTATTTGGAAAATGCATGTTAGTTATCAATATTATCATCATTGACGTGACCAACATCCACAGAGGAATCCTGAGGTGGCCCAGCCCATGCTTTCTCCATTTCAGATGAGCTTAAACCCGTAAGAAACAGAATGAGACAGAAGCCAGGCCAGGCTGGAAGAACGTAGCCATCTTCCTGGTGACAGAGCTGCTGGAAGAGCAACAGTGGCTGCTGTGGCGCGTCTGTTCCCTTTGTGCATAGCATGTCGTTATCAGAGCCACCCTTGCAGCAAAAACACCCAAGACACTTAAAGTTGGACAAAGATGAGGGAAGCCCTGGAATGGGAACAGAGCAAATGCAAGTTATGGAGCCCATGTTCTTCTTAACTCTGGCACAGCTGTCAAGTTATCTGCCAATCAAGGAAGAAATGCAGTTTTGGGGACAGTGTGGCATGACAGAGTCCTCTGCCCAAATGCTCAGAACCTGTAAGAACCAGGGGTATGCCCAGCATAGAGGAATACTAGGAAAGGAAGCCAGTCCTCACCAAGTTCCTACTGGAGACCCTGTGCTTTGGATGCTCCTTGTCTTACAGAAGCCTCGGGAAAGAGGTATATTGCAGCGGTTAAGAGTGCGAGCTCTGAGCAACACAGCTTCAGTCCAGCCTTGCCTGGTCACTGGCTCTGTGGCCTTGGCCTAGTGCCTTCACCTTCCTGTGGCTCCATTTCCTCACTGGTGAAGCAGGCTTAAACATACCTCGTAAGATTGCTTTGAGGATGAAATAAGATAAGCTACGTCAATTGCTTAGCTCAGTGGCTGACCTGTTATGTAAGCTCATCATCATCTTCGTCATCTTCATCCTTCCGCCGCCCCACGTCACCTCTCCGGCATCCTCTTACTAATAATCTACAAGGCACAGGGCTGAATGGGGTCAGGACATGGGGAAATACTTTCAGCCCATTATGCTTTTTGTAGTTATTCCTAACTCTGCATTTACCTATTAACACGTCTTCCTTATTAATGAACTGTGTTCACTTCAAAGAATGTGATGGACAAAGCTATCTTGCAGCATTAACAGGCTTTCCCTGAGCTATTTCCTGAACCTCACAAGACTTCTGGCACGTAGACTCAGCTCTACCTCTGAATCCTGCAACTCCTTCTCAAATGGGCCGCAACTAAATGTTGCCTCTGCCAACCCTGGCACCTCTCCATCCTCATCATTGGCAGTGTTCTCCATGGAGAGATGGCGGATGTGTTCGTATTTGCTCACCAGCTGCCAGAAGCCAGCTGTGACACTTAACTGTACCCCTGTCTTTTCTCCTCTCAGTCCCCATTCTCAAGGGTCAGGAACGTGGCTTCTGAAAAACAAGTCAGAGCCAGTCCAAAACGGCTGTGTTGGAGAAAGGCATTCTGAGGTCCCCAGGTCACTACTCTACATTAGGAAGGTTGGTGGGAACGCGAGTCCATTCTTCAGCCCTTTCTCTACCAGGACGTCTACTCCTTGCCTTCCTTTTACTCTCTGTTTCCCTCAAAGCATATCAAGACACAGAAAGACCAAAACATTTGCAGCCAATCTGCCGCACCTGATGTACTGAAATGCACTGGCCTCCAGCTGCGTAAGACATCAAAAGGGCTGGACGTTCAAAGTCAACTTCTCCCTTGGATTTGTGGCTCTCTCCAGATAAGCCCCAGGCCTCCAGCATCATCCTTGTAGGCTAGGCCAGTTAGGTATTCATCTTTTAGAGGACAGAATGTCCATCTCTGAGGCTCTCAGGATGCAGGGACATCAGCGGCAGACTTCCCCACACTTGCCATCAGCCACGTTCTCTGCCATTAGAGAGGGGCTCTAAGCTTTCTGGTTTTAACTAGCGAGAAGGCAACCTTCACACATAAGAAAGGAGCCAAACAGAGCGGCACTGCTCACGGTAGATACTGTGATCTAAATGGGATAACGCAATCCTGAGAATCTTAAAAAAAAAAAAAAAAAGTCTAAGGTCCAAGACAAACTCCTCCACACTACATCGCCCCTCAGCACTTCCCCGGCTCCCCTACTGAGGCTTAGCTTCCTTGGTTTTTCCCAACTTCTAAAATTAACCTCTGAGCTCCTGCCGAGGGCAGCCCTGGCTAACTCTCTCAGAGGCCATAAGCTGAGCAGCAGGTGATTCCCTAATCCTTCCCTTTCCTAAAGTCAGTCATTCCACCTGCTTACTTGGAGGCACGCTGGGGAGGGGGCTGGCACGAGGGGACACAGCCTATTTCCTGGTTGTCATCGTTCTGCTGTGCCCGGGGTGTCTGACATATATCCCAGTTCCAGGCAGGGGGAGGAATGCCTGCCCCCAATTCCTCCCTGTCCCTCGTTCCATTTTGTTATTTTGTTTATTATCTAGAGTTCGTCTCTGGGAACCTTCCAACCCGGGATTATATAAGCCTTTGAAGATGAGTAATGGTGATCCGGCTTCTCCTGACTTAATAACAAGTCCTCCATCGGGGTTAAAGCTGACTCACAGGGCTCGTCAAAGGGGAACTGCAAAGCAGGTACTTACGGAGATACTAGAAGCTGGAATTAGTCTACACAGCCATTTTTTTGTGTGTGTGGGGAGGATGTGGTGGATGGGTGGGTGGATTTGACTGGTGCATAATCCAAAGTCCACGAGCGAATGAGCCCGCCGTGCCCCACACTGTTCTGGAAGTCGCATCCTATAGAACTCATGAGACCTGGTGGCTCTCCTTGAAGAATGTTTTCTGTGCTACAAACGGGCAAAGTCTAAAGAGGCTAATGTCACATGCACAGCGGAGGCTGCCAGGGGGACACGATGTTGGAGCCTGAGGTTTTTATTAGGTGCACACTGCCGCCGCACTGCAAATGAAGCATTCGACTGAAATGAGAGGTGGAGGGACCCACAGGGACTCCAGCCCAAGCAAGACATGGTGTGCTGGGCAAGCTTGGGGCAACACGGACCCTCCAGTGATAAAGAGGCTCGCTCTGCCTGGGGCTCTCACCAGCATCTGAGCCATTTCCTTTGTGCAACCTACTCAGCTTCAGACCCTGGACTGTGTCCAGTCTGCTGGCCTCGAGCTAGCTTTACAGATGCTGAGCAAGGGAAGGAGGAAGAGAAAAGATCTAAGTGGCTGCCATCTGGTGACCTGGAGTGGCTATGAAGGGTGAGGACAAAGGAAAAGCCTTCCAGCCATCCAGGCCAGCTCTATCTGCTGAGAGCGGACAGCAGCAGAGAGACTAGGTTGGTGCCTCCATGCAAGCAGGGGCATCTAGCAGCCCGAGAGGTGAAAACAAGGGGCTATAAATAGCAGGAAGATGCTCTATAAACAGAGCGCACCCACAGCAGCAGCCCACGGGGGAATACAGGCAGGCTCCGCACAGACAGGAAACATGGCGCTCTCGGAAGCCACGCTCCCTACTCGTGGGCAGTGGCAGAACCCCTCCACCTAGAGAAGACCTGGGATAGATCCACATGGGACACAGGTACACACACACCCCTACGCAGGCCACCCACACACCATCACCGTGGCTGGCGGGCTGTTGCCTTTAACCATTTTTGCACAGGAACCGCCTCTCACTTTTTCCAGGCCTTGGGCAATGCCGGCAGGGCAGGGGATGACAGCCTGATCATTCTGTCCGTAACGCTTCTCCCTTAAGAAGGCAAAGGACTGCCTCAAATCCCAAGGCAAATAATGTTATGCAAGGTAAAATGAAAAGAAAGGTGGCGGGGGCTAGAGACATGAAGAAAGAGTGAAGCCAGAAACAGCTAACTGCGAGCTGCAGATACAGTCCTTTGGCTGGGTTTATTAGGAGGATCGGCCAGCTGGCTTCCCAAGTACAGAGAAGACACTCCATGCCTCTTCACTCCCTTGCTAAGGTACTGCTCCAATCCTTGGGGTCTTTACAATCTGCCCCCTGACCTTGCTTGCCCTTGACCTCCAGGGGATTGAACCAGGGCTGGTGGGAAGATGGGATGGTGACAGCAAAGGTGGTGTCCCTACCCTCTGCCCAGTCTTCCCATTTACTTCTCTGTTACTCTGTCCATGAGCGGCTCCTTCCATGAGCTTTGTAGGCACCCCGGTTGTTTCCCACCTCTGTCTTGGAGCCCCGTTCTTGGCCTGGGGCTTTCATGAAGGCTGTGGCTGGATTTCTCACAGAGTGATAATAGCCTTCTAAAAAAAAGCCTTCTAAAAATGAACCTACAGCTTCAAAACATGAACACTGAGCTTGTAAAACTCAAATTCAGCATTTCAACGTAAATAGGACTATGGCTACCCTGAAAAAGAAGTATTTACAGTTTGAGTGTTACAGAGATGGAGAGGGGACGCGAACACCTCACTTGTCTACTCATCAGGAGAAGCCTTTTCCTTTCCTACCTATGGTCAAGAATCCAGTAATCATGGACGTTTATGGAAGCTGCTGAGGATCTGTGAACAATCAATCAGTCCCCATGCCTGGCTTGGTTTCATTTCAAAGATATTCCACGCTCCAGCAGGCCTGCATCACCAGACCATTCTCCAAAATGGCAGCCTGGTGATGAAGTCCCAGAAGAGAAAGAAATTTCTCAAAATGGGTCCTGCTCAGGTCCATTATGGCTAAGCTGGCCCCATGTAGCCTCTTCCAGCGGAAGTCCATAATCCCATTTTCCCTCTCAACTTCGGCAACCAGTTGGAAGTATTTTTGTTAAACTAATGATCACTGTGTAGTGGCTGGGTGCAAAGGAAGGTGCTCGAATCTTACATGGCACTGATGAAATCTGTATGTTTCCACTGGGTTGAGTTCTGCAACTTAATTTTAGAAATCTTTGCAGCCTGGAACTTGATTACAATCTGGTCTGTACTTTTCCTGCAATGCCATCTAAGAATGGAAGTTTATTTAAAATTGTTTTAAAAAACATATATTTCTCTGAAATATAAAACGTCATTTAAAAACCACACTCCAGGTTGACTGCTAGTTACAGAGCTAGGCCAGTGACACATGTGCTTAGCAGGGGTGTTTGCATGTCAGAGGTGTAGGCAGTCCGACATTCCAGTCGCTGGAGGGCTGAGTTTAGAAAGAGAGCATCAGAAGTTTAGACCGTTCGGAACAGGTAATGGCAGCTCCAGGCAGAGGAACAAGTCTCCCTGAGAATGTTCAGCTGAATTTCTTAGGTCTTTTAAAATAGGAATAAATAAGAGGGAATAAATAAATATCCTAAAGCTGTCAGGGAGGCTGGGACAAGCAGGGGGCTATGAAGGATGGCCTGGAACTCCACACAGTCCACTACCAACAAATGGCACCTGTGTGGGTCTGAGGATGGATGCTTTCCTGTGGGAAATATCATCCACTCCAAAGGCAGGGACTTCCCACTGCTCAGCAGGCCATGCAGCCCTCAGAGAGGCAGAACCCAAAATGAGCTGAAGGCCTAGCCATAAGAAGGAGACGGGTGGGTGCCAGCCCCTAGGTAGGGGTGTTGTAGTGGCATCTGCTGCTTCATGCCACCATTTCCGCACCAGTGTGTTTCATCAGTAAGAGGCTATAATGCAGCAATGTCCTGACAACAAGCTGAGCAGACCCTGGGAAATCAGCTGTCTGTGTGTTCAACAGGGTTCTGGCTGTGGGATGTGAACACAGGTACTGACCTTGAGTTGGGAGGAGGAAGGGACAGATCTCTTTGTTAGAAGTCAGTCTTCATCCCTTGGGAAGAGATCTTTCTAAAACCATGGTAGACTAGCTCCAGAGATGGGAAAAAAAACCTCAGGTGGTGAAAAAAGAAGTCCCAGTGAGAAAGAGTTGTCTCAAAGCTGACATTGCTCAAGGCCAACAGAAGGTGAGGGTAGGAGTCCTGCTGAGCTATACAGCACCCCCTGCTATCTGGGGCAGCCTGGGAGGCTGGGTGGAAATGGTCCAAGCAGGTAGTGTGGTTTCATTTCGCTTCAAAGATATTCCAGGCACCAGCAGGCCTATTTCACTAGACTCTTTTCCAAAATGGCAGCCTGGTGATGAGGTCCCAGAAGAGGAAGAAATTTCTAAAAATGGGTCCTGCTCAGGTCCATTATGGTTAAGCTGGCCCCAAGCAGAAACTACAAACTCACAGGAGCAATTCCTGCAGGAGCAAGGAAGGCCTCTCCACTGGGACTCATTAAAAGATCTGTTTCCCTTTCCCCAAGTCTTAAGCCCTGAAATTCTATGAGAACTTTCTCATCTTGGAAACACACCTATGCATTCATTCATACATATGCACGGCTACATGTTTATATGCATATGTATGTAATCATGCACGTATGTAGCTTTTAAAGTGACTCTGTAAGGGAAGTTCTACTTAGCATTAGTTCTTCCTACGACCTGGTATATAAATGAGAAGGTTAAATTCACAAACTATGGTGCTGTAGGCTATAGAAATATCTACTCACAACCTGCTTGTATCTCAGGGGGAGTATTCAAAAGCATCATGGCACTGGCAGCATCAATGTCAGGATCTGGAAAAATCAACCAATAAATAACATTATTTACAACGGGGCCGGTGTGTGTGTGTGTTTTTCCCCCTGCAAGTTACAGTTTATGAATGCAACAGAGAAAAAAAAAATATCCAGGAACTAGATGAGCTATCCCAACGGTAACTTTCTTCCCAGTGGGGTTTGGGAAGGAGGACAGGTATTCTAGAAGGAGATTTAAGGGTCGTGTTAGCCAATTTTTCATCAGACAAGCATGGTCTCTTCCCATGTTGTTAATTTTGTAATTTGCACTGTATGTTCCCGATAAATTGCTGATCTGTGCACCCCCATGGCTTTTACCCTGGAGTGAGGAGCAGGAGAGTCAGTGACAATAGGAAGTTCAGCCATAGGAATCTTTAATGAACTGGGGAAAGCTCACAGCATCAAGAAAGCATTAAGTACACCTGCATCTACTGGGATACAAACAAGACATTTGGTCATTTCCATTTGTCAGCAGAATGTACATTGTGCTTCACGAGGTTATGTGTTTGTAACAGCGGTGTGGAGGTGGTGAAGGCATTAAAAAACAGCACTTAAAATATAAAGAAAAAATTAAAGTTCTGATGTTGAGGGTACAATGTTTGCTTCTACTTCTATTATTGCTTTTAATATGTGTTAAAAAAAAATACTCATCACTTCATTGCCATAATTCTTAACAGGTTTCTGAATCCTTACTGATCCACCGGTTGACAGATGGCAGGTTATACAGAGACAGAGAAAAATATTATCCTTTTATAACTAAATTCATTTTCCTCTGAGAAACAGCAGCTCTGCTGCTATGGAAATGAAGGTCACCATGGCAACAGTAAACAACCCCCAAGAATGGTCACTGAATAGGCTGAAAAGAACATCTGCCCCAGCCCAGCGTCCCAGCTGCCCTGGGGCGAAATTCACTAATAGTGCGATGATGCCGTGTGACAGAAGCTGCCGCCTGTGCCCTGTCCAAATAAATGAAGTGTGCAATTGAAGTCGACATCAAAATGCCTTCCCTTGCAGATTACTGCCTCTGTGTCCGCTAAACCCAATGACTAATGATGGGGGAGAAGGGGCTCACACTTGTCGGTTTTTGTACAAATTACATACCAAAAAATTCAATTTACTACTAATGGCTCCATGGCACTTTATTTTGGGTATTATGCTAGAAAATTGCATTTTTAATGTTAAAGAAAAGTACATTTTTCATACTTTATATGTGTGGTTTAATTCCAAGGGAGTAAAATGATGCGGTAAAAAGAGGCCCACAAGCGATTAATGATATGGGCGATGCTGGTTCCAGAAGACAGGGTCTCAAAAAAAAAAAAAAGGAAAAGAACTTGACTCTGAAGAATTTTTTTTTAACTTTGCCTGCAGGAGGCCTGTTACTTACACTCCATAATGGACTAAAAGTTTATTTAATAAGTACATTATATGAGAAACAAGTAAATTCACTTATTTAGCAACTCCAGGAGTGAAATTCCTAAAACGGTCACCATTTCCCACTGAAATTAGTATATATATTAATATGTGAACTTTATATATAATATACTTATTATATTAACTAATATCATTAATCATCAAATAATACATATTAGCTATTATACGTAATAATATACATAGCTTATATATTTGGCAACTCTAGGGGTGAAATTCCTAAAACAATCACCACTCCCCACTGATATTTATATTTTATGTTGATATAATAATGATAATTCACATTATAGTATGTATATTAATATTATATCTTAAGAAATATCATATTAACCATTATATATAATAGTATACATATTAACTACTATTAACTATTATATATAAACTATGTATACTATTATACATAATCATTAACAAAGTATATATTATAAAACATAATATATATTATATATAATAGCATAGTTTATATAATATGTAATAATATATTATAAACTATATATAAAATATTAGTTCATAATAGTTGTATATAATAGTTTATACTATATACTATAAACTATATAGTTTATATATAATATTATATATAACAGTTAATATGTATACTATTATATAATAGTTTATATATAAGCTGATTGATTAGTTGAATGATTATATACATTTGTATATAAAATCATTCAACTAAAAAACTAAAATTTCTCCCCACTGCCCCTGTGGCTCCCACTGCCCCTGGTCCCTTGGTCCCTTACAGGACCTGTTGCCCGGAAGCAGCACTCACAGCCCCAGCATTCCTGCTGGCTTCTCACAAGTCATGAGAGACATTCAGTTCCTGAGGGGGGCTGTCAAGGACTCAGGTCTTTCCCTCTTGCCCCTCCTTTTAGAAAGGGTCTTTTGCTTTCTCGTGGGGCAGCCAAGAAAACACACAACCTTTTCCTGCCAAGTAAGCTCTTTGCCATTTCTGAGAACGCAAGTGCTACAGGTGACCATGGTTGGCCTGGCTACATGGTCCCCACCTCCACAGGTGACTCATACCCAGAGTTTTTCTGAGTGGCCAAGAGGTTTGCTGGGCTCAGAACAAGAGGAAACACAGGGAGGAAGTCTAGAGTCTTTTTCTACCTATATGGCCAGAAAATTAAAGAAAGTATTTCCGTATTCTTCAAAAACACATTAAAGGAAACTGTAGAGGGCTACAAATGAAAAGATAACATAGTAAAAGAAAGAAACAGAAAGAGAGAAAGAAAACATTAAAGGAAAAGTATTCCATCAATAATCACGCATGTGGGAGAACCTAAGTGGGGCATTCCTAAGGCACAGCTTGGGGGAGTGCTTTGGATCTGCAGGACATCCACCTGTGACCCCCACCCCCACCCAGCCAAGCTAAATAAGACACATAAACTCTGAAAAATAAAAGCAGCATGCTGAGGGACATGTCCCCCATCTTTCCGTCTAACCAGATGTGCCATGCCTGATGCCTCCACAGATAAAAATTCTGATGTGGTCATGGAACTCGTGCTGGTCTCCAGGCATTCGGGGCAGGTGCAACACCCAGCCTTCACATGATCTCATTCGTAACGCATTCCTACAGCTCCACTCTCCCTTCTCAAAGGATCAGTTCCTGAATAAGTAGCCCTATGAGCAGAATGGAGCAGAGAGCAAGGCTTGGGATTCTCCTCTCTTAATATCTTGGCAAGCAAACTGGCAGACACAAGAACTGCAAATGGTGGGAGAAAATGTAAAATGTAATTATGTGTTTATGCACACTGGCATACTACAGTGCCAGCCCTTCCCCAGGGGGATATAGTGAGTGCCATCCTTTCAAAAATCAATTTTACTGAGGAATGATTCAGATACAAGAACATGTGCCCATTTTCAGTGCAGAGTTTTATAAGTTCTAACACCACCATTACCACCATAATCAAGATAAAGAGCATAGCCAAGGTACAGATTTCCATCACGCCAAAGTTTACTTGCACCCCTTTGCAGACATACCTATCCCTGGTCTGGACAATCGCTGGTTTGCCTTCTGTTATTCATCAAGGATGTGGTGTCAGCAGTTCATTCCTCATAGCTATCACTGAGAAGCAGTCACTGAATGGATATACCACAATCCATTTACCAGGAGGTTGACACTGGATTGTTTCCAGTTTGGGATATCATGAAAAAGCTGCTGTGAACTTTTATACCTCTTGAAAAGCTGTTTTCATTTCTCTTGGAAAATTGCTGGTAAATGTATGTTTGGCTTATAGAGAATTGCCACATTGTTTCCCAAAGAGGGTGTACCACGTAGGAGAGTTCCAGTTGCTCCATATTTTTTTTTTTTTTTGCCAGTACTTGAAATTGTCAATCTTTAAAAACATTAGCAACATCTAGGGGATATGGAGTGATATTTTGCTATCGTTTTCATATGTATTTTCCTAATGACAAATAACCTTGAGAATCTTTTCATGTGCTTAATGACCATTCATGTAACTTACATGAAAAGTCTGTTAAAGTCTTTTACCCATTTTTAATTAGGTGGTTCAACTCGTATTATTCAGTTGTATGATTTTAAAAAATATTCCGAATATAAGTCCTCTGTGAGATACATGTTTTTTCTTAGTCCATGGTTTACTATTCAGCTTCTTAAGAGTGTCTTTTAATAAGCAGAAGTCTTTCATTTCTATTTAGTCTAGTTTATCATTTTGTTCTTTCATAGCTTAGTGTCTTTTGTGTCCTAAGAAATCTTAGCCTACCTTAAAATTGCAAAGATTTCCCAAGTGTCATTTTTTTTGTTTTCGTTTGTAAGATACTAGATATAACACTTTCTTAGTTCAATATCCAGGTTTAGAGGTAAAGGAAAATAGAAGTAATCACTCAGACCTCTTTCATTATCCAGCAAGGAATAAGCAAGACCTAGCACAGTGTAGATCAATGCCAGAAGAACCCTTTTTGGCTCCTGGGGCGAACACTATGCAGCCTAATGAGCCTGACATTCTTCTGCGGAGAAGTGCCCTGCACTCTCTGCTAGAACATCTCATACGCCTTTCTCCTTGTCACACCCTGACACCCTGTGAGTGCTTCTGTCTTCAGAGCCAACAACCTCCTGTCTCTCCTCTCCAAAGACAAGAGACGCCATAATGCTTATGCTTATCCATTATTAAAATACTTCAGTTTTGCCCTCTTTTTAAAAATCATGAAAGTAATGTGTGCTCACTGTAAAAAGAAAACCCACTAGATAAATATAATTTGACAGGTAAATATAATTTGCCTTCCCTATAGACCTACCTTCAAACTCACAGTTTCTTGCATATATGTCCAGAAATTATTTATGTGAAAATAAGTATATATGTATATATTCATTGAAATACACACACACACACACTCATGCACACAAATCATTTTTTTTAAAAATCGCTTTATATGGAAGAGAGTTTCTGCAACTTAAAATTTTTTTTCATTTAACATATTTCATCCGTCTTTTATAAATTAGTATATGCTATCAAAAGCTTTTCTATAGAGAGATTTTTGTGCATATAAGCACACTGCACTGTTTGTACAGGCATTCCCTTTTTCTTTAGATTGCAGACTACCAGAAGGCAGAAAGAAAGTGTTTGATCTGATTGTATAACTTGTGCTCAGCACGGTACTCCAACCTACAGATGCTGGGGGGCCCTAAGGGCACTGCCTCTGCACACTTCTCCCAGTCCCCTCACCCAAACACCCCTCCCTTTAATCTCTCTCTCCCACTCCTTCCGATGAGGACACAGTGCTGCTCCACTCTCTCCCTCCTCTGCCTCTCTCTGGGGCTCCCTACCACTCTCTACCTTGAGTAATGTGCTGCTTCTCATCAGCACACTCAGGGTCGCTATAGAAGTGTCTCAATTTTCTGTGGTCAGGAAAGACTACTGGTAGTTTACCTCTTTACATAGCAGAGGAACTTTCTGATGAAGGCATGCTATTGTGGTAAGAGGTTTGACCAAAGACATTGGAGCTTTGTGGCTGGAAGTATTTCAGGGGACTGGGTAGCTGTTTAGGGGGTAGTGGGTGCCTAAGGATAAAGAGCCCAGGACAAGATCTCTAGGAGGGGAGCAGTAGATTGGCTTTATAGGATCTTCCCTAGATGGTCTAACCCAGTTTATCAGCATAAGAAAAGAGAAAGGCATTTTGGGTAGGAACTCTTTCTAGGAATGCAGACCCACTTGGCAGGAGTGCTTCATGTTATATCTCAGGGGAATGAAGTGAGACAGAAGGGTACAAGAGAATAAGAAGTGCCACCCTTTTAATTTTGGGATGGGGAGGGTCCCCCATCAGTACCTAATTCAGCATCTTAATTCAGGAACCAAATCATTTATTGCTGGTTAATTCAGTATCACACCAAGCATGCTGTCATGGGTGCTTAACAGAGTTATGACCAACAGAGCCAATCTCAAATCCCATATTAAAAGAAATTCCTCCTTTGCCCATGCTTCAATAACAAATACTTCTCCAGAGTTCCCAGCAGCCCATTTCAATTTTCATCTTTAATGCAATTGTCTTATCACATTGCCTCTTCTCTGCAGTACGAGACTGGAAAATGGTCACACATCTTAAAGATGTTTTAAAATTCTCTTCTTTTGAATGTACACATGCAATTATATTATGCTGCAGGGAAACAGACAGGTAACACAGTTTCCAGAACCAACGGTCTAGCTATTTGGGTGAAGAAAAATGTTGAGCCTCAGTTTCTTAAACTGTTGAGATGGTTCCTTTGGTTGTGGAAGAGGCTTCTCCTCGATGGATAGGACAGGAAAAGCACTGCTCTAGACATGAGGATTCCTGGGCTTAAGTCCTGGGTCTGCTGACTTTCATTTTGCTGTGCCTGAGTTCATTCATTTCAACATGATGGATGGGTGGCTGCAGACTCGGAAAGGGCGGGTTTGGTTTTTCATCCCTTTCTACATAGTTCCCGCTCTGTAATGTCCCTTGACTTACTCCTCCCTTTGTGACTTGTGGTTGCCAGAGCTATGGATTCCAAGGAATGCCTACCAAAGGGGGCATCTACTCCAAAGACCTTAGGGGTAGCTAACAGCCTTAGTAGGGTTGGGAGAATACACTATTGCCTCCAGAAAGCCATGGCCTGTCCTGATGGGTCCCTGCCAGGTCTATTTCACAGCAATCCATCAAGCCTGGTGTGGGTATTCTGTGGGTTCCTGGTGTGGTTTCTACCCATGTTTACTCCCCTTCCTCTGGGATTTAGTTTCCAAGAGAAGTGACTTGGAGAGGCCATCTGCTTTAACAAACTAAGAATACAAGGCCAGCAGGAAGCCCCTGGTTCAATCCACACTGCAATATACACCTGCTGTACACAATTCCTCCTTTGCCCATGCTTCAGTAACAAATGTGAGCACTGCCTTCAGCACCTCTGAGCTGACCGACCTAACAAAATGATGACAATGAAACACTTCCCATAGAAAAAACCTAAGAATCATAACCATTACCTTCTTAGTAATCATGTGGTTTTCTACAGGGCTAACGTGTTTGCCCAGTTTTCCCTGCTCCCCCTCACACCTGATGGGTCTTATAGGATGATGACATTTCTTTAACCGAATAAAAGACATTCAGGAAACAAATGAAAATACCAAATAATAGATGACACACACTCAGACAGAAATGATCAGATATAAGAACACGGGTAGGCTAGGCGTGGTGACTTGCGCCTGTAATCTAGCACTTTGGGAGGCTGAGGTGGCAGACTGCTTGAGGTCAGGAGTTCAAGATCAGCCTGGACAACCTGGCAAAACCCCATCTCTATGACAAATACAAAAATTGCTAGATATCCCAGCTACTCGGGAGGCTGAAGCATAAGAATCACTTGAACCCAGGAGGCAGAGGTTGCAGTAAGCCAAGATGGCACCACTGCACTCCAGCCTGGGTGACAGAGCATAGGTACATGTTCAGATACATACACTAGGGTGTTCCCTAGCACCTAGAACAGTGCCTGGAACATCATGAGTGCTGGATAGTGAACAAGTGAATGGATGGCTTGTCCAATCTGCTGCTGGGTGAAGCCAGCTGCCTGAGGGCCAGCACCCAGCTTGGGGGAGAAGTATTGGATGCTCCTCAGGGCATAAGCCTCCAGATGTGCACTGAAATCCCATGGGAACCCCAGAAAACCAAACATCAGGCTCCACCCTAGCAGACATCAAGCTTTGTAAGAATCCCTCAGGGAATTCTGAAGTGTGTGAAAGGTGAAGAATGACCGTAGCAGTACAACAAGGATGCTATCCAAAGACGCCATCAAGGAAGACAAGTGCTCCCGGGTCTTCCGTAACTTTACTTGACTTCTTCGCTTTGAAATATCTTTCTCAATTTTCTCTAACTCTGCATGAGAATGACACAACTGAAAGCATTCAATAACTCCCAAAACGGAGAAAAAATACAGTCAGCCCTCCATATCCATATCCATATCCATGGGTTCTGTATCTATGGGTTCCATATCCACAGATTTCATCAGTGAAGGATCAAAAATATTAGGAAAAAATAATTCCAGAAAATGTTACACTGTTGCTGACATGTACGCTATGTAGTTAGATGATGGCTGCATGTGTACTGAACATGTTCAGGCTTTTTTTGTCATATTCCCCAAACAATGCAGTCTAACAGTTATTTATATAGTATTTACATTGTATGAGTTATTATAAGTAACCTACAGGTGATTTAGAGTATAGAGGAGGAAGGGCATAGATTACATACAAATACTACACTATTTTCTATAAGGGACTTGAACACCCTCAGATTTTGGTATCTTAGGGGGTCCTGGAATCAATCCCCCATGCATACCAAGGGAGGACTGTGCGTGGATAACTTTTAGGGCCAAAGGAATAAGAACAGATGAAAACAAGCAAGCAAACAAACTAAACTCCAAGTAAGCCGTGCATTTCGTGGGGGAAATGCTGAGTAGATCCACATTTGTGTACACCTTGTAATACTAAGCCAGTGTTTTCAACTGTGGGAAATTCTGCACTTCTTCCTCCAAGGATGTGTGGCAATGTCTGAAAATGTTTTTGATTGTCGTGACTGGGAGGGAGCTGGAGGGTGCTACTGGCATCTAATGGGTCAAGACCAGGGAGGCTGCTCAACATTCCACAATGTACAGGACAGGCCCCACCACAAAGACCGATCCAGTCCAAAAGGTGAATAGTGTTGAGGCTGAAAAACCTCACACTAAGCTCACATATACATGTGCTACGGTCAAGAAAAGCAGCTCTTCAAACCGAACTATCTCAAACAGAACAAATCAAAAGCAAACAGATATACAATTCACTTTGTTGTTGACGTCATTCTTTTCCTCCTTTTTGTGAAATCCCTAGGCATCGGTTAAGACAGATAGGATATCTACATTTGTTGCTTTGAAATCACTGCAGGGAGAAAGAGCCATACCCTTTGGCTTCTACTGCAATCAATCAAGATATCTATAAACGCTGCCTCTGATCCTGAAGGCAGCAGAACACGGGGTGCCGTCAGCTCTACTGACGTCATCTGCCATGAATATTTTCTTACACTTCCCTTCTGGCTGAAGGTTATCAAGAAAGAAGTTGCCCCAGTGAGCAGGAGGGATGAAGTGGGAAACTGGAGATAGGATTCTCTGTGGACATGACCTGCAAACACCTTAGGGGTTCTTGTCACAGTGAGACAGGAGACAAAGTGACACCAGTGAGCCTGGTGCACAAGCTTCTGATGGGCAGGATTTTAGGGAACAAAAATCTCACACTAAGTTCAACACCAAGTTGTGATTTTATGCACCATCTTTAGGATGGAAGTGGGAGACAGAGCACACCAAGAGGGGCCTTTCTTCTCCAAAAAATGAATCAAAGAGTATCCCAAAGTCTTGCTGCTCTGAAGACATGAGGCAAGCTCAAAGCAATGATTAAGCAAACTGAAACTAACAGCTGTTGGTTGGAATGAAAGATCATCTTATTAAGTTGGTAGGTGAAAGGGGGGTGGGGAGGTAAGGTGAAAGGATGAATAATCTATACAAATATTACACTATTTGGCTGAGTGTGGTGGCTCACACCTGTAATCCCAGCACTTTGGGAGGCCAAGGCAGGAGGATTACTTGAGGTTAGGAGTTCAAGACCAGCCTAGTCAACATGGTGAAATCCCATCTTTACTAAAAATACAAAAAGTTAGCCAGGCGTGCTCAGGCGCCCCAATTCTAACATGGTGTTAGGATGGCCTGGCTGGAAGCTCTTTGGGCCTCTCACTTCATCTGAGTCAATCACTGTCCCTGCTGCTTCTCTGCTTGAGACATGAAAGGAGTACCTCGATACTCCCCCGGGAGATGCTGCCATGTTTCTGTTTTCTCCGGGCAACAAGAAATGCTTTAACTTTGATGTGTTCTGAGTCCCTTGATTCTAACGTCCTTTTTGCCTCAGCAGCGAGGTCTGCGTCACATTGCCGTCACATTTCTGAATCTATGATTCCAAAGCAAGTGAATGCATCACCTCCAGCCCTTTGAAAACACACTGCCACCTCAGACACCTCTTTTATCTGGCGCTCTAAATTTTCCTACCGATGAACATTTACTTCTTTAATATCTTTGACCAGTTGATCAAAATCTTTCTAGCAGCAGCCTAGGAGAAAACAAAAGAACCATGTGGACGGAAACTAAGAGTAAAAAAAAAAAAATCTAAAATTCTAGATTTGAAGCCCAGAGCAAAGGTGACAAGTGACCCAGAACAAGTTATAATCCTGTCCCATGGGTAACAAGACAGAGCCATTATTGAAGAGGCACGGGGTTTTGATTTGGTTCTGTTTGGCTTGTTAAACTGTGCTGGGCTTGTCTGGGGTCAGTTTATGGTTTATTTTAAAATTTTAAAACTTCCTATAGATGAGTGAGAAACTACAGATTCCTCTGAAGTTCTTTTTCCCTCTGCATCTCACCCACTTGTGAATCTCTACTTACTGCATTCTCTGATTTCTGCCTCTTGGGTCACCCCTCTCTGGGGATGCTGTAACTCACATGTGCAGAGGGGACATTCGGGGATGCTATGGAGAGGATTCTGACCCTGCAGGGAGGGAGGAGGGGGGATTAATGCCAAAGCCCTCTAGACTCTGGCATTCTTTGCTTTGAAAACGTCCTGCTTGCTCCTGGCTTCTTCATCCAGTGTTACAGCTGGAGGTCACTGCCCAGGAGGGGACTGGAGCCAGCCCCGGGTGTGAGACTTCTACGGGGCAGGAACAGGAATGGAAACTTCCAAGACAGCCCTGAGCACCTCAGAGCCTGGCCACACTGGTGTCCAAGAGAAAGGATGTGCCAAGACCAGAAGCCAGAGGTGGGACCAGGAAGCCCCTTGAGACCAGAGCCAAAGGCCCAAGGAGATGCTCAGAGCATAGAGGCCTGGGCGCGGCCAGCTGGGGACAACCAGTGCATCTTTCTTGAGTCGGTTTTTTTCCCTCTCTATGCTATAAGGTCATCTTCCCCAATGACTGGCTTTCCCCAACCATCACTTCTCTCCACTTACTGGAAGATAAACTCCTGACCAGTTCCCATGCCAGAAGCCACTTCCTCCTCCAGTAAAGGGGTCTGTGGTTGCTGGTAAGCCCTGCACCAACTTTCCCACAGCTGTGGGGGTGCTTGGCTCCGAGCAGGCATGGCAGCGCTGGTCAGTGCTGAGAACTGAGTATGTCCATGTGCATGTCATCTTCATTAGCTCTGTCTTCAGCTGGTCAATGTGCAAATAATCTTTTACAGAAGGAAAGAGTCCATCTCAGAGTGACACTGGCAGGTGTGTTAGTGAGAATAAATAGCACTCAGAACCGGCCATCAGTGCTTCAAGGCACACACGAGCTGCGTGCCCTCCTCTCCATTGTCTTCCTCCCTAACACTCCAGCACTGAAGAACTGGAGGGTGACTGAACACACGCTCACTTTGCCTGGGGATGTATGTCTTCTACTAACTGAAAAGAATTTAAAATGGAACTAAAGAACCAGTGATGTTCCCAGGACTGACAGCTGACTCTCATTATAGAGATACAGGAAGTAGCCTGAGAACAAAACCTCACCTTGTTCTTTCTGGGTAGACTTCTACCATATTGAATCACACACCCGGTCCCACTATGCCATCAACCACTGGTCTGCTGAGATGATCTCTTTGTTACAAAAGGTTTTGCCTTTTGATTTTCTTACTAGAAAGCTGCTTCTCAAACATCTGGAAGGGGATGTTTAATGTGCTGTAGTTTAATGTGCTTGACCTCTCTAAAGCTCATGCTGATGTCTGATCCCCAGCACTGGAGGTGGGGCCTGATCGGAAGTATTTGGTTCACAGGGGAGGGTCCCTCATGAATGGCTCAGAGCTGTCCTGTGGTCATGAGTGAGTTCTTGCTCTGTGTATTCCCATGAGAGCTGGTTGCTTAAAAAAAAAAAAGCCCAGCCTCTCCCTTCCCCCATCTCTCTCGTGCTTCCCCTCTTGTCTGTGATTTCTCCCCTCCACCTTTCACATGAGTGGGAGTGGTCTCGGGTCCCCACCAGAAGCTGCTGCTGGTGCCATGAAGTTGTACAGCCTGTAGAACCATGAGCCAGATAAACCTCTTTTCTTTACAAATTACCCAGCCTCAGGTATTCCGTTCTAGTAATACAAAAAAACTCCACAGGACTTTGGAGACTAAATCTCTCAGATCATGCTAATTCTGCAGCTGTGAGATGCTACAGCTCTGGGGCAATGGTTCTCTACAACCGGGGGTGACGCCACCATTTCCCTTTAACTTCCAGGCAGGTCCAGCGGTGCTCTAAGAACCCATCTGCAACCAAGGAGTGTGTGTGTGTTTGTGTGTGTATGTGTGCGTGTGTGTGTGTATGTGTTAGGGGTGGTGGTGAGGAGAACACATTAAAAATAAAATAATTCACCTGTTTATAGCCTATCAAGTAATCAGCTACAGATCCCCAGCAAAAGGGGCACTAGGAGGCTGAAACCCAAGAATGCAATGGTGGAGATGTCAAGGGGAGGGGCTTCAGAGGGATGTGCAGTTTCTCACCTCGACTCTTCCTGCCTGCACCACAGGATTTAAGAACAGTTCAAGCACACATCGCAGAATTCCCTCACCCCGTTACAGCGGCCTCCCATGTGAAAGTCTAGGATGTTCTTCGGAGAGAGGCCCTGGATATCCAGTCACGACCCAGATCTGTTCTCCCTCCAAAATAGACCGGCAAGCCTCACAGTGCCCTGTGTCTATGGTACACGAGGGAGGCTGTCTGCCAGGCCACATGTGCCAGGAGCATGTCCCTCCTCTGGGAAGGGGGGGTCATGGGGGGCAGAAAAACCAGTCCTGACCAGGCTGCCCCACTGCAGTCATGTATTGAGGGGTCAGAATGTTTCAGGAAGGGGTTGCACGTGGTACGGACAGTCAGATCACAGCACCGGCACGGGGCAGGAAGGTATGCCTCAGGGCTGGGGCTGGACAAGGTGGAGAGCAAGGAAGAGTTGGCAAATGTCACACATTTCTTCAGCTCCTGGGGCTCCTTACTTTAACCTGAGACTCATAATCCCCTACGGTTTTCTTCCAGCCTGTCTGACAATCCTCATCTACCCTGAGCATCTCACAGAAGGGAAGCTGGCAACAGCCAACACGGCAGGGATGTCTGCAAGCCTTTAGTGCTAAGAAAGCCAGCGTCGGTGCTCTCCGGCCACCCTGCTCCCATATTAAAAGTCACAAGGTCACAAGAACAATGGATGACTAAAGCTTGGTTATTTACGTCCTGTTTGGACCATCTTATTGCAAGGTCAGAAATAAATACAGGTATAACCAGGCATCCTCCCTTACACACACACACACACCCCTACTACAACCATCCACAGGAACAATCTCTTTCTTTCTCCCTTAGAAACTGAGCTTCAACAAGGCACGGTGGCTCACCCCTGTAATCCCAGCACTTTGGGAGGCCGAGGCAGGTGGATCATGAGGTCAAGAGATTGAGACCATTCTGGTCAACAAGGTGAAACCCCGTCTCTACTAAAACTACAAAAATTAGCTGGGCATGGTGGCGCGCGCCTGTAGTCCCAGCTACTTGGGAGGCTGAGGCAGGAGAATTGCTTGAACCCAGGAGGCGGAGGTTGCAGTGAGCCGAGATCACGCCATTGCACTCCAGCCTGGGTAACAAGAGCGAAACTCCGTCTCAAAAAAAAAAAAAAAAAGAAAAGAAACCTGAGCTTCAGACACAAAGGAGAACCAAAGGAGATGAAAGCACATTTCCCAGTGAAGAAATACCTATTCTAGCTCCAGCCCGTCCACACTAGGAGCCACACCCACCTTGGGGTAGCTATGTTGCACTCATGGGGAATGATGGTGAGCGACTGGGCTGCCCTCCTCAGCTATTCTTCTCAAGTGAATTCGGGGCTGCCGATTTTCGCAGCAGGTCTCATGGGCACTGAGCTCTGCCCAGGCCTCAGTTTTAACATTGAGCCTTTTATTCTCTCTAGTCAAATTCTTCCTCCAAAAAATAGAGTAAGACAAAAATAGAAAAGCAAATCAAACACTTGGTTTGTTTTTTGGTTAAAAAAAAAACACACAACTTTTTTTTATAGTTCTCTGAGATGTGTTGATTCAGAAACAACCCTCACATGTTATCAGCTGAAAATAAAACAAAGCGCCAACAAGGCGTTTGCATTTTCCTTTATTTTACATGGGCCCTTCACCTACTGTCTGCCTCACACTTAAAGCAGAGCCTGGTTCCTGGAAAGTCCTGTATCGGTACAATGAGAAGGCTATGATAATGTAACTGCTATGGCTTCTGCTTTCACTGAATAGTGCATATTCCATTTGATATAAAGAGACATAGGCACCATCCATCACAGAGAACAGAAAATATGGTGCTGTTAATGAGTATTTCATTGGAGATAGTTAAGTATGGAAATGTAGATTCAGGATTAAGACTATTCATGAAGGTATCATGGAAATAAAAGGATTAAGTTTTCCACACAACAACATTTAAGTGGAACACCGAACTACTGAGAGAGGAACAAGAAGGCGCCCACACTGCCCCGGACCTGCAGGAGCTCTTGTTCCATCTCAAAGGGTGAGGAAGATCCCTGAACTCAGGCAAGGAAGTTGAGAACAATTAGTTTGGATTTAAAATTTAGTCTAAACGGTGACGCAAGAACTGATTCTCTGGTGAGAGAATGGGAAATGGGTTCTAAAGAAAATCTCCACAGAATTTTCTAGAATGGTTAAGAATGGCTACAACCTGGAACAAGTATTCTGCATGTCAGGAGTCTACTTTGAAGGGTTGCTTTTCTGAATGTGTTTGATTAACAAAAAAGTCAAGCTCCTTTAGCCACATGGTCTATGTGGGTGCTATGATCAGAATGTGTGTGTCCCCCAAAATTCATATGCGGAAACTGAATTACCAAGGTGAAAGTATGAGGAGATGAGGCTTTTGGGAGGTGATGAAGTCATGAGGGTGGAGCCCTCATGATGATACGGGAGGGGGGCAGGGAAGTGCAGGGTGCAGAAAGTCAGGGTCCCTGGCAAGGGCTCCACCCTTGGGCCTATGCCCACAGACCTACATGAGGATAGGCATTTCTGTTTCATGCCCAAAAAGTTGCCTTTTGGTCTGCTACACCCCCATCCTGTGCCCACAAAAACCCAAGACCCTAGTGGGCACAGACGCAAGTGGCTGGACGTTAGGAGGAGCAGAATGACACATCGACATACCCCAGCAGGCATCAGCCGGCCCTCAACGATGGGATGATGTAGAATTTGGCTGGGGGTGGTTGGAGGACAGCCCAGTCGCTGGGCAGCCCGACCCAATGGGAAGACCACTGTCTGGCTCCCCATCCACCTCGCTGAGAGCTACCTCCACCACTCAATAAAACCCTGCACCCATCTTCCAAGTCCACATGTGATCCGATTTTTCCAGTACACCAGGGCAAGAACCCTGGATACAAAAAGTCCTCTGTCCTCGCGATAAGGCAGAGGGTCTAACTGAGCGGATTAACACAAGCCGCCTACAGATGGCAAAACTGAAAAAGCACCCTGTAACACATGCGCACCAGGGCTGCAGGAGCTGTAAATACTCAAATCTGGATGCTGCTGTGGGGTCGGAGCCCAAAAACGCTCCCCACGACCTGCCTGTCTGCATGCTCCCCCTAGGTGTTTCAGCAGCGGGCACTGAAGAAGCAAGCCACATCCTTGTCACATGCCCTGGGAGCAGGATAAGGAAACTTCTCCTGTTTTAATGAATGGGATGAGTGCCCTCATAAAAGGGGCCCTGGAGAGCTGCCTGTCCCCTCCACTACAGGAGGACACAGCAAGAAGATGCCCTCTATGAACCAGGGAGCAAGCCATCATCAGACGTGGAATCTGCTGGCACTTTGATCTTGCACTTCCCAGCCTCCAGAACTGTAAGAAATACATTTCTGTTGCTTACAAGCCACCCATTTTATGGTATTTTATTAGAGCAGCCTGAATGGACTAACACAGTGGGTAAAACACCCAGGACATGAGCACAAATACTAAAGAAGTGCCATGCAGAATAAAGGAGGAACAAGCACTGAGGGCCAGAGCCTGGCCAGGGAAACACGCTTTTAAAGGAGGTGAGCTCGGGCCAAACGTGGTGTCCTCTTGTGGGTGCTGCATATGCATTCCAGACAGAACTGTAAACGCTAAGCCAAATAATGCTCTGCAGTTTGTATCTGGGGCATATTTGTTTCTGGAAAAACCAAGAGGGCTCGATGATCGCCAGAAAATATCAGGAACAGACCCAGGCAGATTGGAAGGGCAAGATTAACGGAAGGTGATGGCGTGGACGGGGGAGGTTTCCATTCCCAGTGGGGCGGCAGCAAGGACAAAAACATCTGGAGGAGCTCGGCAGGCCCGCCTGGCAAGCTGGGGGATCGGGTTACTTCATGGCGGCAACGGATTCGTTCTGTACCATGAAAACCATATTTCACCTTTCAATAGGAAAAGAATTATAGCTAGTGTTATACAAGCAAAACTAAACAAAAAGAATCTGGAAAACAGAGAAGGAAAAATCAACCACTGCAACTGCCACCATGCCTGCGGTTTTCTCTCATCCTTTCAACATACTTCTAGAGAGAGTTTCCACTTCTTTATTATTTTTTTTAACTAAGCTTGCTTCAAGCCTAAGCCCTCCCTGGGAGCCTTCAGACTTCATGCCAGAGGACAGTGTTGGCCACAAAACTTTTAGGGAAGAGATTTGGAGGGGAGCAGAGGGGAAATAAAAATGAGTGTCTGTTTTTAAGCAAACAATTCAATCTCTTCTTTAACAATAAGAACAATAGTCATAGTATCAGCAGCAAGAAAAAAAGACAGTGGTAGATAAATATGGAAGGAGAACTCGTGGTGGCGGGCACCTGTAATCCCAGCCACTGGGGAGGCTGAGGCAGGAGAATCACTTCAATCTAGGAGGTGGAGGATGCAGCGAGCCGGGATCGCACCATTGCACTCCAGCCTGGGCAACAAGAGCAAGACTCTATCTAAAACAAACCAAACCAAACCAGACCAACTCATCCAGCGTAAAAGATACTTAAGGGGTACATCCATCAATTACAACATATGAAACTTGGAGTCTGGATTTTTTAAAAAAAATGGTTAAAAAATATAAACTTTGGGGGAAATGTAACCACTGATGGGATAAATACTAAGGAATTGTTAAAACTGTAAGGTGTGTTATTGAGATTATGGCTCTATGTTTAAGAATCTGTAAATTTTTGAAATACATAATGAAATACAGAAGTAATTATAGGAAATCTGAAGATCTGCTCCAAAATCCTCATTACTTGGGGGTGAAGGAGGTGGTGAAAAGTGGGAGAGATGCGGCTGAAATAAGCTTGGCCAGGATTGATGACTGCTGGGTGAAAGGTATACAAGGGTTCGTGAGTCTATTTTTTGCAACATATTTGAAACATTCTACAGTAAAAAGCTTTAATGGGGGAAAAATGGTAGCAAAATATACTAAACCAACTGTACCAGGTGTGGAATGTACCCTTTGTCAACAAAGACAGGGCCCATGACAAGGAGGTCCAGGTGACGCTGTGCTCCAAGAATGCCATCAGGGAGACGGGCTAGGTCTAGGCCCACTGAAGTTTTATTTCCCTCTTGCAGTTGAGTTAAACTTGACCTTCCACTATAATCAGTGTTAAGCAGTGGCTAAACCTGGTGCTTCAACGGCGTGAGAAGCACAGCAGGCCCAAGTCTGTCTGTCTTCAGTGCATGCCTGGTTGGGTTTGGGGGAGTCAGTAGGGAGGGGACAGACATGGGCACCCTTCTGACCCCTGCAGGCAATTAACCGATACTTTCGAGCAGGGAGTGCCATTATCTTTAACTCAGCAGGCATCACTGTACATAATGAGAGGTCATAATTACAGTTCTCTTTTTAAAATGTGACCACAGTATCCAAATTGACCTCTTGTGGCAGCCTGGCTTACATGCTGGGAAGTACAAAAAAGGGCGGGTACGGGCCCTACCCATTGGCGTGACAATGATGGGCAGCCAGGGCCCCTTTGCAACTTCTGAGGTCAGGCGTCTGCGCTTATTCCCTAGGGAACTTCAATCTGTTTGGGCTTTACTAATTATCATTTTTCACTGAGTAGCATTTTACTTCTTTAAATAGACACAGACTAGCCAGAACTTTATACGGTTTTTTTAAACCATGGAGAAAGGGCAAAAGCAATGACTCAAATTAACATGCCCATGATTATGTGAATGTACTGTGCATGTACTGTCTATCCACGGAATCGCCAAGTTGAAAAGATCAATTTCTGATCATTTTTCCACTTCAGGATTTTGTAAAGTTGCTGGAGACTCTTTTACTTTAAAAATGCTGACTTTTTATACTAGTATACCTTACAATTGGCCCCACCTAGAAATATTTCTAGCTCCTATAGCCTAAACCATTACACAGACTGAATTGTCTGTGGGGAAATCCAACCTACGTGGATTTTCATATAGACAGACTCTCTCAGTTCTAAGCACAGAACAGTAGTTTTGAGCTAAAAGAGACCCTCTGAAATCATCTTACAGGTGAACAGTGTGAAAGAGATCTGCTTGAATTAGCGGGCTGGATGCGGCCAAGCAGGAGACAGGTTCAGCCAAGGTCTTGAGCCACAATCAGCTCAACCCCTCCACCTGTCTCTTCCACATCAAAGAAGCTGCATCCCAGTGATGCCTTCCAGAGAAAGACAGAAGACCTCCCAGTTTTTCTTTTTTAAGAACATTAAACAAGTCCTCTTAAAGTCCTCATTTCCTAACCACACAACGACAGACACCCTAAAATAAAACGAGGTACCCACCTACCTTCCATGGATATGTGGAAAAACAAAATTTTTATTACTCTAAAACACTCTGGACTCACTGGATATTCCACACATACAAATGATATAAACAAATGATGATGAAATCACAGAGGTGAGGAACTCACAGAACCAGCCGTGGTTATTACCTCATTTGGTGGCCATGTTAATTCCAGTTCTTGCTTCCACACAAAGCCCCGACAGTGAATCTGTGCCTCTCCCATTCCTTTACATTAGGACCTTCTGCCACTTTACCTTTCCCCAGTAGCCATTCAATAACCCTGATGAATGGCCAACGTCTTTCCAACGGTATTTCAAACCCTCAGCCAACATGAGAAAAATTAGAAAAAGAGATATTGGGGCACCAGCTAATTCCTTCCTGGCTGAAAAGAGGGACAGAAAATTCCAAAGTGTGATATAAACAGTTTCAGATAAATAGCAGACAATGTCACACCACATTTACACAGCGCAGTGACAATTCCTGCTTGCAGGCATGAGCTTTGAATAAATGGCCCTGAGAAATACAGTTTTTACCAAAGTGCTTTTCTTGAATAGAACAACCTGGGAGTGAATCATGTTCTCTATATTTGTAAAAACTTCTTTATTCAGAAAAGCAAAACTTACCCACTATTCAGAGGTGTCCAAAACTGGAGTTTATAGAAAAGAATAATTGCTTTCCTCCTTTTCTAGGCATGTCACTACTAAGAAATATGACCATTGTCTTTTGGTTCAGTAAAACAACACAAAGGAACAAGTCTAAATACATCACAACGAAGGTATTTAATTGAGCCTAGTGCATTTGCATCTCAATGTAAAGTCACTGCATGATATACCAGTGTGGATGCATTGATAAAGTTCATTCCACCATAGTTAATAGATAAGGGGAAACTTTTCAGTGGGAAATTCTTCAAGTTTTACATTATTTATTGGAACATATCATGTAGTTACTTGGCTGAGAAACTCCAATTCCATGCTACACAAGTATTTTGCAAAATATGTGCCTGTTTTTCACAGTTCCAGAACAGCGGCTGGACACAGAACCTAGCATGCTGCCATGGTTTGGATTGGTGTCCCCAAAAAATCTCATGTTCAATTGTAATCCCCAGTGGCAGAGGTGGGGCCTGGCGGGAGATCACTGGATCCTGGCAGTGGATCCTCCATGAACGGTTTAGCACCATCCCTTAGGTGCTGCACTCGCAATGGAGTTCTCACAAGATCTGGTTGTTTAAAAGTGTGTGGCACCTGCCCCCTCTCTAATGCCAGCTCCCCCTTCACCTTCTTCCATGATTGTAAGTTTCCTGTGGTCTCCCCAGAAGCTGAGCAGGTGCCTCCATGCTTCCTGTAAGGCCTGCAGGACCGTGAGCTAATAAAACCTCTTTTCTGTATAAGTTTCCCAGTCTCAGGTATTTCTTTATGGTAAAGCGAGAATGGACTACTCAAATACTCTATTCAAATAAAAGCGCTGATTCTCTAGTGTTCTGCTTTGCTGCTCAGTTAATCAGCTTCTACCATATTTATCCCTAAGTGTCATTTGCAGCATTAATTAACACAAACAAGTCACATATTAAAAGACCATCATTTCCTATTTCAGTTACATTTTGGTTGTGGACTGCACATTTCATTTAGTTATTTGTTGGCATAAGGACAACCTCAGCATCTAGTAATGGAAAGGGTTAAAAACAGGGGTGCTATAGAGTCAGCCCCTTCCTTTGGTGGTTCATCAGACAGGCTATCAAAAGTTTACTTTGATAAGTAAATTCCATCAACATGGTAAAATCCTGGCATCTGCTGAGGGGCAAATTTGGCTCATTGCATTTTGCTTTATTTTATTCTCCAAATCAGTTTGGACTAGAGAATACAATTAATTTTTACGATTCTCCACTCTCCAGTAGCTTATTTTCTCCATCTAGACATGTTGCAAAAAACAAAAACCAAAAGAGAATAGCTAACGAATCCAAAGTGGATTTATTGTATTGATTTCCTGTCACATAAAAATGTTAATGTATTCAATTCTTTAAAAAGTTTCATTACATTCATGTGGAATATACTGTGTCCCTCCCAAGCCAGCTGATGTCACTCTACACATTTCACTCTCTAGTTTTCACTTCTGGAGGGACCAGAGCCCAAACTTGAAGCAATTTTGGAGATTAAGCTTTGCAAGTAAATTCATTTTTATCACAATCTTCATGTTTCAAAGTGGCCAAGTCATCTTGGTCATGTTTATTAACTAAAGGTAATAGGAAAGATTCTAATCAGAGCCTCACTGTATGCAACTGCACAAACCAATTCTCTCTCTGGATGTGGACAGAAAGTTCTCAGCTCCAACCACTGAATCTCATTAGTGCCCTGGGACTTGATCAACAGTACCATGACTTGCTGATGACCACTCAAACAAAAGCCGTTTCTGGAGAAGCAGAGAGTTGATTGTACTGAAGAAAGGGCAGAAAAGACTAGAAGGATAGATACTTACGGAAGCGGAAGAAAGTACACCCAGACACGGGGTTTTTGTCCGTGTTTCTGGAAAGGGTCCGTATTCAATTCTTTTAGGAATGAGTTATACAGAAAGGGGTGTCACTGGCTTAAGACTCACTCATCATAGGTTGAGTCTCACCCCAGAGCGCATCAACAGAACAGAATGAAATTCTCTCCCCTTGCTGAAAGGAAGCGTGATGATTCTTCTGTCTGGGATGATCCTAAAATCTTTGCTATAATAGGAAAGACGTGTTCTGCTATAAACAGAATGTTTGTATCCCCCTAAAATTCATACATTGAATCCTTGGCCTCCAATTTGATGGTATTTGAAGATAGGGTCTTTTGAGAGGTGACAGAATTAGATAAAGTCATGGTCTTCATGACGGGATTAGTGGCTATAAGAGTGGCGTAAGTAGTGACCATATAAGAGAGGTCTCCCGCTCCCTCTCCACACAAGCACAGGAAAAAAGGGTGGGATGCAACCAGAGCTGAAGGTCTGTAAACCAGGAAGAGCCCTCACCAGAAACCATCCCCTGCTGGACCTTATCCCAGACTTCCAGCCTCCGGAACGGCGAGAAAATACATTGCTGTTGTTTAAGCCACCTAATCCGTGGTATTTTATCAATATCACGGCTGGAACAGACTAAGATGTGTTCTTTTGCCAGTGTGAATGTTACCAGAAGCTCATGATTCACAAAGATCGTGTGTGGGGGGCACTGTGGATTGTTCCTTCAAGCTGCGGAGGTTGGGAAGCTACAGCCTTCATCTTCCAGACTTCCTTGCAGCTAGGGTTCTGCGTGTAAATTTGGTTCTGCCAATTAGATGAAGTCAGGCTGAGGTGAGGCGAGGCCCCCTATGGCTATGTGAGTGGCCCGTAATGCTGTGGACAGGCTGGGTTTTCCTGCTGCGACCTCCCAGTGTCCATTCTCCAGTGCCTGGATGTCAAGAGGCAGCTGCAGGGGTGGCAGTGGGCTCTGGGTCACAGCCATGAGGTGCGTTCCTGACCACACAGACCCAGTGACAGCTGCCTCCCTGGTGGCTGGCTCCTTTGGATTCTGGAAATCATTTCTGAAGGGCCGGCCTGGGTTCCCCTCCTTTGGCCCTTGCAACAGCTTTATAAATACTTAATTCCATATATTGCCTCCCTTTTCTGCCTCAACCCCTTAAACTACTTGCCACTTCTGTATCCCAGACCGCAAAACCAGGCACATCATTACAATCCTCCATGTCTGGAGGGCCCAAAGGGGTGTCTGCCTTCAGGAGGGCTCTGCTGGTTTAATGAGGGTTGGGTTTGAAACAGCTAAGGAGCAGTTACTTTCTGCAGCTGTTTCTAAAGAGATAAATTTAAAAACTTGGGTCTTTTAAGTTGACAGTTTCAAGAAGACACTCAAAGGTGGACCAGGCCTCTGCCGTTTTATAAGGTTAGTGAAGGGAGGGGGAAATTGCCTTTTTTTTTTTTCCCCTGGACATAGAAATGCCATGTGGGCATGCTCCTGGCTGCCAGCTAAGGGCTCCCCATTCAACATCCTTCTCAGGCACAGGGAAGTGTCAGAGCAGACGGACAGAATGTTGCCACACACCTGCTGCCCATCCCTCCCCACCTTCCTTACAGCATTGCCTTGAGACAACCTCAACTCAGCTCTGAATCCTTGTCTTTCACCAAGGGCCTTAGAAGAAAAGGGTATCTATGGAACCTTCATAACTGTCATTAAATTATGTTAAAGACATATTTTACCTTACTCATTGGAAGCCCCAAGACAGGGGCTCATTCTTAGCGGCAGGCACTTCACTGGTATGCATGCTTACACGAGAAACAAGAGCTGTGTGTGCCACATTCCTCTTTTTGCCTTTGCTGCTAGGAAACTCAAAGGTGAGTTTTGAATCAGTCACTATAGTTTCCTTATACCCTGCAGAGTGACTGTCCCTCTATCCCCTTTTTCCCATATAGCTACTGTTTCAAAACCCTACATTAAGGACAGTTGATACCATGGTTTCTTATACTTCTATCATTGTAAGTCACCTCTCTTTTTTGAGAGATAGGTGAAGTCTATAGACAAGTAAGACTTAAATATTTGTTTTGGCTAGCCACTGGTTTGAGGATCCTGCATGGAAAATACTGGAAAAGGTAATAAAAAGGGAATAAAGGTAAAGGTAATAAATAAGGCTCTGTCCCATTTGTCCTGGGGGAGGCAGTAAGACTGACCTTGTCCCACAGGAAATTTGACAACTATGTTTCTTTTTTTGAGACGGAGTTTCGCTCTTGTTACCCAGGCTGGAGTGCAATGGCACGATCTCAGCTCACCACAACCTCCGCCTCCTGGGTTCAAGTGATTCTCCTGCCTCAGCCTCTCGAGTAGCTGGGACTACAGGCATGTGCCACCATGCCCAGCTAATTTTTTTAATATTTTTACTAGAGATGGGGTTTCACCATGTTGACCAGGATGGTCTTGATCTCTTGACCTCGTAATCCACCTGCCCCGGCCTCCCAAAGTGCTGGGATTATAGGCGTGAGCCACCACGCCTGGCCAACTATGTTTCTTAAAGAAGGCATGCAATATCAAAAATTGTGGTGCAGTTGCATAAGGGTATACCTAATAATTTATTAAGCTATTGTTTCTTCTAAATTTTATACTTACTGTAACAGTAACACAGACAATACTACCATGTACATTGTTGACACATGGGTCTTTACTCAATGAATTTTCTCACGGATCTTTAAAGAGTTTAAAATCTAAGTCTCTTGGGTCAATACCAAACAACAAAAAAAGTGGCAAAATGTTAAGGAAGAAGTTACAAAGTTCCCAAAGATGAACAAATAATTCAGTGTGCATTCTCTCTTAACTTTAATGATACATCTTTTTTTTTCTTTTTAAATACCTACCGACCAGTCTGGGCAGGTTTCCTAGCAGGGATGAACACTGTTTCCTTATCTATTAAATGAGGGAGTTTCCTCAACTGTCAAAGAAGGGGGTTGGACTAAATCTCTAAAATGGATTCTGTCATCTGCGAAGCAAGCTCTGTCGCCCTCGGCCCCACCTGATGTTGAAAGAGGACCAGATTTGTGTGTGCAAGTCCCTGCTAGACACCGGGTCCCTCCTTCCGCACCGTGCGGATGACTGCACTCCCCTGGCTGGACAGAAAGGGCCACCTCGCCGGGCCTTCTTGTTTGGTTAATCTCACGTCTATTTGCTGCGCTGCCTGGACAACTTCACAGCAAACAAAGGTCTGGGCTCCGTGCTGCCCGCTCCAAGTTGGGAACCTGCCTATTTTGTTTACTTTGGGGCACAAGGAGGGAGCAAACAGCAGCTTTTGTGAGTCAAGTTGGTGATATTCTTCACTGAGTTACGGCTGTGGAAAGAGGGAGAGGTGGAAAGGACCCTTTCCAGGACAGGAACTTCATGCTGACCCACCTACCCCAGTGTCCCTTCACTGGCGTCGACCCTGGAGGGGGTTCAACTTTGATGGGAGCTAAGCGTATTTTCTGCACTTTGTCAGATTGGTTTTTTCTCTGTCCAGTGGGGACCAAGTAATGTGACTGCCTTCTATCTAAGCAAAGTATTTTCTTGAAAGAAAAAACTCAGGCTACCACTAGATCCTTGGGAGTAATACAATTCCATTTTCTGATTCTTATCATCAGGCCAGGCCAGACGCTGCTTGACTGTAAAACTACTATTGGGTAAGGTGAGGCAAGCCAAGTGCTTTAAATCAGCAGAGTTAAAAGAATTTACAATCAGATGGTTAACAAGAAAAGGGGGAAGGTACATGAAGCGAGGGTAGGATATTCTATGGAAAATATTTTGCAAGGCATCTAAACCAGATAAAAACAGGGCTGGTTGGTTTATTACATAATTAGGCTGCAGTCAGCAATGGGCAGGGTCTTCTGTCTTTCAAAATCCAAACCAGTTATTCAAGCTTTCATCAGATACAGTTTAGAGATTCTATTTGGGAAAGGAACCCAATTTTTTTTTTTTTTTTTTTTTTTTTTTTTTTTTTTTTTTT
>NW_022436960.1:13944111-14031436 GCF_009761245.1 Sapajus apella | reverse complement strand
GTAGGTAGGGAAGAGTTAGGAGAATAGAGAATGGGGGGGGGGTGGGGGGGGTAGAAAGTCAAAGTAACATCCCAGCAAGATATCTGACTTCTTTACAGAGAGACATACTGTTTCATGTTTGATTTTGATTTTCAAAAGCAGAACAATTTTCACATCATTATATAAAAGGCTTCCACTATTTAAAATGTCATTTCTAAATTAATTTTACGCCCCTGAGGCAACATGCATCTGACCACACTGAATTCTAGCCGTTTAAAGAAGGTGGGAACTTAGTGAAAGTGGCAGAAAAACTTTCAGGCTTTAGAACAAGAAGTCCAAGTCAGTTGTTTCTGGAAGCTGGTTTTGTTTTTCATATGGCATGTCTCCAGTTGTGTATCCCTATCAGATGAAATGCAGAAGAAAAGTGGCTTTTCTGTGCAATTTCTGCAGTGTGGCAGTCAGGAAAATTTGTTGGACCAAGAGACCTACAGCAACATTCCTGCGTCTGGCGGCGGCGGCAAGACAGCTGAAAAATTTGATGACTTGCTGTCTTAAAATCTTAACAGCTGGGCAGATGACGGAATCATGAAACGGCTCCTTGTATCTAAAACTCTTCATCTCACTTCAAAGACAAGCCAGCATATTCTTAAGAAAAGAACAGTGACCTCTTGATAAAGTTTATTAATTTGCTGAGTGCTGTTGTAGAGGAATGCCTATCTTTTCTCATCAAAAGTCAGAAGTAATCAGCTGTGCCCAGGAGCAAAGAGGTAATAAGGTGAGCACTCTAGTGCCCTACGGGGCCATAGGTGCCTAGGCTGATGTATCCCAGTGATAGGAAAGTTGGTTAACAGGCATTTACGGAGGACTTCCTGTGGACAGGCACACAGGTAGGGCGGGGCGTGGGGAGGGAGGAGGTAGCTCGAGGAGGAATCATTCCAGCAATAAAAGGCTTTATGAAATAATTGGGTACAAACTTCCTATCACCCCTGCTTGATAAAAAATAAGAAACAGATAAACACAAAAACCCAAACGTTTACCCAAGGCAGAATCATCTGCAAGGGATAGGTCAAACGGGAAAACGTCTCGGAAGGTAAGGAGTTTGTAACACAATCATTGTACAGATGCATTTAGAATGCATCTAAGCCATTGCCCCACGCTCTAACAAGGGTGCCCAACATTCAGTACCAAAACCTCTGAAGCTACCTTCCAACAGGTCTCCCTGCCTCGGTTTCCCTCCCTGCTATCCTACTCTCCTCATGGGACCACACTCAGGCCCTGCTTTCCTTCTAAGCTTCTGTGGGCCCTTCTCCATTCTTCGAAATGGTCCAATTCTGCTCTCCGGCATCCAAAGCCCAATGGCTTATGGTCCTCCCTGAGCCAAATGTCCCCCAGCCAGGGTGTCACTGACCTCAGGCCAGTTTTGGTCTTAGATGGTTTTATTCATGATGCCACTCATGTTGAATCACTTCCCAGGCTTTCTAAGAAAACTGTTCCCAACGCTTAATGAAAATCCACCTTCCACAATCCACAATCCCCATACTTCCCTGCTATGTGTGGCCATCATCAAAACCTTCCGCAGCGATCTGATTTTCCATTTTTATTACCCCACAACGAGGCCAGATGCTTCCTGAGGGCAACGAGTGTTGGAAATGGCATCTTGTTATTCCCTGTATCTGCCCTTCCCCCAGCCTGGCCCTGTGCCGTGCTGATTCTGTTGAAGAGAACTCTTTTAATTTCTCTTTTAGGAGGATCCTGGGTAAGCAGGGTATGTAAATCTGGAAGCTGCTCAAAAAAGAAACAGTTGTGTTAGGGAAATGAAAAGAGTGTGAGATCTCAAAATGTTTGTTTTGTTTATTTTTGAGACAGGGTCTCACTCTGTCATCCAGGCTGGAGTGCAGCGGTGCGATCATAGCTCACTGCAGCCTCAACTTTCTGGGCACAAACAATCCTCCTGTCTCAGCCTCCCAAGTAGCTGGGACTACAGGCACCTGCCACCATGCCTAATTTTTTCCTTTTTATAGAGATGGGATCTCTCTATGTTGCCCAGGTGGGTCTTGACCTCCTGGGCTCAAGCAATCCTTCTGCCTTGGCCTCCAGGCATGAACCACTGCGCCTGACTTCAACATGTTTTTATGTGTTCTTTGCCTCTGCCACACCTAGCTGCTAGTAAGAAGACTGCCAAAGACTCAGAGTCCTGAAGCCAAGACATCTGGGTTCTAATTGGCCCTTTCATTGAGTTGCTGTGTGCCTTTGGGCAAGCTACTTCACTTCTCTGAGCTTCAGTTTCCTCTTGAAAGGGGACCATGCACCCCAGTTCATAGGGAGGTGGTGAAGAACTAAATCTTCTTTAAAAGTGCAATTAAAAATTATATTTAAAATAATCTTGGTAGTTCCTTTGGAAACATTAGCTTCCCATGCCCACCCATGGGTCCCGACAGACTGCCAAAGGGAAGGAGCAAAGTCCAGTCCCCGCTAGCTTTGCAGTGACCCACTTCCTCCTCTTTGCAGGAGTCCTCCCCAGTGCTGAGCCTGCAGCGCTACTGCTGGGCCTGGCTGGCTACGCTGGTGGCTCCCCGAGGTGCTGGTGCACTCAGGCAAAATGAACTGAACATCTGTATTCTATTTGCTAATGAGCAATCATCATTTGTACCTTTCTCCAGCCTGGGATTCAGCTGCTTGGAATACTAATGCCATTAGAAATCGGAATCTTTTTTGAAAAACACATACTCATTTAGCAAAACCCTGTTCCACTCACTGACATTTTTACAGTTCCTGGGTTTCCCTGGCAAGTCACTGCTGCTTACAAAGCCCTCAATTCCCCTGGAGCCCTCTCCCTGTGCCTGCACCTATCTGTGTAATATCTGGGTGTTTGGGTGGGTCTCGGGAGCCCGAAGACTTGACTGGTCCTGGACTTGCCTTTTCAACCAATTCAATGGCTATGATCGGACAGGTCAATGGACCATTCCTTTTTAATCATGTGACTTTTAATTAATCACAAGATTCATACAAGACTACAACTGCTTATTTTAAAATTTAGGCCATCACAAGAGAGGTCACCCAATCCTATTCCCTTGCCCTTTCCCTTTCCCTAAAGGTAACCTTACCTACAAGCTTGGTGTGTACCTGTCCAGAGCTTTTTCTATGCAGATGAGCATCTGTGTCTTTCAAAATGATATACTGTTGAGTTTCTGTGTGTTTTACATATGTGAACACAAACGTACACATTGTTCTACAACTTGCTTTTCTCATTCAGTGATAAGTTTTGTCTTCTATCTCCATCTGGGGAACAGGATGTGGCTCATGCCTTTCCATTGATGAAATTCAATCCATTTCAACATTTCCCTGGTCATGACCATTTTAGGTTGTTTCCAATCTTGGCTTTTACACAGAATGCTGTAGTGAGCTTCCCTGCACATGTCTGGCTGTGTATATGTGGGGCTGCTTGTCTAGGGAGGAAAGGGACCCAAAAGAGACTTTCTGGGTCTTGCTTTCCTCATCTGTGAACGAGAAGTCTGGATGGAACGGTCAGCATCATGACCCTACTTCTATTGTACGTGTTGTGGCATCAGGAACCAACCTAGGGAGGCTTTGTTTCTATTCCCAGTTCAGCACCTGCTAAGACTTTCCCTAAGCTTCCACGGTCTTCCACAAATAACGCTCATTTATTCTTATTTTCTCCTTTTATTGAACAGATTCAGTTATTCTCAATCCTGGGTCTTTGTAAACTCCCTTCTTCCCCTAAGAAATTCCTGTTTAATACCTGACAGGCACTGATATGGTCGGTTTCCCCACCCAATCTCATGTCGAATTGTAATCCCCACGTGTCAGGGGAAGGATGCGGTGGGAGGTGATTGATCATGGGGGTCCCCATCTCATGACAGGGAGTTCTCACGAGATCTGTTGGTTTCAAAGTGTGGCACTTCCACTTCTCTCTTCCCTGCCTCCATGTAAGACATGCCTTGCTTCCCCTTCGCCTTCTGCCACCTATGTAAGTTTCCTGAGACGTCCCCAGCCGTGTGGAACTGTGAGTCAATTAAACCTCTTTTCTTTAAAAATTACCAGTCTTTCTAGCCATGTGAAAATGGACTGATACAGGCATTACTGGAGATGCTCAGAGCTTCTAACTTTGTGCTTACATACGTGTTCTCATGAATGTCAGCCCCATGAGCAAAGGGCCTTGTCTTTCTTTAGCCCATGTTCCCTGGAAAGATGGCACCATTTGCAATGGGCTCTGGCGAGCAGATGGCTGCTACTCTTACCATCTACTGGGAGTACAGCTTGGACAAGTTGACACAACCACTCTGTGACTCAGTTTCCTCACCTGGAAAATGTGATAACAGCACTCCTTTCCCTTACAAACAAGTTGGTACACACAAACAGCGTCTGGTGTGTAGGCATTGTCAATGAATGTTAGCTACGATTACAGTTGTCATTAAAGCTGAGATGGCTGGATGTTCCGTTTGACCAAAAGGATACGTTCCCAGCAGCACCCCTGAGGTTGCTGGGATGCGGCACTGAGGTATCACTGGGCTAGGTTTGCCAGAAGCTGTAAGAAGGAAGTGTCAGGCAGGATCCTAGCCACTTACAGAACTAATCATCGGTCTGCAGTTTACTATTATTTTTATTATAATGATGTATATGTAATTCCATATTGATGTCAACTAATGAGCAGAAGTTTCTGTTTGCTTTGCTCCTTTCTGCTATGCTTTTTGCAAGCCACACCTTCCTTCTCCTTTCTTCTCATCACATTTTTCTTCTTCCTCTTGCATTAACGGAGGCCCAGCAGTTCTCCCAGAGAAGCCACATGCTTTGGATTCATTTGCGGCCTCCCTTGGCTCGAATTCAGATCATGGAAAGTGGCAGGGCAGTTGAGGCTCTGGATTCAGGTGGCACCGGTTCAAAGCCCAGCTCCAGGACTTACCAGCAGTGTGACCACAGTCAAGATACTTAACCTTTTTGTGCTCCAGTTTTCTTATCTGTAAAATGGGTTGAGGATTAAAGGAGCTGGTGTGTAGAATGCGTGTAGGAGAGTACCTGGCACACAGCACTGACAAGTGCTGTACCATCCTCAGATCTAAATGACACAACTAAAGCACCGCCGTCTTCAGCACCTGCGATGCAAGCTGTGTGCTGGTGGTATCACTGGTTCTTCTAGGCTGCGAATACACACACGCCTCTTTCCATACTAGCTACTATACACCACACTGGGTCAAGAACTCGTGTATTCATGGGCTGGATGAACAGGAAGAGAGGCGTGGCCATGACTGTGGCAAAGATGTCTGATCTGGACCCAAATGGAACCCTGTCCTTGTTCCCCTAGCATCTCTCTGCCTGCCAGGCAACTGAGCCTCCGTGGCCCTATCAGAGGAATGTCTCAATTGTATCCAAGTATTAATACGTGCTTTGAAAGATGGCCAGAAGGATGCCCCGAGAACCAGCAGAAAGCAAAGATTAGCTCCAGGTGAGGCAGTTCTGCTACACAGGCTAACGTGATATAGAACAATGTCTGAAAAATGGCCAAGGGGAGCCAACCTTGACAGCAAGGAAAAACAGAAAAATTAATTACAGCACTCTCCGGAGAAGGTGTTCAAACCCTGTAGCTTATGGAATCAGACCGGTGACTGAAAGTGAGTTTGGGGATGCATTAAAAACAGAGCCTATTTCTACACCAACAAGCAGCAGAAACAATAGTTACAAAACTCTCAAACTAAGGCAGAAGCCTGTGTGTGTAATACAAGCCCTAGTATGGTGTCAGGGCTACTCAGAATTACCAGTAAATGCAGCGTGGATTTTATTCTTTGACAGTAAACACAGTGGTAACAATGATCATTTTGTTATAATGGTAGTTCTATTCCAGCGAAGTATCTCAGGCTAACATTCCCTCCCTTCTCTGGGATGGTTTTCTATTGCTATGACAACCAATAACATTTTGCACACCACAGAGCACTATATCATGTATCACCATGGCAGAAAAGGAAATGCCATTCTGTACTTAAAAGCCACCTACTTCTCTTTCTCTCTTTTAAAGTCTGTTATCACTCTCCATGCATTATTCACCACGCCATATTATATATAACCTTTGCTTACAGTCAGATTTGTGATATATGAAGCAAGAGCCAGAAAGCCTTGCAAATCCCTTAACATTTTCTAACAAATAAAGGGTAACCAAACTGTATTTTTCTGATTTTTCTTCAACACAGTCATAAAGAACTTGATTTTACCAACTTCCTCCCTGGATCAAAGACCTTTGTCAGACTTTTGTCACTGTTGCCTTATGCAGCAAGATCTCTCTCAGTGACATGGCTGGGAAATAAAGTATCCCCTCTAAGAGAAATTTCCAATACAAGAAACATTGCCCCTTAAAATATCTTCTTATTCATTTTAAATATTTTAACAAAATTTAAAAAATCACATCATACACCAACTTCCCCATCTATACAATCTTTTCTTGAGAACTTAGTTATCACCATGGAAACCCATCACTGGGCATTGCCGTGGCGCATGGAACTCTCCAGAGCTGATGTCACTTGGGAGGTGACCTAAGTCTACCCACTAAGGGGGGCTTGGGAGTTCCGGCCAGAGTCAACCAAAGCTGAGACTAAACCAGCTCATTCAACATCTGTCAGCATTGCCTGGTCCCACAGGACAGGAAATATATGAAAATCAGGCACAATCCCCCAGGGTTTCAAGGTCTTTGGACTCTAATGGAAAGGCACTTACATATATGAAGATACAAAACAATATAAAATCCAGTCTGGTGACAGGTCTAAGTGCAGGGGACGTAGACTAATGCAAGTGGATAGAGAAATGCGGTAATGTTTACCATCAATCTAAGGAATGTGGGCCACATGAAATCTGCCTCTTTATTTTGTGGCCTCATTTGGAAAATGACTATAAAAAGGAGCTCAGCCTAGAAGTCAGGGGCACAGATACCGAGCCAAGCTCAGGGGGACATCTGTTGCTCACCAAGACATCTCAGTAAGCCGGGAGGGCAGCCCACCATCCCTCCCAAATTCACCTAGGATGGCAATGCCCCAAACTACCTGGGATGACACAATTGATGGTTTCTTTAGTGAAATAAACAGCATGTTCTTCGCTCTTCTCTCCTACCTCCTTATATCTTTCCTTAAAAAAGAAGAAGAAGAAGAAGAAGAATATAATTGGGAGCAAAAGTTTTGCTGAGTATCTGAGCTATGGAATTTGCCTTTAGTGATTCTGTGGTATTATAAACAACGTGGCCTCAATTTTTTTTTCTTTTTTTTAATAGAGACAGGGTCTCACTATGTGGCCCAGGCTGGTCGTGAACTCCTGGGTTTAAGCAATCCTCCTGCCTTGGCTTCCCAAAAGTGCTGGAATTGGAGGTGTGAGCCACCGCACCTGGCCTGGGCTTGGTTTTTTAAAAACATGAACTGGAGAGCCGGGTCTACTTGCGGGTCTGACATTTTCTGCAACCTGACTGTGAGGCTTGTGACTGAGGCACACGCTGAGTTCAGCCGCTCATCTACAAGGATGGGAGGCCGAAGGCGGAAGGGAAGCTGGCGAGGCTGTGTGGGGTGGTACTGATGTTGGTCTCCAGTGGGAAAAGCACTAGTCCCTGGGAGGGCAGGTGCAGATCACAGGCCGTGGTTCCAGGGCTAGACCCCATGGCCTCCCACCTTCCCTTTCCCACAGCAAAGGTCGCCACAAAGACCAGGGACAGGTTCTCCTGGGAGACTGCCCAGGGTGCAGGTTGCTGATGGCTTCCCACATTTCGGAGGGCGTGGGGCAGGGGGTGCCTGGTTGTCCATCTTTGTGAGCTTCCTCAGGGTAAAGAAGAATTAGAAATCCCAGGACTGAACTGCACTCCTGAGAGGCCTCTCCAGGAGCCTCCAATTGCTCAGACTTTCCTTCTCAAAGCTGCCAGAAGCCCCTGCTAGGTCCCTTTCAGAAAACACCTGATTTGAAATTTCAGGCAATTCTCCCACTGGGAAGTCGAGGGTGAGAAGCCGGCTGGGTGCGGCGTTGGTTGCTGGTGAAGAGAAATTTCCAAATATCCCTGAGGTGTGGAAGTTGGGGGAGAGGTGTCCTCATGGGAAGCAGGTCTTTCCATGCTTGGGACAATGTGTGTGAGCATCTTTTAACCCCAGGAACATTTAGAATAAATCAGAGAAATGCTTAAGGAAATCAGGTCTGTAGAATGAATTCCTTAAATAAGAAATCAATGCAGATCTAGTATTTCGAATATCTCTAACAATTAAGGGACTCTGCCTATTAGAATAGCAGACCAGCCTCGAGACCTAACTTAAAATGTGGCATTAAATAATCAACTTAGACTTTGATTTGAAGTCAACATCTCAGTAAGGTAATATATAGTATATAAGAAAACTTAAAAGACCATAAGGTGTAACATACTTACAAGCTTAATTAGACTTACAAGAATTGCTTAAGTGCTCTGAGAGGCTTGTTTGTTGAGTCAGGCAATTGAGTACTTATAAATTTAATAAGTTCGATTTCCTTTACAAATGCAGCTTAAAATGTCTAAAGGAGTTTAATTAACTAAGTTTGCAAATCAGACCAAACATTAATAAAAGGGCTCCTTAAACGTGATTATTAAAAACTGATAGGCTTATAAATAAATAATGAGATCTGTGAACGCCTGTCAAAAGCCCAAGGAGAGGTGAGATTTTTAGATTTCATAACTTTCTTAAAAATTAATTTTAAAGAGTAAATATCAGAATTATCTTTTCTGCCTCAAATGCTGTAGAACCCCACCTTGCCCGTATGATATGATACATCTTAATTTTCTGTCTTCAATAACAACTTACTGATGCACCCACTGCGTGGCAGGTACTGTACTAGGCACAACTGGGCATGATCTGGCTCTAACAACCCTCTGCTTGGGAGATGTAAATACGTGCTACATGAATAACTGCTGCATTATAAAACAAGTGACAAGACTGGGCATGGTGGCTCACGCCTGTAATCCTAACACTTTGAGAGGCTGCGGCAGGCGGATCACAAGGTCAGGAGATCAAGACCAGCCTGGCCAACATGGTGAAACCCCGTCTCTACTAAAAATACAAAAAATTAGCCAGGCATGGTGGCACGCACCCGTAGTCCCAGGTACTCGGGAGGTTGAGGCAGGAGAATTGCTTGAGCCCAGGAGGTGGAGGTTGCAGTGAGCCAAGATCGCGCCACTGCACTCCAGCCTGGGAGACAAAGACTCCATCTCAAAAACAGCAACAAAAAAAGTGGGGTGCCAACTAACTAAAGAAGACAAAATGCTACAGAAATTCAAAGAATATCAGTGAAGGCATCATAATAAAGTCATATTTGGAGGCCAAAGCAGGAGGATTACTTGAGGCCAGGAGCTCAAGACTAGCTTGGGTAACACAGCAAGACCCTGTCTCTATTAAAACAACAACAACAAAACAAAGACTTAAAAAACAGCCAGGTGTGGTGGTGTGTGCCTACAGTCCCAGCTACTTGGGAGGCTGAGGTGGGAGGATTACCAGGGCCCAGGAGTTCAAGGCTGCCAGTGAGCTACGATCATGTCACTGCATACCAGCCTGGGTAACAGTGAGACCGTCTCTAAAAAATATAAAATACATAAATAAAATAATATTTGAACTGGATCTAGTCTGAAACTTACTTTTTGAGTTGTTCCCCTCCTCCACTGTCATCCAGCATCGTCTGCTGACCTGAGTTTGCCTTACACACAGGTTCACACTGCCGCTCTTTTCATAACTGGCAACTGGGCCTTTAAAACTCTGTTAGGATCATGTGTAACATAAAGGTTAACAGGTTGTGAGTGAAGGCCCATCAGGCTCTGTGAAAAAATTTAGTTCACGAATGTTTCAACATCTTTGCTTAGAACTCTTTCCGATCCCTTTGAGACCTTGGTTCTCCATTCTCCACCCATCTTACAGGTGAGGTTGTCAGATCATTGGCCTCTGGACAAGTATTCTTCTACAGAAATAGATTTATCCCTGACCAATTTTAAATGAAGAATAAGAACAGCTTTATTTCTAAACTTAAGTCCAAAAGGCAAGAATGCCATTCTGGTGAGGATGGCACAGTAAATTCCCAAGTGATGGTGGTGGGGGAGGGGAAGGAAATCTAGTTGTTTCTGACCATGAATCTACCAAGGAAACTCAAAAAAAAAAAAAAAAAAAAAAAAAAAAAAAGAAGAGGAAGAAGAGGAAGAGAGAGAGAGTGTGTCTCACTCTGTCAACCACATGGGCATGTATTTGGTGTGGTCATAGCTCACTGTAGCCTCAAATTCCTGGGCTCAAGTGATCCTCATACCTCAGTTCTCCAGCAGCTGGGACTACAGGCATGCGCCACCATGCCCAGGCAGGTTAGAATTTTCTGTAGAGATGAGATCTCACACCACCACACCCAGGCTGATCTTGAACTCCTGGCCTCAAGCGATTACAGGCATGCACCACTGTGCCTGGCCAACGAAACTTTTATTGACTTGCTATAATAGTATGACTACTTGGAAAATTTCAAATTATTCTTCATTAAGTGTTACTGGTTGACCTGTGCCTCCCCCCTCAACCCCAATTCACATGTTCAGGTCCTAACCAGTAACCCCAGAACCTGGTCTTATTTGGAATCGGGTTGTTGCTGACATAAATAGTTAAGATGGTCACACTCAAGGAGGATGGGCCCTTAATCCAGTGTGACCAGTGTCCTTAGGAAAAAGGGAGATTTGGATGTAGACAGAAACACGAGGAAAACACCGTCTGAAGATTGGAGCTCTGTGGCCACAGCCAAGGAACTACCAAAAGCTCAGAGAGAGTCCTGGAACAAACAGATTCTTCCCTGGAGCCTTCAGAGGGGGCGCGGCCCTGCCCACATCTTGATTTCAGACTTCTGATCTCTGGAACTGAGAGACAATAAATCTCTGTTGTTGAAGCCGCCCCATGCCGGGCACTTTGTTACGGCAGCCCTAGCAAACTAACATGCTAAGTAAACAGAGCCAGAAGAAAAAAGCAATTTCAGGAATAGCCTATTACATTATACAAAGACCAACTCATTCCATTTCAGACTTTTTTATATACCCTGAATTAGGCTCCAAGAAAAACAAGAATGATCTCAGTCAACATGCTAGTACCCCTCAGCACCCACGAATGAGGAATTTTAAGCTGTTCTGGGGTCTGGCTGAATCCCATTTGTCCAAACCAGGATTTTTCTATGGCTCAAAAACATAGAGTGAATGAGGCTGCAATATTGACATAAACCATAACACATGTTCGCAGCAGATCCCCTTTTCAACCAGCAGCTTGGAATAAGCTCTTTGCTGTCATTTAATTCTTCATCAATTGGACTCCCTTCATGGCTTCTGCTCCATCTAGACAAAATAAGACTGATCAATTTTTTCCATTTGGTCATGTTGGGTTTCTTCCTATGGATGTATATAATAGTCAGCGAACTCACGAAATGTGTGCAGAAGGTCAGTCAGGTTGTTTTCAAAGGTTCTAGACCAGTGGTTCTTCTGAACTTTTAGGGGGTGATTGTGGCAGGTGAACATTAAGGTGACCCCTCATGAGTCATGACCTTGTATCATCTCTCTCCCCTTGAATGCAACTGGGACCTATAACTGTCTTCTGGTAATAAAATCTGGCACGATAATACACAGTCACTCTGAGATTACCTTGCATCACAGAAAGCTCCATCTTAGCAGACTGCAGCAAGAGAGTCTCCTACGACCTTGAAGGAATTGGAGAGCTGGTGAGGGCAGGTGCCCCAGCAGCTAAGAACAGCCCCCAGCTGACAGCCACCAAAAACCAGGAACCTCAGTCCTACAACTGCAAGGCATTGAATGTGGCCGACCTTATGAGCTTAAAGGAAAACCCAAGCTTTTGTAGAGATGGGGGTCTCACCATATTACCCAGGGTGGTCTTGAACTCCTGGCCTCAAGCAATGTTCTGACCTCAGCCTCTCAAAGTGCTAGGATTACAGTCATGCACCACCACTGTGCCTGGCCAGGGGGACTGTTATTTACTGGTTTCAGCCTGGTGAGACGCTGAGTGAAGGACCCTGCAAAGCCGCACCCAGACTCCTAAGCCACAGAATCTGATATCAATAAAGTACTGTATTATTTTAAGTTGTTTGCGGTAACTGTTATACAACAAAGGAAACTAATGCAGTGAGGATGTCCTGTGATAGTCTGATAAAAAAGAGGGGATCTCTCATTAGCAAAGCTCAGGAAGACACGTTTTGAATATGATTTTAGGGATTTGTCAGGCCTTCTAAAACTCATCAACGTACTCTCAAGATGTTCTTCAATGTTCTGGGTAATGAACGTTTCTTTCTGTTTAGTTGATAAAACCTACTGTAAAACTTGGTGACGTCTGGGAAACTAACAAGGTCACAGTCCATAAGAGTGGCTTCCTGGGCCATTTCAACAGTTTTCAAATGTAAATTTAAATAATTTGTTTCATTCTTAACCTGTAAGATAGGGCCATATTTTAATATCACATCATCTTCAACTTGGGTAGAGAGATTAAAGAAAGCATAGGTTTGAAGAGAAGGCAATTTCTTATTTTATTAGAAAGTATCTTCAATACTGCCTCTTCCAGCTTAATTACAGGAACAAACAAGCCGTGGTTTGTAGAAACCATGAATGTTTTAGAAAGGACATGTTTAGGAAGATAGGCTCAGTTCATTTCCCGACGAAAGAGGACTTGTTCAGAACGAACATAACACCTGGAATAAATGATTTCCTAATCCAAATGTCTTTTGGAGTGATATATTAGAAAAAAAGCAAACAAATAAAAAACCATAGATTTAAGTCCTTGTTCTATTACTTCCCAGCTGTATATCTGGGAGGAAGTTACTTTATTTCTCTGATTCTGTGCTTTCTTAACCATAAAATAAGTTGTCGCTTCCCCCTCCAGCCCCATTCCAAAGCACGTTGGCTATAAAAATGGGCTGTTTTGAGGACCAGATTAAATAGCAGTCATTGAGAGAGGCTCGCACGATGCCAGGCCTCGTAACAAGTAATCAGAACAACCACTGCAGCCCTAACAAATGGGGTTTATTCAACCGCCCCAGAGAGGGAGAAGGGAACAGAGGAGGTGAGGATGGCCACTCTCTGGCACTCATGTCTAAGGAAAAAGAGGTCTGAGTGGTAGCTGCAGGGACTAAAACAGATAAGAGCGTCACCATGACAAAATTCATCACACAGATTGCCGGGCCAACACCAAACACAACTGAGACTCAGTCAAAGATTGTGTTGCACAAAAGAACTAGAGAAACAAACAGAACCCTAAAGCAAACAAGCAAAAAGAATCCCATTGCACAAAGTGTTTATTAAGCTCTTGCCACTCTGACCACAGGATTAAAGTAGCTCAGCTGCAAGAGCATGCTTCTGTCCTGGTGGCTGTGGGATCACGTGAGGGAGAGAAAAAAACAAAATTTGCCAAAAGACAGTCGGGATCCATATTCACCCAAGTGCACGCTGTAAAGACACCCTAGTTGCAGAAGTTAGATGAGCTGTGCGGATAAATGCGTTGCTGTTTGGGCAGGAACCAAATGCCACTGACCCTTCCCTAGCAGAAAATACGGTTCCAGTGGCTTTTCTTTAGTAGGCATGCGTCTCCCCAGCCAGTCATCTAGGGAGATCATATCCCTACCCCCCTGGAGTAGAAGGCTGTGTGCAGGCCTGGGTACAGGTGGTAGGAGGCAGAGTTTTGTCCCTCTGGTGACACTTGCTGAGGCCAATGAGAGATGAAAGGAGGTAGGGCAACACTCAAAAGAGCAAAAAAGAGCTATAGTACAGGCACTGACCAAACCGAAGGATGTCAACAGGACGTGGGCCAGCCCGGCTGGTGCAGATGGAGGAGACCGGCTCAGGACAGCAGAAGTCTCTGGCTCCATGGCCCAGAATCTAACCAAAGACCCACTGGCCTCTTACCCTTGAAGCTCTGCAGTGAGAGACAGGATATACCACCACTGATCAATGGCCTTCAGAAAAAGGTAAGGCACTCAACGCCATGAATTCACTAGTCCGAAACCAAAGAGTCATGGAAACCAATGCTTTTCTAATATGGTGTCTCCACAGGAAACCGCGGAGGAAGGTATATCCTACCATGCTATCATGTGATTTGCTAATAGGTCTGTGAACCTGAATACTGTAAATACCTCTACGGTGGGGTAACACACACCCCTTTCATTTCCGTATCCCAGGAATCTCACTAATGCCAGGTCCAGAGCACTCAGAAAACGTCTGCTGAATGGACGATCTCTCTTACCTCCCTCTGTTTCTTTTCCCACATTCTCACCACCTCTACCAACCTCTGCTGAGCACCTGCTCTGATGACAGCCAGGCTGTGTGAAATGGAATTCCAGCTCCGGCATTCACTAGTGGTGTGCCCTTGGACAAGTCATCTCATCTCTGTGGGGATCACTTTCTCCCAATGGGAAATTATCTATCTTCTCAGGTGTATGGATTAAATATACATAAAGGGCTTAGACCTGTGCCTGGCACTAAGTAAACACTATTTAAGCGCTAGCGACTGTTATTATTTTGACAACTTGCTTTTATTTATGATATTGATTGTTTCTCGTCTATCTCATGCAAAGCTCCACGTGGGCAAAGATTTGTGTCTGTTTCTTTATCACTGATGAATCCCAAGTATCAAGAACTGCACCCAGCACATGACAGGCGCCACGCACTATTTATCAAATAAATTGATGAACTTACGTTCTTAGGTAGTAGAAGTCACATCTGCTTTAGGTTACATTCTGCAACCATCCTCACAGCGTTCAGCCTTGTTTCTCAATGTAGATGAAGGTTTTCCTTTTTTGTTGAAAATAATAGCTTTCATTTATAAAGTACTTCATCTGTTTTCTCACTGGAGCCTCACAGTAACCCTGTGATAAATTCCCATGGTGTCTACTGGAGGGGCACATACCCACTAGCTCTGCAGGAACATCAGGACTTGAGGTTGATGATAATGATAACCTCCCACCCATCTCACCTGTGACAGGCCATTTACTACTTGATGAGGAGAAGCATGCCTGCCTAATATTTTTACGTTGATTTACCTGGGGTGATTCTGCTGTTCTACTGAAATGAAAAGATGATGTGTTTTTATTTTCCTTATCCCAAACTGCTCTTTTAAAATATACTCTTTTCTTTCTAATGAAAAAAAACAGTATCTGTTCACCACGGAAAACTTCAGCAAAAACAGTAAGAGTATAAAGAAGAAAATCAAAATTACCCACAACCCATATGATGTTAGAACTTGCTTTGTAGGAAAAGTTTGCCACAAACAATTCCTGTTTGGCCAAAAGAGACACTAGCTGGCCTGCTGGAGACACAGCATTCTGGGAGTCAAGAGCAGGCCAGGCCTCAGGAGAGGAGAGGGCTGGCAGGAGACAAGCCAGGGGACACAAGAGGGAGGGTGGCTGGGGCTGAAAAGGAGTGCAGGGATCTCAGTCCACTATGGTGGGAAGGGCAGAGTAGGGATATGATCTGATCTGCCAGGCAGTATGACAGAGGAGTGTGGCTCTGTTGCCCGGATTTCTGTTACAGCAGGACGTGGGCACCAGCAGCTATTCAGGAGGTCTCAGCCAGGGACCTTGAGAGCCCACTGAGAGACACACACAGAACTTTCGCATCTGGAGAAACAAGGAGGAGAAGCAAGGGCACGGCTGCCCCATGTGACATCGTGCTCCAAATTGAACCTGCCTACCTTGCAGTGCCTCTATGCTGGGCACAAGGCAGATGTGCTCATGGTTCAATCCTTCCAAGACCAAGCAGACGGAAGCAGGTGGGGGCAGGGGACACAGGGGTAATTAATCTGTAGGTCTGCTCAAAGCGATTGGCTGGGAGCATGGCAGGGCAGCAAATTATGGCTGAGATGACATCTGCAAGAGCTGGGAGGGGCCCCAATGGGAGCAGGTGCCAGCAGCCACTTGCTTCAAAGACAGGTAAGCTCAGTGTTGCAGGAAGGCGTGGAACTAAGCCCCAAGGATACTATCTGCCTTCAGGGTGTCACGTTTCCTAACTGAAACTGGGCCAAGACTAGAAACAGCCACAGGAGCTGCCTCATGGCAGATGTAGAACTCACTACGTTATTGCACTTTTCTGCCTGCCCCAGGATTCTGACCTGCTAGTAACCTGGGCAGAAACCAGAAGGTTCCTATAAGTCAGACTCCAAAGGCCAGTTCTTTCAAATGGCTCATATGTAGGAGGATATATGTGTCTGAAACTTATTAAACATTCTACAAACAGAGACCGTTCGCATATACATGGCTCATTCTGCAGATAGTGTAACTGATGACCAATAGACCCCAAGTGCTTTAATCAATGAAATGACTGCCTCGGCTATTACAGGAGACTACGAACTGTTGTGATCTTCTATCCACATTTCAATCGATGTAAACCAGGGCAAGAAAAAACAGGACCCTTAATTACATAACTGGGGAGGATTATATAACAAAGGTCCTGACGCAGCTTTAACTGTCTCTGTGCCTGCGCAGGCTGAAACAGCACATGTTTTCAGAGGGAACAGAGGCAGCCCGGAGTCGTGCAAACCATTTTTCAATGTTGGTTTAACTAAACCCACTTACTCACCATCAACAAGTCCTCTGCTCTTCTAACCTTGTTTTTCCACAGCCCTGGATGGAGCAACCCCATTTCAGGGTGATAGTTTGTTACAAAGTGACAGCGCGCCAGCCCTTACAAGACATAATTTGAAGAAAGCTGCCGAGAGCGTCAATTTCTCTGAGAGGCTAGTCGCAGCTATCCAGCATGGCGATGATAATTTCATAATGCTGCTAAAGCCACTTCTGCCATTTCCAAATGGCAGGACACTGATCACTTGTGACAGGAAGCATTTGCACTGAGAGACACTTGAAAGCCACACAGCACTTCTTTGTTGGCGGAACCCAAGAAACGGTAACAGTAACAACAAAAAATAACCACCTCCCCTTCTTCCTTTCAGCCTGTGCTGCCAAGCAAAATGATCCCTCTCCATGTGTCCTTTATGTCTTACTGACAGAAATTACATTCGAGGGCATCCAACATAAAGGACACTTGTGCAAGCATTGTACCTTGTATGTGACATTTCTTCTGAACCCTTAGGAGAGATATTGATTCAAAGCTACCAAGACGCTGTATATGCAATGCTGCTACCAAAACGAACCTACCCAGCAGCCCACTCTTGTGATTTAAAGCAAGCCTGGAAAGCTGAAATCTAATTGAAATAACATTAGTTGCTCTATTTCACCCTGCAGAAGGACAGGAAAATCAGAAAAAGGCAAAGAGTGGTTAACTTGGTGGTGTCCGAGGCCACATAATGGCTGTTGATTTTGTAAATTCTACACTCTGTAATACCTAGGTGTGATAAGTCTATGAATGAAGAAGCTAGGAGCTGGAATTTCCCATCCACTGGGTAATAAATTGTTTTGCAGTGAGACATAATAAAACTAAGTATCTATGAATTTTTTTAAGTCATGTAAACTTGATCATTCTTTCAAATCCCTTTCCTGAGGGTCAACATGTTCCCTTATTTCTTTTTCCTTTTTATAATCTCTGTCATCCTCCTCCACTTCCAGTAAACCCAGTCTAATGGTTTACATTAAAATTCTGGGCCCAAGAAAATTTTCAGAAGTGAGAAACACAGAATTTGGAGTCTCTAGAAATCTCAGGTCTAGATGCGAGATTCAAGATCCAAGTTCAAGTTCTGATTCTGCTATTAGCATGGTGACCTCGGGTAGGTCCCAAGATACTTCCTGGGATAGTTTATCATCGTCAAAAGGAGGATCTGCAATAAATGAACAAGGCCCTCGGCCTAAACCTCGTGATGCCAGACTAGCTCACATTTTCTAATGGGAACCATGTCACAGTTGGGTGGCCCGGGGAGTCCCTGGAGGAATCAGAAAGAGTTGGTACCTGTTCCCTCCGTCCTCCCTCACTAGATCATTGTCCCTCCTGTAGATCCCAGAGACCTCAACCTACAGGTCAGAAAGCCACAGTGCCCTTCTGATCATCAGATTCTCCCCAGAGGCCACCTAAGAGAGCCACTGGTTGACCTCAACAGGTACATCTAAACTACTCTGAAAGACTAAGGGGAACCCAATCAAATTCCCCTAGTACAGGGGTACAAGCTACATTTATTTGTTCCTAGGGCCACTGCAGCAAGTGCCACAAATGGGGGGCTGAAAACAACAGAACATTAATGGCCACAATTCTGGAGGCTAGAAGTCCAAAAGCAAGGTGTTGGCAGGGCCACGTGTGCCTGGAAGCCTGCAGCGGGGAGTCCTTCCCTGTCTCCTCTGAGGGTCATCATCAAGCCCTGGCATTCCTTGGCTGGTGACCTCCTCACTCTAACCTCTGCCTCTGCTATTGATAGGGTTTGAATTTGCGTCTCCACCCAAATCTCATGTTGAACTGAAGTCCCCAGTGTTGAAAGTGGGGCCGGTGGGAGGTGACTGGATTAATCATGGGGCAGATCCCTCATGAACGGTTTAACACCAACACCTTGGTGCTGTCCTCGTGATACTAAGTGAATTCTCATGATACCTGGTTGTTTAAAAGCACGTGGCATCTTCTCTTTCTCTCTCTCACTCTCGTTATCACTCCCCACTCCCGCTTTTGCCATGCAACACGTACCCTCCTCCTTCACTTTCCACCGTGAGCGAAACCTCCTGAGGCCTCCCCAGAAGCAGATGCCGCTATGCTCTCTGTACAGCCTGCAGAACCATGAGCCAATTAAACCTCTTTTCTTACAAATGACCCCAGGTATTTCTTTAGAGCAGCATGAGAACAGCCCCATATAAGTGTCACATGCTCTTCCTCTCATGCATATCTCTGTCCAAATATTCTTTTTATAAAGATTCCAGTCCTACTGGATTACCATCTACCCTAACGGCCTCATCTGAACTCAATTACATCCACAAAGACCCTATTTGCAAATAAGGTCACCTTCACAGGTACTAGAGGTGGGTTAGGACTTCAACCTATTTTTTTTGTGTTTTTGGTGGGGGCAGGAGAGACCCAATTTAATTCACAAGACTGGTGATTCCATTCTCAAAGTCAACCTCAAGGACACAAATGGATGAAGGAATGGCCCAAGCCCACTTCAGGTAAAGGCAAACAGAAAAACTTCAGTGGAGAGGCATTATGGCTCCAGGGAGAAGACACTGATTTTTCAAGGGCTGGGCAGGTGTGCGCTGGTGTCTCACCAGTCGAGCCCAACATGTCCCTGCATTGTGCTTACCCTGAACACACTTCTGTTTTCCTGTCTTGGCCCACCCAGTCCTTGCTGCCAGCAGTGCCACCCCATGCCCAGCTGTTGAAGTCTTACTCTATAAGTGCCAGCTCAAATCTGCCTCCTTCTTGCAACCTACCCAATTCCCCCAGCAAGAAATGAAGTCACCTGCCTCTGACCTTTCCTGGCTTTTGTCTGCTCCTTAATGATACTCGGAACTTTATGCCTTGAACTGTGGTCACTTCTGGCCCCTCTGGCAACTGCCCCCTGAGAACATGGGCTATTTCTTATTCAATCTCTATGCCCACAGGAGGTGGCTGGAAATATGTGCTAAAGCAAACCTGCAGGAAGAGAAGAGGAGGATGGAGAGTAATGTCTGCTGTTTGAAAGACTTCCCCATGGAGAGGGCCCTTTGGAAGCAGGGCCTGTTAGAACCTTGGGGCTTACTGATTTCCTCACTGACACCTTGAGACCTCCTTGCCCATGCCATGTTGCTTTGAAATTAAAAAAAAAAAAAAAAAAATCTCAGAAGATAAGCTAACCGCACAAAGTAAAGAACAAGAGTGTGCCTGTGTGAGGGGCTTATGCCAACCCCAATCAGCACCAGCGGCTCTTGGAAACTATCAGTCATCGTGACCCTGGAGGTTTCCAACAAAGAGGACGACACCTGAACACCCAGCAGGTCTTTGGAACTGTGAAATGTTTCATTGGTTGGGGTCTTTCCCAAAGCATGTCCACATCCTGATCTCCGACACCTGTGACTATGTTAGGTTTCATGGCATGGGGGAATGAAGGTTGCAGCTAGAATTCAGATGGGGACATTATCCTAAGGTGGGGACATTATCCTGGATTATCTGGGTGGGCCCAGTGTAATCACAAAGGTCCTCACAAGTGAAAGGGGGAGGTCAGGGTGATTTCATATGAGAAGAACCTTACCTGCTGTGGCTGTCTGTGAAGATGGAGGATGGGGCCATGAGCCAAGGAATGCTGGCAGCCTCTAGAAGCTGCAATAGGAAAGAAAGCAGCTTCTCTTCTAGAGCCTGCAGATGGGATGCAGGCCTGCTGATTCCTTGATTGTAGCCCCATAAGACCCACTTTGGAGTTCTGATCTCCAGAATTATATTTCTGTTGTTTGAAGCCACTAGGTTTGAGGTGATTTGTTATAGCAGCAGGAGGAATTGAATACAGAGATCATCAAATCCTCCTCCAGATGGAGAAACTGAAGCCCAGGCGGGTTAAAGAGTCTTTGGCCTGAGGCGGCACAACTAAGGAGTGGCAGAGCTGGCATTCACGGCTGGGTCTATGGCTTCAAGTGGAGCAAGCTTTGCTCTACAAAAAATGCATTCCTGTCTTGGGTGTAGTCACTAGGCCCCTGGCTCTCAGCTAAGGAGAAACACATCTCCCTAGAGGCCCATCTTACCAAAGTCTGGTCAGGGTCACAAGAGTGACTGGAAGCCAGAAGGAGCCTTTAAGAGTAGCATGCGGCCAGCACCTCCTCTACCACTGAAGACCCTGGAGCTTTGGAGACAGCCAGCATCTTGGCAAGGGGCTATGGGAGCTAACAGTAAGCTAGAAGAAGGTTTCTGATCATTTGTCCCAATCCGATTAGAAGCTGAGCCTTTCATTGTCCTGATAGGGAGACCTAATGCTCCCTCTCCCATGATTAAAAATGCTCTGGCCATGGGGATACTCAAAGCCTTTGGTTTTCTGGCCTGGAGGCATGAGTTCCAAGCCTTTAAGATGCTCTACCCTCTGACAAATTCCACAAAGCATTGCATCCTGATTCCAGGAGCGGACCTGGAGAAGTTCCAGTCACATGCACCCCACCACTTATCAGCTCTTTTAGCCCAGAAAGAGATTCTCATTGGTCTTCTAAGAACCTGTCTCTTCCGTCAGTCATCATCATCTGTCTACACATAACAGAAGACAAATTCCCCCTTTACCTAAGTTTCAGGCCCCCTCTGACACATCATCATTTGGGAAACAACCAAAATAGGCAACTGAGAGCATGTGGCAGGGCAGTACTGAACGTATACAAAGCTGTCATCGTTTCAGGGAAAAAAACAAACATCCAACTAGAAAGTGGGCAAAAGACACAAATCGACATTTGGCCAAACAAGATTTACAGATGGCAAATAAGCACATGGAGATACCTAACCATTCAGGAAATTCATATTAAAGCCACAATGAGATATCATTAAATACCTCCAGAATGGCTATGAAAAAATAGTGACAACACCAAATGCTGGCAAGAATACAGAGAAACGGGATCACTCACCCACTGCTCGTGAGAATGTAAAATGGAATAGATACTCTGGAAATGAGTTTTGTGGCTTTTTAAAAACTAAACATGCAACTAACTTATGAACTAGTGATTGTATTCTTAAGCATTTATCCTCGTAAATGATAGAAATGTCCTGTATCTTGACTGTATCAATGTCAATGTGCTGATTGTAATATTGCACTACTGTTTTGCAAGACGTTAGCACCGGGAGAAACTGGGTTATGGGTACACAGGCTCAGTCTGTATCATTTCTTGGATGTGAATCTAGGATCATCTCAAAGTAAAAGGCTTAATCGAAAAACGAAAACTGACCATCCCTCCCCCAATTTTTCTTATCACACTGAGAAGTACAATAAAGCACTAGCAAGGATTAACAAAGTAGCACCTCGGCCATGCTTTATCTTACTGTGCTGTGTAATTCTTTGTAGCACTCATAGCTGGACGATATTATATTGCATTATATTATATGACATCACATCTGGCTATCTGTCCAGGCTGTGTCTTGTTTCTCCCATAGAACTGTATGCTCTACGATGGCAGGGCTGTCTAGTTCACACTCTAGCACATTACGGGAACAAAAAAAGTTGTTGAATGAATATGAGGAAGTCAGTAATGTTCCTCCCGCCTTTTAAGTAAGGGTATTTCCAACTACCTAAGTTCCCTTAAATCTGATCTCCTCTAAAGAGTTGCTCTTCTGGGGTCTGTCTGGTGGGAGTGGGAATGGGGGTCGGGGGGAGGGTGGGGGAGGTGCTAGGGGAGGGACAGCAGGGGGTGGCGAGGGATAACATGGGGAGAAATACCAGATATAGGTGACGGGAGGATGAAGGCAGCAAACCACCTTGCCATAGATTGTTGCCATGTATGTACCTATGCAACAATCCTGCACGATCTGCATATGTACTCCAAAACCTAAAGTACCATTGAAAAAAAAAAAAAAAAAAGAGTTGCTCTTCAGCACCCTCTACCTCTAAAGCTGGAACCTTGAGGCTTCGGCTCTGTTCTGCACCCTTTTGGAGTTCCCATCCTGGTATACTCACAGCATCAGAACTGAGCCCACCACTGGGAATCCCCACAGGTCAGCTGTAGTCTAGGTTGCTGGAGCCTCCCTTTGAGGCACTGCAGCTTCAGGGAAAATCAATGGTCACTGTGTTCCGCTGGTCCCTACAGCACAAACAAGCCTCCCAGTCCCACTGTTTCTTGACCGGATCAATCTGATGTACCTCCAATTTAACTTGCACACAGATCCCAGGGAAGTCTGGAGCGAAACTGATAATCTTCAAATTATGTTTTTCAAGTCTGTCTTAGTTGCCATTATCATAGAGGGGGACTTAAATGTAAAATTTAAGAACTTTAATTGCCACTGGCTTCTAACTTTTCATTCGTCACGATTACAGTGCTGGTAATAGAAGAGTGTTTAGCAGCCTACAGGACACATAATCAATGTCACTAGCCAGACAGTGGCTTTAGGGGTCACCTGAGAAGTCCCTTTAGTTACACAGAGAACTATAGAATATTTTGTTTTTTATCTGGCTCATTTAGAGGTATGTCCTAGTACATATTGGATGCTCAAGAAATGGTTGTCGGTTTAACGAATTAGCCAATATCCTGAGTGCCTTTCAGTTAGTGTACAGTGGCATTTTTGAGCTTAAAACCTCATAATGAATATCAGTAACAATGCATTTACTCAACTATCTCTAGAGTGTGAGTGAAATGTATCCATTTCTAAATGGTTTTGGGGGGAGATTATAAATTACAATTCTTGCTATTGGGAGAATTCTAGCTTACCACCCTTGCCACCACGGAAATGACAAACAGACAACATAATTGCAGACTGCCAGTAATTAACATTCACCCAGTTATAGCACACATGAACATTTAAAATGAACAATTATATACTAAAAAAGAGACTGCGAATGATCAACTGGGGGGAAAAGGCAGAAATCTATGAATGAGATGGTGTTAAACAGTTAGATGTAATTCACTCCACTCCCCTCCTCCCTCAGAGTTTTTTCAGCAAGGAGCAGAGTGTTTCCTGTCAAGCCAGCGGAACCACAAGAGCTGAATTGGTATCTCCGAGCAGGCAATTTTCCTAGTTGTAAATAACCAGCAGTTTTGTGGGAATCAATTAGGAGGTTCCCATCTCTTCTTTGGAAGTCTTATTTCAGCCATCCATCTTCCTTTGTTAATTTCGTAAGCGGAGTTTAAGAGATCCAGAGAGAAAGATCTATTTTCTGTCCCTCGGATTTCTTGGCGGGGGGAGGAGGAGTTTTTACATCTTTCCCATTTAGAATTCAAGAAGAGTACTTTCAAGTCACTCTCCCTTTTCAAGGCCAGGAAACTGCAGGGGATTTATGTACTATGTCTAGCAACAGAGGCACTAGGCCTGAAAGAAAATTATAGAGTCGCAAGGCAAATGAAATGGACATAGGTGTAAAGAAGCTTTTATTGCAAAGATGCAGATGGCCTGCACACCAAATTTTATCCTCTGGAGTAGGTTCATGAAGTCAAAGTCCAGTATAACATGGTTGCCTCGTTAACCAATTGTTCAGTCTTAGTCCATGCCTCTGCTGTCAATTGTTTTACTTATGGTAATGATAATAACAGTAATAATAGCAATGATAATAACAATGATATTAATATTAGAAGCAACCGATTATTGAAAACCGATCATGTGCTAGTTACTTTAAATACATGGTCCTCCTATTGCTCACAACCACCTTGCAATATCAGTCTTATGATCCTATTTTCTTAATGAGGAGACTGAGACCCAGAGAAGGTCACATGGCCCATAAATTCTGGAGCCAAGAGGATATGCACCTGGGTTTATGTCTGGAAGACCAGTGGTTACAAAGACAATCTTGTCCCACAAGGCCATGTTCTCCCTCTTTTTCAACCAGCAGTGACTGGTCAAGGCTCCATTATGTGTAGAGCAGACACATCCCTTTACTATGTATCAAAAGGATAAGCACAGAATGAGCCTTGCTGAAAACTTGCCATGGCCACACCTCAAAAACATGGGGGAAGGGCCTTTTACTGGGTACCCCGACTTCTTGATGGACACACGATGGTTCTCAGCAAACATCTTATCAGATCACTCTCCCCAGATGGGAAAGCAGAACTGGCTAGCACTAGGATCATTTTTTCTTTGGAAAATAAGATGCAAAAAGAAAAAGCAATTCGATAGGAAAAAAAATGAGCATGAGGCGTGAACAGAAAATACACAGAAATAGAAATACAAATGGTCTTCCAGCTCACCCAGTTAAGGAAATACATAACAACAGAATATCACTTTTAGCCAGTGGTGAAGACATTTGTGCAAAGACACGTGCAGGAGGGCTCACTGCAACACTGTCTGTATAATGCCCACCACCAGGGGTGGCTTGAATACATCTGGTATATCCGTACGGTGAAATACCACGACATCAATAACAAGGATGAATAAGTCTGTATGCCCTGATATAGAGAAATCTACATGATTAAAAAAAAAAAAAGTCAGGATAATGCACATGGCCTGTGCCCACCTATGTAAACCTGTACACACATTCAGGACTGTGTAAAGGCATCAGCTGTCAAAAGGTACAGAGGAAACTGGTCATGGTGGTTACCTCTTGGGAGGAGGTTAGGAAGCTGTACTTCCTTGATAAGACAATGGCTTACTTTTCACTATATATCTTTTAGTACTCTATGTTTATTATTATTATTATTATTATTATTATTATTTTCTTTGAGACAGAGTCTTGCTCTGTCACCAGGCTGGAGCACAGTGGTATGATCGCCACTCACTGCAACCTCCATCTCCTGGGTTCAAGCGATTCTCCTGCCTCAGCCTCCTGATTAGCTGGGACTACAGGTGCATGCCACCACGCCCAGCTAATTTTTGTATTTGTAGTAGATGCAAGGTTTCACCATGTTGGCCAGGATGGTCCCAATCTCTTGACCTCGATATTATTATTTTCTTAAACAACATACTGAAAAGAACAGGAGAAAGGGCCTGAGTGGAGCAGGTTACTGCCTGGGGTCCCATGAATGGCCAGGGGTAGGGCTGGGCCTGGCTTTTGGGACCCCCAACTCCCAGCCCAGTGTTCTTTCTACTGCAGCAGCACGTGTATAGACAGTTTGATTTTCTTCCCTCTAAGCCTCACTCAATACTTGCCACCCACAATAATCACTCTTGGAAAAACTGCACCCACTTAACAGTCATTTTATTAGTTAGCAGTAACTCGATAAGTCTCAATTTTCCAATTAGCACTACCCCCCATATCACTGACACTGGCATCCTCTGAGTGATGCATCGCGGCTGAGCCAGACACTCTCTACCCAAAGTGACACAATGGCATTGCTCTTCGATGGCCTGTGGCTCCAAGTCCAACCCAAATGTTTAGGCCGATTTTAGGTTTCTGTATAGATGGCTCATACCAAGTTTAAGTTCACATGAATGTTCACAAATATTATTTAGTCTGTAAATTATTCCCTGCAACGTTTCCATTTCAGGCCAACTTCTTTCTACTCAGCCACTTCCCTATTAGCTACCTACTGCTCTCTGTGCGTGTTCATAAGGTGGCCGCCGTGAGCTTGTGAAAATTCAACCCAAAGCCACCATGCTGGCTGAAGGGGACAGACACACGTGGGTTCTGCATTCTGGGGTCAGCCAGCATCCGTGACCCAGCTTCCTCCCTTCTGCTGTGTGGCATCAGGTGATACACTTACCTTCCAACCTCAGTTTCCTCCTATGTAAAGTGGAGACATCAGTGCCTCCAGAAAGAACCAGAAAGCCTGCTGGTTCTGCGGAAACAGTAACTGGAATTGTTCATACCAATGATTCCTTTTCTCCCACTAGGCAACAGACAGTGATTATAAATAGTTTTTTGGGATTCTCTTCAGAATCCCACACTCTTGCCCTCAGAGTCAACGCTCTGGGATACAGCAATGTGGAACCCTGGAGAAGCGTGAGAAGCTACCAATGGCGGTTGGATGAGAATCTGGAGTCTCTATCTCTCTCATAAGGATAGAATACGGCGGTCTGTTTGGGGTGTCTAGCCCACTCATGATGGGCCTCTTCCCCTCAGAGCTCTGCCTCTCCTCGTTCGTGGAGAAAGCCCCTGGCTACCATGTTTTCTCTCCGTGCTGCTGTTCCCCTGGACAAGGCATCAGGACCAGGTGGGTCACATGACTTCAGAGACCCTAGTCACAGAATTTCTGCTGCTCCTGGGAACTGGGCACTGGAACTGGAAGACAGTCAGGCCACCTGAGCTACTCTCTTCCATAAAGGATATTTGGCTTGAATGCCACAAGGTGACCAGTGGTCACCCTGCACGCAGCATTAGAGAAAACAAGACGCAGGAAGTGGCAGAGAGAAGAAGGTATTAGGGGTGCCCGCATTCCTGGCAGCCTTCTGGTCTCCAGTCTTGATGACTGCCAGCTATTATACATGCCTGGTCTTGGGGTCTTGAGACCCACGGTACTTCTGCCAATAGACTCCCCATGCCCATATATATGTATGCATTTCTTCTTAAGCTAGGTGCTTTCTGTTACTTGCAACCAAAAGAAACCTAAAATATTCTGATTCCCATCTGTATAGATCTCCATCAGCATTTGAGAATGGCCTGACGGTGGCACTTTCTATTCTGAGACAAAGAATTATAGAAATGCCGAATCTGTGGCATTACCTTTATTTTGCCTGATTGCATTACTCAAACAGAAAGAGCTATGAATAATAATAACAGCAATAATAATAACGATACCATTAAAGTAAAATATTTGACACTCACAAGATTAAAAGCTGAATACAGTAATCTTCTCATAATCATCGCGGCCTATGCAGTACTTAATCAACAATTACACTGGGAAAATGCCCGAGACTTGATGCTCAAGTACCAGGAAAAGGCAAAGGAGAAAAGCAGGAAATCAGCGCAAGGGGAGCGAGAAGTGTATCCAATCTAAATACCGCATGTATTATGATAAGAGAGTTCCACATTTTTCTATCAAGACTCTGCAGAAAAATAATAAAAACAATCCAAGAATACACACCCTAAACCAAAACACTCTCGTGAAAGAGCTATTTTTAAAAATCACTTAGAACAGTCACCTAATGGTGATACAGTCCATTAATCAGGGTGCTTATTTTTTCTTAACAGCTTTATTAAGGTATAATTTACACATACTTTATGCCCAAGTTTCTTCCCCCAGTCCTGCCCCCTGAAGGGAGACGGAAGTGGAATGGCCCACGCAGGAAACCAGAGCCTGGTGGAAGAAGAGGCAGCAGTGTGGCAGACTCAGGGAGGAGAGGAGACAGACCCTCTCTCCTAGCAGGGCGGTGGGGGCGCCTATCCTCAAAGGGCCTGCCAAGTGATTGTTAGGAAGTAGGTATGTATACTCCTACCTAGAACATTTAAATTTTCTTTTTTTTTTTTTTTTAAACCAAAGCCTACACACCAGATCAAAATATTTCATGACCCAGAGAAAGTATCTCAGCAACCTTGGGAAATAAGCAACCATTTACAACAGCCCGCAATCTCCTTTGGCTGTCAGATTTTTACAACATGAGTTTTATTTTTAATGTTCTTTTTAAAGAGCTAATTCTTCATTCAGGATGCACCCAATGCAAGCAGCACAAACACCCGCATTGTATTATAAATAGCCTCTTTTAAGGAGGGCCAGGTGGAGAGCAACATTTTTTAACCTAGATCCAGTTGTGACAACCTATGACCTCCACACATCAGCCTTATTGTGTTATTTTATAAAGAATGTGTCCTCGATGACTGCAGTGATAGCCAATGAGGCCACAGTATGACTTCATGAACACATAATAATGCTGCCCTTTTATTTCCTGAGAGGGTTTATCTTCCTTCTGCTACAGGTAAATACAGTAAATCTGACATCATGGAATACAATTGAAGTAGCAAATGATCAGTGTCAACCACAATAACAGTGCTTCAAAAAATTACCTCGACAATCCTATTTTCACCATTTTCCAAGACCTCTGGAAGGGAGGGAGCGCCATGAATGGGCACCTGGAAACTAAGAGGGAAGAATCTAAACATAGCTGTGTTTGCATCTCGCCCGCCAATGGAACCACGTGGGAGCTCTCTCCGGGATGCATCAGTTCACATAAGGGCTCCCCTAAGCTCCGTCTCGCAGGAGAATGAAAACAATAGAAAGCTATATTCAGCCCTGGCTACACAAGAAAAGCTCACTGCACTGATGCTAAGGTGGCTTTGCAGACAAATAGTTATAGACAAACCAACCCCCAAAGCCAACTCCTAGTCACCTAGTCAAGATATGCATTCAGTCTTAACACTAGGGATCTGGGAATCCTCTTTATACAGAACTGAGATGAAAGCACCCCAGAGAACACCAAGCAAAATGAAATCAAGTTTCTGCAAAAGACAAAATATTTCCTTAGACATACATATATTATATTGGTAGTGGCCTTCCCTGTCTTTAAATTTGACCTTATAATACAAATGCAACCCCAGGCCAGTTCCCAAAATAATGCAGGAGCCTTCAAATATTTCCCTATCTAAGCCATACCTACAAATGTCACCTACAAGCCCTTCTACCATGTCGTCAGTAAGCAGAGACGCAGGAATCGCTTCTGGCCAAATATGCTCAGAGTTCACCTACCAACTGTCATGAAAACCTTGCAAAGTGCGAAGAGTATGAAAAGGCAAAGCTATTAGACTTTTTCCAGGTCTGTTGACAGATTTCCTATAGGCTCTGGGCGTATGCTAATATCGAAGCTAAAATACAAAAAGAAATTGGCCCTTCAGGATAAGACGAGTGTAAGAATTTCACTTCAAACGAGATGAAAGAAAAATCACTTACCTTGTCTCACAGCTACAAGAATGAAGATTCCCCAGACTTAACATGCTTAAGATTACAGAGAAGAGAAACATACCAAAAGTTAAGATCGGGGAATGTGAAAATCCAGTTACCCTTCAGACACATACAAAAAAGTGTCAGTTTCTGGAGAGAGGCTACAGCGGGATGATAAAATGTCAAAGCTAGAAGCCTTCTTAGGAAACATCGAACTTTCTGCACTGGGACCTGTGCATTCATTTCCTTCAACTCATATTAACCAAGAACCTACCAGATGCCAAACACTGTTCTAAATGCTGGGGATAGCACAATGAATGAAGAAGAAAGTCCCTGTCCTCGGAGCTTCGGTTCTACGGATATGGTGGGAAGATGGAAAATAACAGAGACACACACTGTCAGGTGGAGGGGAGGAGCTACAGAACACACAGTGGGTGCGGCTGAATGAATTTTACAGATGAGCAAAGTGAAACTCCAAATCACAAAGCTAGTTTGAAGACAGCAGTGGGACCGCACAACCCGTTTTGGGCTTTAAATGTTTTTTCATGCAGAAAAGAATGCTAAAACATGAATAAAAACAAAGGAAAAATCGAGTACGATGAACAGACTTATATTTTTGGAAGCACATGCAAAAGATATGCAGGCAGGTCATTAGAGGTCCTTTCCTCTTTCCATCTTCCTGATGCACTGCGGATCTACTGACCGAGAGGATCATTCTCACCTTTAAATATGATACATCAAAAAAGTGTTTCCGCGCACAAAATATCCAGGAGTAAGAAATGTTTCTTGGTTTGAACATGAGAAACAACATTTTACTGTAGATTTCTCAGCCTTTTGGTGCTTCAAAAAGGCATTGGAGAAAAAAAAAAAAAAAGAAATGGGAGTTTGGTTTCTTCAGTTTTCTTTTCCTTACCTGGGTATGTCCTGTTCTTTCCCCCTCATTTATAGCTTCTCAGCCTCAGGGTTATAAACCACTTCGGAAATGAAGTAAAGGTGGAGCCTGTTCCATGTATCAGGATCAGCATTTGGAAAAGTTGCTCAGTGAGAAGGAAGAAATTTTCAGGTAAAAGTGGAGAGAATGCTTCAAAATTCACGTTTTTCCTTTTTCTCCAAAAAAGTGGAGCTTTTTCTATGTGTGCTAAGTGACTTGTTAAACAAACTCCTGAGGACATGCAGACAGAGAGGCCGCCCCATGAGATATTCCAAGCAGGGAGTAGATCAGCGCCCCATCCCGCATCCCACAGCCCCCAGACCCCAACCCGCATCCCCTGCGACACTTGCTGGAAAGCCACTTGGTACTCAGAGTACTGAGAATCACAGCTCACTTCCCAGCAGGCCACGACTTGCAAACTTGATTTAATACGTCATCACTTGGTGTGAGGAGGAGTGATGGCTTAAGGGTGCAGGGTTTTCTCTCCCACACTGGGTGATGAAAATATTCTAAAGCTGCTTGTGGGGATGGCTGCACAACTCTGCGACTGTACTAAAAAAACAACTGAACTGTACTTTAAATGGGTGAATTGTTTGGTATATGAACTATATTTCAAAAAAACCCATGTTACCCCTAAAAGTTACCATTTTCAACAACCCCAAAATGTCAATGGCTTTTCTTATCACATCATCCTCAAGGTAGAGGGCTAAAGCTGAGAGCTGCTGTTCACATTTTAGTTGTGTGACACCTTTAAGTTAAAAGATGTATTTTCCCAGGGCATAAGTTCCTCCAGGCCTGGGAAGGTCAAAGGTCAATCAGGAAACGCAGCCTAGGGTAGAGGTCCCTCACCCCAAAACCATGGTTTTCAGCCACAATGCAGAATAATTCTACAGCATGGGCAGAGAATCTCATCTGAGTGCCCGCACCCCCGCTCCCTTCTCAATGTATTTGCAGGGTGCAGCTTTATGGCTGAAGAAAAGAGAACGTGTGACATGGTTAGAAGTTCATATCTGCATTACTAAGAGAATCCAATTAAATGAATAATAACCCCTCTCTCAATTCATCTTTCCAATTTGGAGAAGAGGAGAAAGAGACTTCCCTTCCACCCTTCTCTCACTCTCTCCTTTCTTTCTTCCATCAAACATTCATCTACCCAGGTGTGTCTGCCCATCCGTCTACCCGTCCATCCATCCACCCACCCACCAACCCAACAGTCAGTCTGCCCATCCATCTGAACACTCATCCGTCTGTCCGTCCACCCGTCCACCCATCCACCCATCCATCCATCCATCCTCCATAATTTCTCAAGATTCTCCTGTGCAAAAACAGTGATACAAATAAAACACTTTCTATAAATTGCAAAGGTTAAACAAAGCTTAAGGAAAATTATTGTATAAAACATGACAATTACCCTTTTGCCTCTCTTCTCCATCCCTAGCTTAAAACCAGTCAAAGGTTATTACACACCCAAACCTTGGGACTGAGAAAACTTTGACATTCAATAAAACTGGGTTGCTAGTGGAGCTTTCTGGAAACTGGGAGAGATGTGAGAGGCCAGGGAAGAATTAGTAGAAGATGTTAAACTTAATCTTACTTCCAGCCTCCATTAAATAGACAATTCATTATGTTTCTACTCTAGGCCAGAATTATGATAAGGGGACAGTAAAAAATGTCTAGTGCAAGGTCTTGAATCTCTAAGATAGGACCTTAAGAGGTCTAGTGCATGGTCAACTATATCTCACCACTGCAGTCACCAGAGTCCTGGTCAAATCATGACCATTCTCACCTAGATGATGAGCGTAGCCCTGTAACTGGATTCCACACAAACCCCGTCCGTCCACTGTCAACCTGCTCTGTTTTCCACCCTCCGGAGTCATCTTTATAAAAAGTACACCAGATTAGGTTTTGCCCTTCCTCAAACCCTTCCAGAGGTTTCCCATCACAATTAGAATAAAATCCAGTCTTTTCTTCACGACTTACAATGATGTGGCCTGTGCTAATCATTCCTAATTCCTGTCCTACCAGTGTTCCTCTTGCTCATTCCTCCAACATTGCTGTTCTTTCAACAAGTCATGTTTGTTCCCACCACCTTTGCACCTGCTCTCTGCTTAGAAGGCTCTTCTTCATAGTCGCACAATTTCACCTTCTCATCATTTTAGAATTGATAGCAATTCTTCAAAAGGTCTTCCCTGACCCCTTTACCTAAAATAACACCCTCCCCCTGCACCAACCCCTCCCCCTTCGCCTTACGTTTTTCTTCTGTATGGTGCTTCGCTGGACCTGAGGTCACATTACGTATTTGTTTCTCTGCCTGTTTGCTTTCTGTCTTCCCACTACAATACAAAACGCCACAAGGGCAAAGACTTCACCGCTTTAGCAAGTGCTGTCTCTAGGGGCCTAATACAACGACTGATGTGAAATATGCAGTTTACAGATCTGTGGGCTGATAATTTCAGTCTTAGTTCTGCCTTCCACACTTTTGCATCTTAGTATTATTTCGCTTTCCACCAACAGGAGCAAATGATTTTTAAAAATGTCCAGCAGAACAAGTTTGTGACTTCATTATTAACACTCTTCCCATCCCTGTCTCCTCTCTTCCCCGGGGACTGGCTTGAGTCAAATTCAGCTTTGAGCTGATAGGGGCCAGAGACCCTGAAAATGCAAAAGCTGCTATGTTTACAGAAATGATGCCCTGGGGGGAAAAGTCAGAGTTTAAGGATTTCTTCTGGAAGAAAAGAATAAGTGCAAGCCTACGTGTGCTGTGCTACGTGAGCCAGTGGAAAACAGCCTGCTTTCACCTGGCGGGGAGCAGTCTGAGCCATGAAATCGACTCTACCCACAGGAATAAAATTAGAACTTCCTTCGCTATAGACATGATTTTGATTTGAAGTAAAATGAAAAGGCAAAAACTTCAATTAAGTAAATCTCAGGAGCAAATGATCCAAGAAACAGGTGAATTTTTTAAAAAGCCATTCTAATGGTTTAAACAGCTTATTCAAGTGGAATACTTTAAAATGTCAGGAATTCAGCCTCTTGATTTAAGAGCTCTGGAATTCAAGTGCTTCAAATTGAGAAAATAATACACAAGTAAATGGTTGTAATTTCTTGTTTGTGCATCTTGGCATTATACCCTCCATGTATAAAACTCTGTGCCCACACAAACCAGGCTACTTGAATGCCAAACATCATTCCTGAGTTGAAATTATAAAGAAAGCTCTTGCTTTAAAATTATAAACAAGGTATAAAATAAGTATTTCAAGGGCTCATTCAAATGAGTCTCTTGAGAGTCTGGACTCAACAGATACAGTACTCACTAAAGCTTGCCAGCAGTGGAAAGGAACATTCTAGAAATTCCTGCAGAGCTACACGGTGAATTTACAGGCCACCTGTAGCAGGAAAGACTTCTGTTGCTGTCATACCTGCCTCTTCTCCATTCTCCTTCCCAAAGTCCTTTTCCCTTCCCTCTGACAGTCTTCGCTTACCCACACTCATAGGCACTCAGAGCTTCTCAGCTGAGTAACTCTTAGAGCAGCCGCTGTCAGGTACGGAGAATTTATTTACAAGCATCACAGCCTTTGAAATGCTGAGAGGGCAAGTCAGCCACGCAGCCGCCGTGATACTGCTAAATACTTTCCAGCATGGATCTCTCCAAACAGATGTTGCATTCTAGGAATGAAACAATAACTTCCAAATTTTTCATGTAGACACAGCCATGCTGCAAGTGGGGTAATTACTACACCATTCATTTGGAAGGCGTTCAGCAAGCACCTATGTGACGCCAGGGACTCTGGCTGTACAGGAAGGGCTTATAGTCCCTGTTCGTTCAGGAGAGAGAAACACAAATCCAACTGTGGGACAATGCCATAAAAGACGCAGTGGTGTACAGGACTACAATAGGAACTTGGAGGAAATCCTGTGACTGCAGAGAAGGGACAGGCTCTTCAGCCCATGGGCCAAATCCACCTGCTTCGCATGGCTTGAGAGGTAACGGCAGTTCTATACATTTTTTAATGATTGGAAAAAAAGCTCATGACTATTATATGAAATTCAAATTTCAATGGCCATCAGTAAAACTTTTTTTTGGACACAGCCATACCCATTGATGTACATGCAACCTGTGGCTGCCCAGGCAGAGCTGAGAAGTGGAGACAGGCTGTGTGGCCTGCAAAGTCTATCAGACTTACCATGACCTTTTCAGGAAAACTGTGCCAAACCCTGAACCAATTTGATCGAACATGATGGGGGTGTTTTGGTTTTGCTTGTTTGAGATAGGGTCTTGCTCTGTTGTCCAGGCTGAAGGGCAGAGGCGCAATCACAGCTCACTGTAGCCTTGACTTCCTGGGCTCAGAGGATCCTCTTGCCTCAGTCTTCTGAGTAGCTGGGACCACAAGTGTGCACCACCATGCCCGGCTGATTTTTTAATTTTTTGTAGAGACAGCGTCTTCCAGTGTTGCCCAGGGTAGTCCTGAACTCCTGAGCTCAAGCAGTTCTCCTGCCTCAGCCTCCCAAAGTGTTATGCTTACAGGTATGAGCCACTGCATCCAGTCTGGTTTTGTTTTTGAAAGTTGAATATAAACTACGAATAGCGCACTCTAGTTTGCCATGTGACAGCAATGGAACAATTCTGAGAGAATTGCAAAAACACCTGTTGGTTATAAAGAAAGGCAGCCTCTGATGACTCCCAGACCAACTCACATGTTACAGATGAGGAAGCACATACACAGAAGTCAAGTTATTCTGCCAGGGTCAGGAGGAATGGTGTAATCTAGAAGAAAATGTCTCTGCTGTCCCCAAACTCTCATATGTTCTTGATATGGTTTGGCTATGTCCCCACTCAAATCTCAAATTGTAGCTCACATAATTCCCATGTGTCACGGGAGGGACCTGGTGGGAGGCCACTGAATCATGAGAGTGGGTCTTTCCCGTGCTGTTCTTGTGATAGTAAGTCTCATGAGATCTGATGAGGGGAGTTCCCCTGCACATGCTCTCTCTCACCGGCCACCATGTAAGACGTGACTTTGCTCCTCCTTTGCCTTCTGCCATAATTGTGAGGCCTCCACAGCCACATGGAACTGTGAATCCATTAATCCTCTTTATAAATTACCCAGTCTCAGGTAAGTCTTTATTAGTAGTGTGAGAAGAGACTAATACAGTTCCATAGCACTGACTGAAAAAATTATCTTGGCCAAGAAATGGCTGAAGAAATGGATTAGTGCTGGGTTTATGTTCTGTGTTTTTTCCAACAAAATGCCCCTACTCGTGAGCCACTGTTGCCTTAGAAGGCAGTGTTTCCTTCTTATCCAGCCTCCAGCCTTCTTCCCACCTAGGATACATTTCCCAGACGCCTCCTACAGGCAAGCACTCTCCCGGAAGCACAGTCTGGAATTCACCCTAGGCACCTGACCTAACTCACATGGCACCTGACCACACCCACACAAGCATTGTCCCAGAATTTACCCTAGGCACCTGACCTGACTCACAAGACTGCCCCTTTTGCCTAGAATCCTTTACCAAGTTGTTTGACCACCAGGTCCCCTAATTCTGGTGCTTGGGACTCCAAACCTTCTGCAGCCTGTGAAAATTGGTGAGCTCAAAACACAAAATTCACTGGAGAAACACCTTGCAAATTTGAAATAAATGCTCAGTTAAATGTCTATAAACATATGTTAACCAATCAAGATCAACTAAATTCAACTCTTACATCACTTACATATAATGATATTTAATGTGGAACGTGGGTGTATTTTAGTTAGTTTACTGGCATAAAACAACGCCTCCAAATATTAAGAGTATGTAGACCTAATCAAGTACTTAAAATGTCTGTTTTCCTTCTACATAAAGATCCCACTCAACTGCCATCTCCTTTATGAAATATTTCATTTTAAATTTATTTTCTTTGTACAGTAATACAACATGCTGCTTTGGATTCACAAAATCATACTATATGCAAACAACTTGGCATATTTACAGAATACCAATGATATGCTATGGGAAATGGAAAGCTGTATTTACAGGTGGTCCCTGACCTCAAAGCACTTACAAGCAAGAAGACAAATAACACATCATGAAAAAGCTCAACCTTATCTAACAAATCCAAAGGTTTAAAGAATTCAAAGGCATTTGCTTTGCGATACACTAGCTACAACTGCAGACAGTAAGGTTTGGTTGAAACAGTCGGGGATAGTTTTTTGGAAGAACTGTGTCTTGAATAACAACCATTCATTGTCCACTAGGTACCATTTTTACACTTAGGCATTTAAATGGTCATCTTTCATTCTCACGACAACCCTAGGAAGTAGTGATTCTTACGCCCGTTTAACAGTTAAAGAAACAGAGATTAACTCGACCAAGGTTGCTCAGCTAACTGGCTAAACTACAAGCCAAATCCAGACTACAGGGCCAAGGATTATTAATACTTTTCATATGTGAGCTTCTCAAAGTGGACCATACACTGCCCCCGGTACACAGCCAAGGATTATCAATACCGTTTTTTTTTCTTTAGATGGAGTCTCACACTGTTGCCAGGCCGGAGTGCTGTGGCGCTATCTCGGCTCACTGCAACCTCCGCCTCCCAGGTTCAAGCAATTCTCCTGCCTCAGCCTCCCAAATAGCTGGGATTACAGGTGCCTACCACTATGCCAGGCTTTTTTTTTTTTTTTTGTATTGTTAGTAGAGATGGGGTTTTACTATTTTGGCCACACTGGTCTCGAACTCCTGACCTTGTGATCTGCCTGCCTTGGCCTCCTAAAGTGCTGGGATTAGAGGCATGAGCCACCACGCCTGGCCAGATTATTAATGCTTTTAACATGTGAGCTTCTCAGAGTGGGCCATATACTACCCCTGGTACGCAGATGGGTTTTTTGTTGTTCTTGTTGGACGGGGTGATCTTGAAAATGTGAATTCATTGCCAGTACTTAAAAATCAGGAAATTTTACATAACTATCTGAAGGTTCTGGAGTGGAAGAGGTGTGTGTAGATACCTCAGAACTCAAGATGCAAATGGGGTATTTTACCTAGGCCTTGGTTTTATATGAAAATCTGGGAAAACAGTTAAAGTATGCAAAGATACTATTATCTTTACAGAAACAGAGATGCAGTGTGAAACAGGATATAAACTGGCATGTGTTTTCAACTGCATGTGTGGACTACACGGTGGTGCAGGTACCGTCCCTAAGGCTGCGTAGATTCAGGACTGCAGGAACCAACTGATTTACCTGGGAAGCGCAGTCACTTTAGAGAAAGACAGGAGAGAAGGCTGGAGAGCTTAGAAGGGGGTTGTCAAGGGCACTAAGTGTCTGGTGTTTTGCCTCCGTGCTGATCTCGGTGGACTGTGCCAGGGAGAAGAATGCTGCCTCATGATGGTCAGCCTGCAGCCACCACAGTTTAGCTATAAATGGCTCCCTCCTGCCCCAGGTTGTCAGGGCTCATTAAGGCCGATGTGAGACAGCCTGCGCCTGGGGAGGGGAGGGGGGAACCAAATATGGAGGGAGCGTGCTTTTGGAAACGTCCTTATGCGGGGAGTGCTCACGGGCACTGCGGAAAAGAGCCTCTGGCAGGGCTATGGCATCTGCTCTAGGGCACGAAGGTTCTGGAAGAGTGAATTCAAGGAGCTCCCCAGGGAGAGCTGCCCAGAGCTGCCCAGGGCCAGCATGTCTTTGCACTGCCTCAAGGTAGAGATTCGGTTCCAGTTTTCACCAGTCCGTGCAGCTTGGTCCATCCTGTTTGCCCCGATGCTGCTCACATGGGAGATCGAAAGGCTCTTCCCAAGAAATAGTTTGGACTGAAGAAACCTTAGTTGTGAGCACAGAGAAGATCAGGTCTCATTTCACTCCTGGAGTCATTTGTTAATGGAGAAGTCTGGCTGGGGGGAGCTCATTTCTTTGGGCTAGAGCACCAAGAAAACATACACGAAATTAAAAGAAGAGAAGCAAGATTCAATCCTGTTTCAAAAAAAGGGAATGTAGAGACATGTCTGTCTAGGGCCTTCTAATAAATCTTTGGCCTCCCCTCCTTCCTCTTTAGTCAATCTGTGCCCTTCTCACTAGCCGTCACTGTGTTTTCCAAGCCCCCAGTCTCCTTCCTGAAATCCCCCAGGACTTCCCAATTCTGCTGCCCTGATGGATTCAGGACTCCAGCTGTTGCCTGAGCAGATTCCTCATCTTCCCAAGTCTTTGTTTCCTCGTCTGCACATGGTACCTGTCCCGGTGGCTGCTGCGGGGATCGACGGCCACGGCCCATCAAACCACCCAGCACCATCCCTGGCCTCTATCTGCATCCTGTAACTTTTTTTTTTTTTTTTTTTTTTTTTTTTTTTTTTGGAGACGAAGTTTCACTCTTATCCAGGCTGGAGTGCAATGGCACGATCTCGGCTCACCACAACCTCTGCCTCTTGGATTCAAGTGATCCTCCTGCCTCAGCCTCCTGAGTAGCTGGGATTACAGGCATGTGCCACCAAGCACAGCTAATTTTGTATTTTTAGTAGAGATGAGCTTTCTCCATGTTGCTCAGGCTGGTCTCGAACTCCCAACTTCAGGTGATTCACCCACCTCGGCCTCCCAAAGTGCTGGGAAAACAAGCATGAGCCACCGCATCTGGCTAGTGGTAATTTTTTTTAAATCCCTGGTCAAGAGCACCAGTCCTGGAGCGGCCTGCCTGGATGGAAATCCCAGCTATGTCACATGTTAACAACATGACATGGAGCAGATACTTATCCCTATGAAACTTATACTTCAGTCTTCCCATCTGTACAGCAGGATCGTAACAGCCCCTTCCTCACATGTTTCTGTGAGATGGATGAGTTAAAGCAAGGAGAGTGCTCACAAGGGGCTCTGCGCATAGTAGAAGGGTTCCTGTTTTAGCTGCATAATCACCGCCGTCATCGTCGCCATTGCCACCACGCTCTCCTGCTTTCTGCAAGGCTGCTTGAATTGCCTGAGCCTGGACGTGTCCCCAACAGAAGTCAGCAAGCTTGACACTCAAATGGCTGAGTGTCTGTAAGGGGGTGGGGGGAACGGGTGGTGCAGGAAATGAGTGAGTGGTCGGAACGGCATGCCCACGGCTGCTACATCTCCCAGTTGTCAAGGGAAGCTAGGGATCCAGATATTTATGTAAAATTTCCTGATTTTTAAGAAGTGGCAATGAATTCAAATTCTCAAAATCACTCTGTCCAACAACCACAAAAACCTCATCTGTGTACCAGTGCGCTGGCTCTGCGCCCAGGGTCACCAATCTGTGTCCTCTGCCTGGTGTGGCGGGATCACCTACAAGTTCTGCCTCTGAACATTCGTCTCCTCCATGAGGCCTTCCTCGGTGGCCTGAGAAGAGATGCTTGTCCTTTTCACCTTTTCAGACCCGGAATGCTCAAGGCCACCTTCTCTGACCACACCTTTGCCACTGCAGCCCAAGCATGGACCTTCTGTTGTCCACTCTCCCACTAATGAGGCACTTAGAAGCACTTAGCAGAGATCTGCAGGAGAGCTAAGTGCTTTAACGACACTTGTGTATCGATTTAGAGGTTTTTTTATTCCCCCCAAGGGGACTTCCTGTACACGGCCCATCTGGGGCACTGTAAATTCTTAGAAGCTAAGTTCCCAGAGGCCAGGGGCTACTCTATGAAGCTCTCTCTGGACACTGGGAGCACAGGCCTCAGCATCAGCGAGTCCTTCTTTTGATGATGGCCGAGAACGCTAAGGACACAATGCATTGTGAAATGTCTTTTAGAAGAAATTCACACATTAACACTTCTTTCAACACCAGCCAGGAGCCCACGTTGCCACTTTCCGGTCTCATTTTCACAAATGCAGCATTTCAACTGATGCCCAAATTTCCAACTGTGTTCACTTGAGTCAAACACAAGGAAACTGGTTCTCGTATTTAAATCAGGCACAGGCTGCCTATGAAGATGAACTACTGTTGGTCTGTATTCATTCATTCACTTGTTCACCCATTCATTCAAAAAGCACTGGCTCTGTCAGTGTCAGATGCAACAGTACTGGGCTCTAGGAATGGGAAGAACAATTAGGTACAAAAAATCCTATGGGGCTGGGCTCTGTGGCTCACGTCTGTAATGCCCAGCACTTTGGGAGGCTGAGGTGGATGGATCACAAGGTTAGGAGATCGAGACTATCCTGGCTAACATGGTGAAAAACTCATCTCTACTAAAAATACAAAAAATTAACCAGGCATTGTGGCATGTGCCTATAGTCTCAGTTATTTGGGAGGCTGAGGCAGGAGAATTGCTTGAATCCAGGAGGCGGAGGTTGCAGTGAGCTGAGATCATGCCACTGCGCTCCAGCCTGGGCGACAGAGTGAGCCTCCCAGCCCTTTGGGAGGCTAAGGCAGGCAGATCATGAGGTCAGGAGATTGAGACCATCCTGGCCAACTTGGTGAAACCTCATCTCTACAAAAATATAAAAATTAGCCAGGCATGGTGGCGGGCACCTGTAGTCCCAGCTACTCGGGAGGATGAGGCAGGAGAATCGCTTGAACCCTGGAGGCAGAGACAGCACCACTACACTCTAGCTTGGCGACAGAATGAGACTCCGTCTGGGAAAAAAAAAAAAAAAAAAAAAAAGTCCTATTATAAAAGTCTTTTCCCTCACATCCAGAATGCCAGAGGCTAGATGGGATCTTAAGAAATGGCCTCATCCAACACTCTTGCCCTGATGAGGACCTGAGGCTCAGGGAGTTGACTATAAACTGCACACGTCTGTTTGGCTATGAAAGGGTGGTACAAAAGGTGCAAAGATCAAACCCAAAGTCCTTGCTCCTGGCCCAATGTTCTTATCAAAGCAGCATGCAGAACATTCCAAGGGGGATCCAACTAAACCACTAACAAGCCCTGGGGTCAGCAAACCGTGACCTTCCAGGAGAAACCACTGGGCATGCCATTCATCACTGTCCTTGAGAAAAAAGGTCTTCTTGGCAGTAAGAAGCAGGAGTGCCACTCCACTGTGCACAGCGACCCCTCCCATTCATCACCCTTCTACAACCAGCCTCCAGTGGTTCTCACACTTGCTTTTTTTTTTTTTTTTTTTTCAATGTCCCAAGGCACCTAAGGAACAAGATACCTCCCCATGAGTGAGTGCCAGAGGCTCACAGTAAGTCTAGAGGCCAGGATGGAAGCATGTCTGATACTCGCCCTGGGGCACATCTAACATGCCCTAAACAAAGAACTCATGGTGCCAGCGGGACAGAATGAGTGTGCTGGCACCACCCTTCCCTGCCTGCCACCCTCCTCACACTGCCCTGTCCCCCCCAAGGACGCCTGTTGTCATTTTCAAGGGGGAAATCGAGTTTTTCATGGAATAACTGGCATAAAAAAGGCTCTCCACACAGTGTGCTTCAATCTCTCTCACATGAAAACCAATCAATCAATCAATCAGACCATATCACTGGTGATCAGAGGGGAGACTTAGGCTTGGACAGATGGTTAATCAATGGCTCAGCACTGAGGGAAGCACGGACAGGAATCACAGATGTCTCTGAGGACCTACGGTCACACCACTTTCCACGAGGCCAGGACAAACAGGCTGGGTGGACATCTATTTTGATCACACAGCTGCAAACGTGATTTATGAAGATGTTTGGCGCCGGCTCCCAGGAGCTTTGCGCGTCACGCTATTGGTGTCCCGGCTGTAAGAAGCTGAGCGTCTGATGGTTTGCCCGTCCTTCCTCTTCCGACTGAGCAAGGTGTATTCTGAAGCTCTGATCCCTTCTGACTCTTCCTAAGACAGTGGCTTTTGTTTCTGCTTTCCCTCATCTGTGAGAGTTTAAGGATGTGCATTATTGAGTCTGGCATCCATTGGCCTCAATGTTCTCTATCATTCTACTGCAAAGCTGCCTCTTCTTGGTGAAATGTAGCTTTATTGATTTCTATTTCTGACTTGCTCAACACTGGCTCATTCATTATTCAGGGAAAATCTGGCTATGAGACCATGGTTTGATACCCTGCCAACAGGAGCCTGAGCAGGTGGGACCTATGCAAGTCTACTTTTCAAAGAATCAGAAGAAGCTATAAAAAGCAGTATGGCTTAGATCCTTCAAAATATTCATTGAAGCCCTGGTCATTCTGCAAAACAAATTATTTTCTGTGTGAGTGGAAGGTCAGCTAGTAGGAAATAAATCAGTTATTTTTGAGCAGAGGAACACTCCATTATTTAGTCGGAAAATAAACCCCTCCTTGGCCACCTGTCCTGCAGGTTGCGGTGAGAGTCCCCCAGGGCTAGGGCAGGGCAGGAAGAGGTGGTCCTATCCACCACCACCACCAAGTCATAGGAACACATGGACCTATCCATTCCACCGTGAGGGGCTGAGTTCAGCATCTTCCATGAGGCCCATGGTGTTTATGGGCCAGGCGACATTTTCAAGGTGTTCCAATAAGATGCAGGGAATGGTGCCATTTGGTTGTTTATTTTCCTTGTCACAGAGAACAGAAGTAAAGGAAATTGTATTCAAACCATAAGAAGAGAGGTTCAAATTAGACAGTGGGAAGAAATTCCTTCCATGAAGTTAGGCTGAAACATATTATTAAAGAAAGTAGTCGAATTACCCTGTAGAGAAATCTTCTAAGAACAGAACTAATTACCACCTGTAAGTACCAATTCGTGTATAATCCAATCCTGTGGGAAGATACTAGATTAGAAAATCTCTCAAAATTCTCTCTGGGCTTCCCCACCAGGTGAATTTCCAACACAAAAAGTCTGGATTATGTCTAGTAGGGTAGGGTGGCAACATGCCTGTGATCCTAGCTTCTTGGGAGGCTGAGGTCGGAGGATCGTTTGAGCCCAGGAGGTCAAGGCTGCAGTGAGCTATGGTCACACTACTGTACTCCAGCTTGGGTGACAGTGAGATCCTATCTCTAAAGAAGAAAAAAATCAAAGTTTCATGGACTTTGGCTAATTTCCATTTAAGGTCTTGGTGTGAGACTGGCTTGGTCCTAGATGTCCAGTGGATTTTGATTTTAACCTCAGCGCAATGCAAAGCCAAGTGGCATGGGTGCCTGTGAGCACTCTCTGTAGGGTGACATTTCCTCAGACTACACCGATGAGAAGACAATGATGTGGGCGTTTTTACCAAGGCTTGGGGATGGCATCCTAACAGCAGAGTAGAGCCTTCACGGTTTTTTTTCTCCTTTGTAAAAGTGAAGGAGACATCATAAAGAATGAAACAGGGAATGACAAACCATCCTTGAGTACATGCACGCACACACACACAAGCCATGACAAATGCATCACAAAATAATGGCAGGCCACTGCTGTGAGAGGTAGCAAGACCCTGGAGCAGTGGTGTGTGCCTGGTTTTTCTGTGGGGGTTGAGGAATAAGCTGAGCCCGGGGACCCTCAGCCCTCCACCTCCCTTAGTTTACCCACAATGGAAAACAGTTCTGATTTCCTGTTCTCTATTATTTCAGCTCCATGGAAGGGAGGAGAGGAAAGGGGACAGAAAGCTTCACAACCATAAATGGAGTGCCAAGCTTATGAATTCTCTTGGAATGAGTAAATCTGAGTAAGTCCTTGTCACTGATAGGGAGATGATAATCACGACAATGATGATGATACCACGTTTTTTCCACAGGTCGTGGTGAGGCTCAAGTGAAAGTATACAGGTACGTGCCAAGCTCCGTGCCTGGAACACAACAGGTTAATAAATGGTAGTCACCTGGACCACTGAAGCTCCAGAAAACACCTCAATCTTATTTTCCAAAATGTAAGCAGCTTTTTTTTCAGAAGATAAATGTAACTAATAGTTACAGAGATCACAATTAAAGATACATTCAATGTGCTCTACCTTCAAATAAATACCTTCCTCACATGACGGTATGCCTTCCCCATCTATGTAGCTCCTTCTAAACCACACGTGTGAAAGAGATTAAAACAAATATGAAGGTTCGCCCTTGGGAATGTGCCCGGGTTTATTCCTCTTCTGGGGTCCCATCCGGCTCATTCGTCCACACCCCACTTCCTGTCTAGGCTCACTTCCCAGTGGGCTTTGCCTTTCACATGCTTGGTTATCCCCCGGTCACGAACAACTCACCAACTCCATGTTTCCAGCTCTGGCCACCTGCCTGGCTTAGTTACCTGTTTCTCACTATCTAAAACAAGCCTGTCTATACAAAAGAATCACCTGGTGGTTTTGAAGACTACAGATTCTGGGCCAGATCTCAGACCCAGTCACTCAGAGCCAGGAAGGCAATGTCCCTGGAACTATCACTGAATAACTGGCTTCTACTTGTCTGTTGCATTACTTTGCCTAGAGAGATGTTATAGGAAACTGCCTATGAAACCAAACGTATTCTTAGGGATGTGTCTTGTTATATCACTGAGGATCTCTCTCTCTAAGAATCTAATGGACAAACATCTCTCAGGTCTTAGTATTAGGAACCTCTGTGTTTCTCTTGGGTAATGAGTCAGTTTTAATCTTCTGAACATTTAAACCACACAGATGATCGTGTTTCCCTCTTTGCGCTGGTCACTAGGAAGCTCAGAGCCAAATTCATGACTGATCATCCCACTCCTAAATCAATATCTAGAACTTACAATATTAACTTTTTATATTAATGTTATCCCCTAACTGTATCTTGGGCTTCTTACCTTTATTTTCCCTTTGTTATAATTTCTGCACTTCCTTAAAACAAACACTTCTAGGTATACAGCAATTTTGTAGGCCCCTGAAAATTCTTTTTGAAACTAGGTGGGATATGTTAGATGAATTAATTAAATATAGTCATTGACATGCAGCCCCTCACAGCAGAGCAGCTCTAAAGCAGATGGTAGTGAACACCAAAGTAGAAACCAGGGCCGGCAGAAACTTCCTGGCTTTGGGGTCACCTCCCCCCACAGAAACCTTCCTTCCAGCTTTGGTTGTCACGGAACATCTGGAGGCCTATCTGAACTGCATATTAACGATGTTTTATGAAAGATGTAAGTGAAATAAAAACAGCTACAAACATTCAACCTCTGGAATCCTGACATTCAGGTCTGAACCTACTCTCAACCAGCACATGCAGACAGAACTTCTAAAATTCTGGTCCTTTTGGAAACAGATCAGGTCAGTCTATGGGATTCTCTATAAGTAACAGTAGACAGTGGAAGTCTGCAGCCTCGTGTGACAGGCAGTGGGAATGGATCATTTAGAATACCTGAAAAGTATTCCAGCTGTGTGAAAACATGTAATGATTTTTACAATGCCGGGAACTCCAAACAGCTCACTGGTCCCCACCCTGCACCCTACGTGCTTATGTAACTGCTCCTGCACACTTATAATCTGAACTAACTACCCAAATACTGTGTGTCCCCAAATGTGATCAACAAGATCATAATCTGCCACTGAATTGCTTTCCCTTTTCTCCATGGCAATCTGCCTTCCCAGGCATGAAGCCAGGATCACTCCTGATGAGGCCAGGAGAGAACCCAGGACCACTCCTGACGAGGCTCTGGGCGGGCCTGGCCACTGCGGCAGCCTGCACCAAAGCTCGGGGCTGGCGGAAGGCACCCCTGTGCTCACAACAATCAGCGAGAGGGGCTCCCCTTCCCAGCACTAACCCAGCCTGTCTGTACCAGGTGGGAGGGGACCCGCCAAAGGGCTCCTGGCTGGCACAGCCCGGTGCAGCCCGCTTCGTCCCGGGGGTCATGTGTATGGGCAATGGACCTGATGGCCGACTATTTTTGCTGCTTGCTATTAGTTGTTGTTTCTTTTGCCTAACAGCTTAAGGATATAGATCACATTTACTGAAAAGCTAGAATTCTCAGGCACAGGCACTAGGCTCAAAGAGGGGCCCAATTGAAAGCTTCCCTTCCTTCTAATATTTAAGCAGCCCCAGTGTTGTAATCACTCTGCCGGCTTACATGTTTGCACGCACTGCTCAGATCTTAAAGATCTTAACTAACCCTTCACGTTACCCTAATGACATAATGAGCAGCTATAACATTTAATTAGTTTTGTTCTTTTATGTATTTTACTTGTGTAACCAATGTATTTTTATTATAGCAAATGTAAAATTCATTAAAAACTCTCCACACAATTCCACAGCTCAAAATAACCACATTATTTCCATTTTAGCATATGTGAACTGCTGAGTCTTCTACCTGGGTTTGTGTATATGCATGTGTGTGGACGATCCTGAACCACGGGTTGGGCCTTGGGGAAGCTGACCCTTGAGTTGGGGTTATCCTCAGTCACACTCTGGACCACACACACATAGCAGTGTGTTGGGGCCAAGCCCAGGCAGGCGTGGCTGGGGCCTGCAATGTCCCAGAAGGAACCGAAAAGGAGAGAGACCCACCAAATGGTTCAGTGGTAGCTTCAAGTTGTGGAGTGCTTCCCGGTATGCCAAGCACGGGAGCAACATCACTGAAGTCTTCCCTGGGACCTATCATGGTGGATCTGACTTTCCAATTCAAGATAGAGACACTGAAACCCAGAAAGACATATGCATTACTAGCAAGTAGAAACGGTGGAACTTGAGGCCGGGGACTGGTCCCAGTCTGATGAGAAAGAAGTTTCAGTTGTACATTACTGCTTTCATTACCATATATAGTGCAGTTTGGGTTTCTTTTCTTCCTTCCCATATTTATGAATATATTAAGAGAAAGAGGGCCGGGCACAGTGGCTCACGCCTGTAATCCCAGCCCTTTGGGATGCTGAGGAGGGCAGATCGCCTGAGGCCAGGAGTTTGAGACCAGCCTGGCCAACATGGTGAAACCCTGTCTCTACTAAAAATACAAAAATCCAGGTGTGGTGGCGCACACTTGTAGTCTCAGCTACTCGGGAGGCTGAGGCAGGAGAATTTCTTGAACCTGGAGGCAGAGGTTGCAGTGTGCCGAGACTGTGCCATTGCACTCAAGTCTGGGTGATAGAGCAAGACTCCATCTCAAAAAGAGAGAGAGAGAGAGAGAGAGAGAGAGAGAGAGAGAGAGAGAGAAGGAGAGTTTACTCCAATTTGATGGCTGGAAAAGAGAGCTAAACTTGTCTGGGGAGGGGCAGGTTTTACTACCAGTTTGCCTGTGACTCAGGGCAGGCTCTGACTGTAGGCCCAGCTCACTTGTCTATTCATTAAGGATGGGGCCAGCTAGGTATCTAAGAACCCTCCTCCTTCTGAAATGCTATGACTTAGTCCCTCCACATACCCAACATACACAAACTGGAGGCCAGTGTGATCTGTGGCACTCTGCTGCTAGCACAAAAATAATGATCCCAGACTCACAGGAAATAATATGTAAACTACCTTTTTCCAATAAAACAGTAAGCAAGGACTTTTTTATTAGACATGGGAGAGGGGAAAGGGTGAATCAGAACAGGGAAAATATGCCAAAGAGGGAGAATTCAAGAGTTAAACGAGTCAAAATCAGGACATGTGGGTACCTAACCTTAACTAAAAACAGAAAATGTAGTATAATATTGCCTTAACTCTTTGGGGAAAACAAATATAGACATATCTGAGATTCCCTGTGCCCCTGAATATGGGGCTATCAGAGTCTTTGGTTCAGAAACATTCTCAAGATAAAATCTATGTCAGAGTATTAATATTAAAATGATGCTAATTTTTTTTATTACAACACATTCTTAAGAGATTTGGAAACTTAAGAGGCAGCATTAACCACTTAGTATTTACAAAGGCCTGATGTATGGAGACTTTCAGTTTCATTGAAGATAACAAATGGTTCACTGATCTGACAGGCTTTCCTGAACACCTTAATCATTTCAACAAATTCTGCAGAGAAAGAGGATTCTTCTCTGAGTCAACCTCTAAGGTATTGCTATAATTATATATGTTTCCCGATTAAAAAGATCTCGGTTATTCCATATTCCACTGGAAATTACAAATCGTAGTAAAATTGGCCTGCTTGTTTTTAAATCTCCAAAGCTTTCAAGCACAAGGTTTTCTGCACTAGAAAAATGCTTGCTATGCAGCTTCAAGGTTTAAACAATAGTTTATAAAACAATTACTTCACCGACATACTTAACCATCAAGATACTGTGGTGGAATGAGAAACCACTTTTGTCTACATACAATTTTAAAGCTTATATAATCTCCCAATGTGTTTTGGCAAAGGCCTCAAGTTTTTGCTAAAGGGTTTTCATTTTTTTCCTAATTTCACTTATAGTCACATAAGTTCGTCTTAACTTACATGTAGCATTTAGGAACCTAACTCTCTGGCAATGAATTTTTACAGAAAACAAAAAACCAACCCATTCTTGGGAGAGACTGACATTTCACTAATTTTTGCCAGCTGGAATGTTCAAAATGGAATCTAAATATTGTATTAACAAGATCAATAACAAGCAGGTTTGGAGCGCCTTTATAAAACATGCTTGAATTGTGATAGAAATTCTTGTTACTTTGTGTTTTGCCCAGCTCTCAACTACCACATTGATTTGATAAAATCTATGACAATCTTATTTTTTAATCATGTAAGAATTCTGAGGTTCACTACATGTGCATAATAAAAATCTGAAATCAAATAGGTGTAATGACATTGTAGTTGCCCAGTCATTTTTGAAACTCTCTATTGGAGTAACATATGTCCAGCAGCGTCCTCATATGTCTACAGCTCAGTGAATTTTTCCCAAACAATTTACCATGTAATTGCCTTGCACGGTGGCTCATGCCTGTAATCCCAGCACTTTGGAAGGCCGAGGTGGGTGGATCATCTGAGGTCAGGAGTTTGAGACCAGCCTGACCAACATGGTGAAACCCCATCTCTAAATACGAAAATTAGCCAGGAGTAGTGGTGGGTGCCTGTAGTCCCAGCTACTTGGGAGGCTGAGGCAGAAGGATCTTACTTGAACCCAGGAGGTAGAGGCTGCAGTGAGCTGAGATTGAACGATTGCATTCCAGCCTGGACAACAAGAGCAAGACTCCATCTCAAAAAAACAAAAAACAAAAAACAAAAAACAAATGTACCATGTAATCAGCATCCCAATGAACTAACAGAGGGCTCTTGGCACCTCAGGGTGCCCTTTTGTCCTTCCTAGTCATTAGGTTGCACCCTGTATTAGCCCATTTTCAGGCTGCTCATAAAGGCATACCCAAGACTGGATAATTTATAAAGAAAAGGTTTAATGGACTCACAGTTCCACATGGCTCGGGAGGCCTCACAATCACGGCGGAAGGTGAAAGGGACGTCTTACATGGCAGCAGACAAGAGAGAAATGAGAGAGCCCCAAAAAGGGGAAAGCCCTTATGAAGACATCAGATCTTGTGAGACTTATTCACTCCCAAGAGGACAGTATGGGGGAACCACCCTCATGATTCACTTATCTCCCATGGCTCCCTCCCACAACACGTGGGAATTATGGGAGCTACAATTCAAGGTGAGATTTGGGTGGGGATACAGCCAAACCATATCACATCACAAGGATAACCAGAACCTTGGCCAGTCTTTGTATACTATTCCTGGCTCGGGGCAACATCCAGTCAAGGTGATCAGATGAGAATCAGGCCCAAGAAAAGCAGGGACACCCTCAGGGTGGGCTCACAAGGAAAGGGCTTCCTGTGAGTTTCCACCATCAGGAACTTAGCTATGAGGACGCTACTCAGTTTCCACAAACAAGTGACACCCATATCAGGAGGACGTTGGTTATCACCTAACCCCAAAAGAAACAGAATCAATTTCTTCTCAAGTAGGATTCCATGCAGGTATCTTCATAATCAAATCAAAATTCTCAAAGACTTCTACATCCCTCTCGTATCACTGATGCAGTAATTCTTACTTATGACGATAACAACGGCTTACATGTATTCATTCCTTACAAGGTGACACTGTGCTAAGAACGTACACATCTTTTCATAGAAGTTCAAAGAGCATGATATTGAGTCCAACAGGCACCAGTCACTGGGTTTTCCAAATAATAATAATTCCTTGTGTTCAAATTGCATGTCACAACCTTTGTATTCATGATCTTATGTAGAAATTGCATTATGAAAGATCCTACATGGTGTACACGGCAGATGTTAATAGCTTTATCAGCTAGGAATCTTTCCATCTTAAGCGATTTTTAAAAGACGAATTGAAGAGACGTTATCACCTGTGACTGGGAAAACCAGGAGCAGCGACGCCTTTCAAATGGCACTTACCAAATCCTATTCTCTGTCCCCCAACTCAGCAATGCTGCTGTTGAAAATAGGCTTGGACAGGCTCTCCTCTGTTCACAGGTGGCTGCCAGCAGCCCCTGGGGCTACAAACAGCAGCTCTGAATCTAGCATTTCCCCAGTGTTCCCTGGAAAAGGTCTGAGAATCACTGTAATTAGACCAGCCTCTATCACATGACCACCCAGAAACACCACTAGCCAGAGGAATGGGAGTGACTTAAACTAGGGGTAGAGACATCACTTGGAAGCGCACAGATGAATGGACTGGGGGATGGAGGGCTCTCCAGCAGCAAGCCAGGTTAATTCCCAAAACAGGAAAAAGGAACTGTCCATTATAGCAGCACAGCCACGTTGAAAAACAAGTCATAGACCCAAAAAAGGTAAAATTACACATGCACATATACAGAGCTAGTAAGTGGAAGGTCTAAAGCCAGACTGCAGGTCTTACTATTTGAGATTCTTTCAGCTTTCTTTTCATTTCATGCTAATTGCTATTATTCATGGATGCACGGAACTGCCAAGGTCTCAGGGCATACAGTGATGTCGGTCAAGTGAAAATAATTTCCCAGAGGCCCAGAATCTTAGTTGATGATGACATTCACGTTCCCTAGTAGGGTGAGAATGGCTGAAGCAGCCTTGGCCAGACTTGCCTCACTGGTGGTGAAGGAGGAGTCGGGGGTGGAACACGGCTGTCCATTACTGCAGATTCATCTTAATCAGCCAACCCTGGGATCTTCCCAAACCACCCTGAGCAGCCAAAGTTGACCCCTACAGTCCCAGCTTTGGGATCCCAGATGCTAGGACACTTGGTAAGTGTATTAGTCAGTTCAGGTTGCCAGAACAAAATACTACAGACTGGGTGGTTTAAAGAACAAAAATGGATGTTCTTACATTCTGGAGGCTGGATCCGAGATCAAAGAGGTGGCGTGTCTGGGTTGTCCTGAGGCTGTCTCCCTGGCTCACAGATGACTGACTTCTCACTGTGTCCTCACGTGGCCCTTCTTCAGTATATGTACAGTCCTGGTATCTCTGCTTACAAAGACACCAGTCCTTACAGAAACGCTTTCTTTATGTCCTCATTTCACCTTAATTACCTCTTTAATGGCTCTATCTCCAAATTCAGTCACATGGGGCATGAAGGCTTCAACACCTACTTTTCCCGGGGGATGCAGTTCAGTCCACAATGGTTAAGTTACATGCATATATTTCACAAGCCGTCACTGATTTCCTACCATGTGTTGGTAACCTGCAAGGTGCTAGGGATAGAGATAAGAAAACTCCGGCCTCAAGGAGATGACAGTCTGGCTGGGAGACAGAAGTAAAGGGATAACCAAACAATCTCAGTGATTCCTGCCATGAGGAACCGGTTCAGACACTGGGGGAAATAAGTAAGGAAGGTATCAGGATGACTTTGCTGCTTATACAGCGAGAGGCTGCTGTCACTGCATCTCTTAAATCTACCCTCCGACCAGCTTGATATGGTCAGCTGTGCGCTTCTCCATCACAATGTCACTCCAGGCCCCAAAATAAAAGAGATGCCATTGTACTTGCAGCAGTGGCAAAAGCTCATGTGCCGAAGCTCACCCAGTAACGAAGCTCATATCAAAGGCACAGGCACGAGTAAATGCACAGACAGCACTTGAGCAGAACACGTGTGCATTTAAAAGCAAAAGGGAGGCAGGACGCGGTGGCTCATGCCTGTAATCCCAGCACTCTGGGAGGCAGAGGTGGGTGGATCACCTGAGGTCAGGAGTTTGCAAACAGCCTGACCAACATGGAGAAACCCTGTCTCTACTAAAAATACCACATTAGCCAGGCGTGGTGGTGCATGCCTGTAATCCCAGCTACTTGGGAGGCTGAGGCAAGAAAATCGCTCGAACCCGGGAGGCAGAGGTTTCAGTGAGCTGAAATCGCACCATTACACTACAGCCTGGGCAACAGAGCGAGACTCCATCTCAATCAATCAATAAATCAATCAATAAAAGCAAAAGGGAAATGTGATGAAGCAGGATGCAGGTAGGAAGCAACATCACCTTCCTTTTAGGTAGCTTACCTTCTTCCCTACAGGAAAGAAGACAGGGAGATGAAAGAAATGTGTTTCACGCAGTTGAGGTAGCTGTGAGCAGGTTTGACCCTGAGGAGAGGAGGGTGGCTAGAAAGTGGGTTCTTGGGGTAGATGGTACAATTTAAATCTTACATTTAACTTAGACATATAAGGAAGAGCTGGGAACTAACATGGAAAACTGCTGCAGGACGGTATGAACTGCATCATGTGATCACAGTGCAAGTTGGCCAGGATCTCTGGTGCTGCAGTGGTCACAGCTGGGCTGATGCTGGAAAGACAGGGAAGCAGCTGCATTCGCTGGGTGAGGGGAGGGCGACTCACCAGGTAGACCAGGAAGCAGGGGCCGGGGAAGTGCTCTGGAGGGGGCGGGAAATGGGAGGATAAGTGAGGTAGCAGAAACTCAGATCTCTATTAGTCTAGCGTGCCTTTGCATTTCTCTCATTATCCAATCTACTTAGGAAAAATAATAATAATCACATCTCAAATCAGTATAATTTGAAGAGTAACTGAGTAATGAAAATCCAGTTCAGAACCAAAGATGTAGCCTCTCCAATCTCACTTGCTAGTTCCCAACTTAATTTTTAAAATTAAGACACCTCTAATGAGACCCAAAATTGTTCACAATGAATCCAAAATGTAGTGAGGGGAAGATCAGATGCTAAAAGAGAAAATGTGTTCCATTTCAAAAACGAACAGACCATGCGTGCGTGTTGGCGGTGGGGGCCGTGGCGGGGGGTGAACACAGTTCTTCTCTATATAAGGCCATCTAACTAAAAATGGCATTTGTCGGACATGTGAGTCAATGAACTTGGAGGAAATGGGGATTGCCTAAAATAGCATTTGTGCTATAGACCTGAATTTAGCATTTGAGGAACCTGGCTTTGAATCCTGACTCTGAATGTCCTTCATAATCATACACACACACACACACACACACACACACACACACGTGCATGCTCATCACACTTAAACATATATGCACCTACACACACATACGGCTACACATTTACACATATACATATATGCTGCTTGGCTTAGCCAAATGTTCGACTTTAAGCTTCTGTTTCTTCATCTTTAAGATCAGAAAGATACCACCTACCTCTCAAGAAGTAAATGACATTACATGCAAGCCAGGTACGTGGATGTGAGAAGTATTACCACTACGACTCCACTTTCTTTGTTTAAGTCAAGTCACTGCCTCTGAAAGCTCTCCAAGCTCACCTTCTGTTCTTTCAACGGACAGTCAAACCACTAAATGGGGCTCTTAAGACAACAAAGAGGCTGAAATTACATTGACAGGCAGAAATCAACAGTGATGTATACTTAGTTTAACTAACGCTGTTAATTGGAGACACCGTATTAGTCAGGACTCATGACTGTACTTAAGAAAAACCCAATTCAAGCTGGCTTCAGTATAAAGGAGAATTTATGAGCCCAACAAGTCTAGCCACAGGTACGGCATGAGAGAGTGACCCCTGTCTGTGTGTCTTTGTGCTGGTGCCATTTCCTGCAGCCCAGGGGATTCCACATGCAATGCTTGTGAGGCCAGCACATCTTGCGGAGCTCCCAGAGCCAGGATGTGAAGCCCAGGGTGGAACTCTGGCCTGGACTGGGCCACGTGCCCATCCCTCCACCAGTCGCTGAGGCCAGGGAGTTCCCGTAAGAAGCTGGCACCTCCCATGTGGAATCGATGGGAAGTGGAAGGGTGGAAGGAGAAAGACATCCTGATAGGGCTACGGGAACCCATACCACAATTTGTGAGCCCCTGCAACGTGGGCCTATGACAGCTGCAAAGTTTAAAAGTGAAAACTTCACCCATAACCATTTCTTTTCCAGGCCACGCATGGCAAAACACAGAGACTGAAAAGTCTCTCAGAGTCTGAGAAATACACTATACAAATGGTCAGCAAAGAATCAACCTTTATACAAAAGTCACAGCCTTCTTGTTTCTTATCACAATGTCCTCGCAAAATCCTTCAAAACGTGAGAAATGAACCCACAACTAGGATGTTGGGAGTATGTCTACTGGCAGATGTCATCAACACCAAGACCTGTGGTTCTAACTCCTCACTGCAACATGTGTCAAATTAGCGGGGTCAGATGATCCTGATCAAGCCCCATAAGAAATCACAGCCTAGGAAAGAGGGTCCAAGCAACGTGTGCTATGGTGACCCTAAGGTAGGGAGGAGTTCAACACAATCCCTTAAATGACTGTAAATTTCCGTATCACTGTAAGTAAGGCTGGCTGTCTTGCTGTCTCCCATGTTCTCCTAAACTCATCTTTGCAAATGTCTTAGTCTAGTTTGCATTCTTGAAACCAAGGGGTTAATGTGATCAAGTCTGCCTGTACTGCTTGCTTTTAGTCACTTGCTTTTCGTTATTTCTTTTTTCCTTTTTCCATGAAGCGGAGGCCTTGCCACTGAATGCTGGAACTTGACCTTCACTGGCTGCTTTACAGATAACATTCATAGGTCACCATGGTAATGGTCACATCAGTTGTTTTTCAGGAACTTGGGCAAGCTCCTGTCCAGTTCAAACCAGTTAGGACCACTGCTCCTTCAACTGGGCCTGCCCAAGTGCCAAAGAGGCGGCCTTTTTGACAATGAAGGGCCAAAAGCTCCACCCCCAGATGACGCTAATGCCGTCATTTACTGAATATAATTCCTTAGAGATGCCACGAACCCCAACTATGCTTGTACAGAATGAACGGGTTACTTCATTTTTTTCCCCATTGCCAATCACCTTTCCCACACATTAGACCACCCCACTTCCCTAACATACAAACATCCCTAAGCCTTATCTTTAGGGAGGCCGATTTGAGAGCTGCTCTCCTGCCTCCTCACTTGGTACTGTTGTGAACAAATCTTTTCTCTTTTGCAAAACCCATGTCACATTGATTGATTTGCTGTGCGAAGGCAGAACGGACCTGGACCTGGCTGGAAGCATTCTGGCACAATCAGAGGGACAGATCACAAGTAATTTCAGCCCATCTCGAAGGAACTTTCTTTTTCTGTCACATTTCTGCAGGATCTTAGTCACTCAGAAGGGTCAGGAAGAACAGCCAATCAGGTCTCATGTCCCATTCCTCCCATGGCCATCCCCTGGGCATTTGCCTTACGTATCAGGAGCTCCAGAGAGACTGAAAACAATCGGAAACATTCCTAAAGGTATCACTTCAGTTCCGCCAGGGAAGAATCTATGTTACTATTGCTTTTGCTGTTGTCTGTTGGGGGTGGAAGGTACTGAACATCTTAGGAAATTGCAGAGCATCACAGAAATGCTATCATAGGCCAGATGCAGTGGCTCAGTCTGTAATCCTAGCACTTTGGGAGGCTGAGGCAGGAGGATCACAAGGTCAGGAGTTCGAAACCAGCCTTGCCAATATGGTGAAACCCCATCTCTACTAAAAATACAAAAATTACCCAGGGGTGGTGGTAGGCACCTGTAGTCCCAGCTCCTCGGGAGGCTGAGGCAGGAGACTCACTTGAACCCAGGAGGCGGAGGTTGCAGTGAGCTGAGATCGCGCCATTGCACTCCAGCCTGGGCAACAGAGGGAGACTCCATCTCAAAAAAAAAAAAAAAAATGCTATCATAAGCATCACTAATTCTATTTATTGGACACCCAATTATCATCAGGCACTATGCAGGTCTCTGTGCGTATATAATCTTTTAATTCTCACAAAAAAAAAACCATGAAGTGAGTACTACTACCTATTTGACTGACTGGAAAGGAAAGGGTCAAATGGATTAGATGAGTTGCTTGAGGTCACTCGGCTGGTGGGTGGCAGAGGCTGGCCTTTGAACCCACGGCTGGCCAGCTCCAAAGTCCATCTACTTCTCTCCTACTTATGCTGCCTCCTCTGGGGAGAAGTTGGGCAATGGCACCTGCTCTTGGAGCACCCACTAAGTGCCAGGGATGCCACAGAGATCGTCATCAGTCCTCATAGCAATCTTGCAAGACTGATATTTTTTTCATTGTATAGTAACTCAAAGAGGGTTGTAAAACTTTTCCAAAATCAGGTGGCAATTAGAAAGCAAGGCATGGAATGGACTCAAGGATGCCTGGCTTAAAAGCTGAGGTCATTTACTCTATGCCTGAGTGTCATCACTCACAAAGGCCAACAGGAGACCTGGGGAGAAGGAGGGGCAGAGGGATGGCAGGAGAGATTCATTCTGGAAGGTCACACTTGGCACTTGTAAAAGCCTGAGGGCAGGGGCCACATTCACTCACGCATGTGCACACACCTGCAAACACTCACACACACTTGCACATATACATGCAGTCCCATGTCACGTGCACCGCAACAGGGACTACCCAGAAACTCTTAGCCACGCCTTCTGGTTGTCAAGGGAACCAAACAAGAACACAAACTCGACCCCTTGCAGTTTATAGGTGGATGATTTTAAGGCCACTTCTGAAAATGTTGTGTGAACAGCTCCCTCAGAATATATTCTAAAAAATCATTCTTCCTCATTAAAGTCTCTTGGCAATTGTATTAAAATATTTCTAGACTTCCAGCTAAGCACAGTTCAACAGAATTTCAAGGGGAATGGCTTTTTCAATTGTATTTTAAGACCGAGCACTTTGATCAAAGCAGGCTCTGCAGTGCAATGCGATCCAAGCTTGTTTAATCTTTATATTTTATAATCTAACTGATACAATTTAATAGACAAAAAAAAGTTTAAAGGCTCAAAAATTAAATAAGGAATGATTCCTATACATGAATTATAATTGGTGCCAAATTACTTGTATCTACATCTGTGTATCTACAAATATAAAATTCACATAGACTAAAATAAAATATTCATTCTATTAAGGGATGGGCCCTGCTCATTGTGTTACTCTTTAAATGACTAATTTTAGGATTTCCTTTTTTCTCTATCTAGTTTTTAAAAATCATAAAGTGAACTATATAAAACAGTCATGGGTAGGAACAAGGAGGGAAAATTAAGCACCTTAATTATTTAAATGAAAGAAGACAGAGTATTCATTTTCATCTTTTTGTCTTATTGTAAATTACTTATAATCATTATAACGGGATTTGTCCTCAGTCCTAGTCTGCAAATCACTGTAGAATATCCAAATATCTAAAGTGGAAAACTGTTTAGAAATATTTATGCCATTTTGAAGTAAAGACTGGTGTGAGTCCAGGTTTCTGTGACTTGGGGCATAACAATTGCTTCAGGCCTTATTTTTCCCATCTACAAAATGGGAGTAGCCATATCGAATGCATAAGGCTAGAATGAAAGAATAATACAGGCCGACAGCAGTGGCTCACGCCTATAATCCCAGAACTTTGGGAGGCTGAGGCAGGCGGACCACCTGAGGTCAAGAGTTTGAGGCCAGCCTGGCCAACATGGTGAAAACCCTGTCTCTACTAAAAATACAAAGATTAGCCAGACATGGTGGCGCATGCCTCTAGTCCTAGCTACTCAGGAGGCTGAGGCAGGAGAATCACTTGAACATGGGGGGCAGAAGTTGCAGTGAGCCAAGATCAGGTCACTGTACTCCAGCCTGGGTGACAGAGCAAGACTGTGTCTTAAAAAAAAATAAAATAAAATAATTAAAATAATCCTAATTTGAGGTGAGAGAAAAAGGCATGCTAATACAAAACCCCAGAGCCCCAAAATTTTTTGCTGAGATTGGCCTCCTATTCTTCTGAAGGGGCTCCTGCCCCTTCCCTTTTTGTGAAACTCCGCGCCTTTCATTCCAGTGATTTCCCCAGTTTCGGACTGCGCCTCTGCTTCCTCACGGTCGCTGCTGTTCACCACCAGTGCTCTCACTGCTGTCAATCTAGGTCTGGAATATGGGTCAGCTCTCTGGACCCTTTTCCTCTCTTCTGTTCTATACCCTCCTGCAAAACTCATCTATGTCCATAATCTGTGCCCATAAGCTTCCTCCCAGCCCTGATCTTCCTCTTCCAAAGTCCAGTCTCAGTTTCCACTTCCTACTGAACAGTTACCCTGAAACATGAGATTAGGCCCACACACACTCCAGCAGGGGCCTGGCCGAAAGGAAGCTCCTAATGAAGGCTCTCAATTTCCTGATTCCTCTGCTTCTGTTCACAAGACTGCCATTTTCTCCGTGTGCATCACTGGATTTGGGTTAAAATGGTTACTACAGACGGGTACCGGGAAGATCTGAAATTAAAGTCAGACAGGAAAATACGGGACATCTGACTGGTATTTACCCAGATTCCACACCAGGCTGTTGCCGCTGGGGAAGTAGAGGTAACTAGAGATTGGGCAAATTTGGATTGTCAAGAGACGGCAAAGATCAGAATCAACCAAAGGCTTCTTTTTAAATTGCATTTCCTTGTATTTTTGAAGTAACTTAAGAGCATGTTTTGCACGTTCTCAGTGACCAAGTAAAACCTGAGAGATCAGAGCTGCTGACCAGCAGCCCTGCAAATTCGCTGCTGATTGTAAGCAAAAAGCTAGCTGACTCTATCACTGTAGTTACAGAAATATCTTTACAAATAACTCAGTGCAGAACAGTAAGACAAATGATGCCAAACATAAAGGGCCCCTCTTTGAAACCAGAGGGCTCTGCAGGCCGAAAGAGGACAGAAGGCAATTAGGACTTGGGGGCTGGGGGGAATGCAGAGAGCTTTTCTTGTTTTCCTTTTCTGTCATTACTAATTTTTTTAATGGGTATGCCTGAGGGTGAGAATCAGGAGATTTATGCATTAGGTGGATGCCCTCCTTTGCAACATGGACAAAAGAGTCAGTTTGTGGAGCAGATTAGACAGAAGAAGCCAAAGGGCCCAGGGGCTTCAAGCTCCAACCAAATGGGAAAGCGATGAGTGGGCGAGGGTCAGGGCAAATCCAAACAAAATCTGGGATTCATCGGCCCTTACAGAGAGGTAAAGGGCGCCAGACTCCAGATCAGAGGCTGTGGCCAGACTGGAGTCTGGTATCAGAGGGTGACACTGAAAATGGAAATCATCAGAAAGAAAGAAGTTTGGGAAAACGCTCCTTTGGAGAGTTCTGGAAGTTTTTTCACCTGGAATATGCCTATGAGAATGAATGATCAGAAACCTGAGGCATGAAACATTGAAGGCTAAAGCTTACTTTTTATGGAGCGTTTGTGAGGTGTCAGGCACCAGAGTGACTGATATTCAGTTTCTTAATCTTGATTACAAAGCTCACAAAGACCTTGGGCCTCTGGTTTGATTGAGAAACACATCTCGCAGCCCCATTTTCCAGGCAATCAAACCTGAGGCCCAAGGTCAAAGAGCTTGTGCCCAGAGAGGGAGGGATTCAACCCCGGTTTGATGTGGTGCTAAATCCCATGCTCTTCCATGCTGCTACGTGTGCACCTTCTGTGAATACACACTTTCAGAGTACGGAGTACAGCTTGGTACTTGTGAGCTCGGTGAGCTTCTCAAGGCAGCAGTCCTATTTATGAGGAATTAAAGGAGTCTGAGATAAAGATATGAACGAATTCTCCTTCACATTGATGTATACATCCAGCAGGCTCTGGGCATCCCCAGCCTTTGCCCCATCCTGAGAACTGCCCCAACAGATGGGCAAGAGTTTTAGCAGGGAAGGTGAAGAGCACAAGAAAACCACATTCAGAGGATTTTACCCCTATTTTCCTAAGAGTCGCAGTTTTGTAAAATGCTCAATAACTAACCTTGATTGGGAATTTGGCACAAACTGTCCTATGTGCTTGACTAATGTGAATCTACCAAATCCTTGCCAGGATCCCAGAAGACAAGTATTGTCATGACTCCCAAATAGCAGTTAGGCCAGCTGCCCAAGAAGCCAAGACAGGGTTCACTTCCAGGTTGTACGAATCTATAATATACGGTATTGCCTCCCTAAGATACACAAGACCTTCGAAAATCATCTTGTTTGGGCGCGGTGATCCTCAGCCAGCCTGCCACCCACCCTGTCCTCTCCTTGCACCCACAGCAGACACAGCTGGGTGAAGGTAACACTCTTTCTCCACTGAGCCAGAGCTAGGCATCAAAATCCGTTCTGACCTTTTTTGGGGGAAGTTGCTAGAGTGGATCAGAGCTGGTACTAGATAGGGCATCTTTGCCATTGCTGAAGTCCACTCCTTAATTTGCAAATGAAGCCCTAGAGATGCCACGTGGCTTGTCCAAGGTCACAAAGTTTGTCAAGTGAAGGGTTGAGATCAGACCAGGTCCCTCGACTCCTAATTTCCAGTGTTCCTTCCACTATAACTTGCACCAAGGTAGGTATCTCATACATCTTAGTAAAAGTTCATAGCAGAGCTATGGGAGGGGATAAGAGTGGAGAGCGGGTGATACAAGCTATTGCTCCCAAATAAGACTGGACATTAAGCCAATCTAGAACTTGGGATACTGGTATTCCCCAATGCAAGTCAGGTGACAATCATATCAACTTCATGCACATTCTACAGATTGCACGTGCACTGGCACACATGGAGGAAGAGCATGCATCTCACCACAGAAGACCTGGTTTCCTTTTTCACTATTTAACCTGGGCGGGGTGGGGGGACAGGTAGGTGGGAGTCTACAGCAACACAATCCTGCTCTGTGCCCTGAAAATGCCTTTAGGTCTTTCCATTACATTAGCTCAGCCAGTGTGAGTTGTCAGAAGTGAATGGATGGCCAGGCACGGTAGCTTACGCCTGTAATCTCAGCTCTTTGGGAGGCCGAGGAGGGTGGATCACCTGAGGTCAGGAGTTCAAGACAGCCTAGCCAACACGGCGAAACCCCATCTCTACTAAAAATACATAAAAATTAGCCAAATATGGTGGTGGGCGCCTGTAATCCCAGCTACATAGAAGGCTGAGACAGAAGAATCACTTGAACCAGTGAGGTAGAGGTTGCAGTGAGCCAAGATGGCACCACTGCACTCCAGCCTGGGAGACAGAGCGAGACTCCATCTCAACTACGACAACGGAAAAACAAAACAAAACAAAAAAAACAGAAGTGAATAGAAATAAAATCTGTTAGATAATTTATTTTAATTCTACCGCTGTTACCTAGGGACACTTAGTTGATCATAATTACAGCTAGTGCTCAACTTACGACCACGATTGGTTCTGACAGACCGGTTGTAACACGATTTGGTCGTAAGTTGAGTAGGCTATATGCACGCGGAGATGGTAGTGCTGCCGGAAGCTGGTCCGCACTGTCGTACGCCCAGCTGGGCAACGTTTGCGCTGCCAGGCGCAGAGCAGTCGTGGCTAGCGATTGTGGTCGTAAAGTCGAATGGTTGTAAGTTGCATAGGTCGTACGTTGATCAATACCTGTAGTGGCCTAATACTAGAGTGATGGAGAAAATGAAGAGGGAGGAATGACCAGAGGGGTGTAAGAGTGTCAAGTGAGTCACTGGGAAGGTTTGGTAAACCAGTGGCTTCATCGGTGCTGATGGTGGCTGGGCTTCTTGGAGTGGGTGGGCCAAGCAGCCTTTTCCAAGAAGGGCTAGGACTCCTGGTCTGACCACAGAATGGGCTGTGAGCAGTTGAGAGGGTGGGGCCTGGGCTTCCCCTGGGGATCTCCAGCCTAGCCCAGGGCTGGGCACGCAGCGATGTATCACAAAGAAATGCTTGCAGGCGGGGTGGGAAGGGTAGGTTCAGCAAATGCCTGCTCAGAGGAAGAGCTAGAAATAAAAGCAGGCCAAAATGGCCAGGCAGCAGCTCCTCTCTGAACAAGAACAAAACTCCGTGGGGAGCTCTGAGGCCAATAGGGCCTACAAAGGCCAAGAGGGCAGAAGTGGGGAATACAATCAGCATGGCTTGTGGCAACTTTCAGCAGAAGGCACGAAGCTAACAAAAGCAGAGGTGCCTGTGTCGTTCCGGGATGAAACCGTCAGAGACCAGATGAAGGGTCAGACCAGGGGCGAGGAATGTCTTTCATTATAAATCACTGACTCATTACAACAAATCATCCGAGGGTGATGTTTACATAAAGTAACCTAATTTTAAGTGTGATGGGTAAATGGGATCTAGGGGAGGCGGACAGGGAGTTTGGAAATGGGAAAATATAAAAAAGGCTTTATCCTTTTCATTAACAAAATAAGAGAGATTAGCAAATGAATTAAATGAATAAAATAAAAAACACATTTCAAACACATAGAGACCATAACACAGAGATGCACAGACACAACTATTAGGGACAGCGGGGACACCTGTCAGCTGGCCACGCCTGCAGGGCTCTGAATAAGCCACTCTTCTGTTCAGCACGCCCTGGGTCCCCTTTGAACAATGAGCTTGTCCCCTACTAACGCTCTGCTGGTTTCCATTGTACAAGAACTGAAGTGCTCTCTAGCCTGCTGAAACTGTCTGTAGCAGCCTAAACGGCATTTAAAATAAAGACTGTGAACTGATGAAATGACCAATTATGTTAAGTGCCCATGCCTGGTGTAATCCAAACCAAATCTTACCCCATTATCCTCGAAACCGAGAGGTGATTCAGCAGCCCCTCTTGCCAGTGATTCTGAACCAAAATACAGGCACTGCACCCGATGTCCAAGAAGGACCTCGAGAACAACCAGTTAGTTCTTGCAATTGGTTTTGTGCTGGGAAAAATAAAGGTACTAAGTTTCCACTCTGAACCAAACAATGACTCGACAATGAAAACTGGTGTCCTGCTTGTAACTATCATGCCGTTTTGATTTCAGCTTCATTTCAGGTTTTCACTTTCATTATTTCCTCTTCGGACACTGCATGATTTTTCCCGTCACTATCCAAAGGTGTCAATGAAGTACTCACATTCCACACTGTTGCTATGCTCTCTGTGACACTAAGTTCTCTGGTTGTTTCTCTTTCTTGCAATGACTCTTTTTTTTTCTATTTCCACACACCCATATCTACCTGCTTTTCTAAGGCCTTGCTTAAGTGTCAGTTCTCCCAAGAAGTGACAGCCCCTCTGCTCCTGACAAAAATAGGTCTCCCTCTTCTACATGACAGGGCACCCCCACTGTATTAGTCCATTTTCACACTGCTGATAAAGACATCCCAAGACGGGGTAATTTACAAAGAAAAAGAGGTTTAATGGACTCACAGTTCCACGTAGCTGAGAAGGCCTCACAATCATGGTGGAAGGCAAAAGACACGTCTTACATGGCAGCTGACAAGGGAGAATGGAAGCCAAGCAAAAGGAGAAACCCCTTATAAAACCATCAGATCCCATGAGACTTATTCACTACCATGAGAACAGGATGGGAGAAAATACCCCCATCATTCAATTATCTCCCATGAGGCTCCTCCCACAACACATGGGAATTATGGGAGCTAGAATTCAAGGTGAGACTGGGGTGGGGACACAGCCAAACCATCTTCCTTTCCATCCAATTTATTTTCCTATCCTGCATTATTGAGTCTCAGTCCTGGGGAGATGGTACCACTGCACTGCAGCCTGGGCAACAGAGCGAGATTCTGTCTCGACAACAATAACAACAACAACGAAGCACTCCACGAAGCAATTTATCTCTCACCCTGGTTCAATTCTGCCAGTCCTGCCCGCGATCCATAACTCGTGACTCATGACTCCGGCTGGCTTCTGCTGGCCAGTCACTAGTACCACAGCACCCTCAAGAAAGACTCCTGTGTCACCTCCATGTGACCAAACTGTACCTTCTCCCCCAGAGCTAGGAATTGGCATCTTTAGGGACAGGTTCCTGGTTCTGATTACCCTCAACTCCAATGCCTGTGGTTGGAACCTACTAACAGAGTTCCCTACTGGTCTGATTATCTAGAAAAATTTCCTCCCACTTGTTATAGGGAAAAGGAAAGGATGTGTGTATGTTTTTTGAAAATAGGAAGTAAGAAATCATAAAGCTGAGAAAATGGCATTGAACAGGTACATTTTCTTCTACTTGATTCTGACCCAAACCTTCCCCTGGCATGACTAGACAGTCCCTTCTTTAGGGACTCATATCTTTAATCGTAAAACTCTTACCTGTGGGCATTAGCAACTTTCCCATGGCTCAGTACCACCCATCAGAGGAACACGAAAGTATTAATTAGGAAGAATACCCATATATTCCCAAAAATATTATCACAGCAAAAGTGTCTCCAGAACTCTATACAGACATAGGGAATGAAGAAGCATCACAGAAAAAAATGAATGTTAACAAATCCCTGCCCACCCTCCTGAGCTCACACCAAGATTCTTCTGATTTTCAAATGCACAAAATTTTAATGGGTTACATTTAACTGGATGTGGACTCAAAAAGCATCTGAAATCTGTACCAGTTTAATTCACAGTGCCTAGAGCAATCAGGGGAATTTGTAACCCTATCAGGAAGAGAAAAGATGTCAACACCCATGGGATAGAATCTCACACATCTTTCAACTTCAGAAACATTATCAATATTGGTATTTCCCTCATGTTCTTGCCCCACAGAAACAAATAAAAAAACTAATATGCTTAGAGCAAATCTTACCTAATGTCAAAGTGAATGAATAAAAATCCTGAGAAAAGGCTGTAAGAAAACAAATCTCTTTTCTCAAAATAATCCAAACCGAATGATATTCATATCAGTGCTATAGTTCTAGAGGAAAAATGACACACGTAACTTTGAAGCTCACTCGAAAAGAACCCAAAGGCTGATCCTAATCAGTTTCCACTTCTACTATCTGAAAACAGAACAGATTTTTTCAAATTATGTGTTAATTTTTGAGAGTGGAGGGACTTCCTTTTGTTTTCTTAAACATTTAGGATATCTATGACGATTATGAAAATTAGAATTAATCAAAGTTGCCTGACTACATTTCACCTGTACCAAGCAAAAGTACAAAGAAATGTTTGAGTTCCCAATTTCACCGGCTATTAAAATGGCAATATTCGATTGTGTGGCCTGTAAATCAGCACTAAAAGTGATGACGTCTCTCACGAGGATTTGGCCTACTACGGAAACCTGAAGACACATGTCTTTCTTCTTAACCACACTTATATTCTACTCCTTCACACATATGGCCAGCTGTCAGCCTGTACTCTTAAGGGAAAGAGGCTACATAGCTCTCAACCAACCAACAGACATTAAAATCTCTCACCATAAGCCCAGTGTAGTTCAAAAGCTCTTAGCACAGCCAAATCCACCTGCTTTTGGCCAGCAGGGCCTGTCTGACTCCTAGCCAATCAATACAAGTAGGAGGGATAGAAAGCTCCTAGGCCCCTGGGAACCATTCAGTTCCATTTTATTTATAGAACAGATATCCAAAATAGCGATAACCACACAGTCACTTTTAAAAGTATTAAAAACGTACCCTTCTGCTTATTTTTAAAATCATTTATTCCTCCTTAACTTTGGTCATTTCAGAAGAAACTTAATGGCAAAAGCAGAGATGAAAGGTCGCTGGAACTCCGTGAGCACACTGGATAGCGGCTAGCACGAGGCAGCTGAGTTGGGCTGGACAACAGCGAGGGGGTCCCCTGCAGATGACACTTGTGGGGACCAACGCAGGGTGACTGGACTCCGAATCTCAGAACAAACCACAGCCAACCTTCCAGGTACATGTGGACGTCAGGGAACAGCAAGAAATACATGAACCTCCATGATGACAAAAGTGCCAGAATACCCAAAACCTCCTTATTCAGCTCAAGTTTTTGAAGCCTGTAAAGTGGTTTGCTTTTATCAGCCTAGTTTGTGTTCCTGTCGCGTTCTAATTACAATGTAATTCCAATGTTACCAGAGCAGGCCGAACACTTCCAGAATATGACCAGTGACGGTGAGCCAAAGAAGCAATCTTTAGAGGCCTGGTTTCAGACTCATGATTCACAGCCACCAAGAGCCATGAGTAGTGAGAAATAAAGAGAACTGGACAAACAGACCCACCCCACAACCGTCACACTTCTCCACAGAGCGGCCACTCCTAAACGGGAAAGCACTCTCCTATTTGACACCAAGCACAAAGGAGTGGTGAAAGGGGGTGGGGGTGGGGGCGGGTTGGGGGAGAGAAAGGGGTGTTGCTAAGGACTTACCTTGGAGAAGGGCTCCGTTTCTCTTGAAGAAGGTACTGCCCGGCCAGATGGGTGGACCTGATGTGCTGAAAGAGAAGAGGAACTAGCATAAGGCCAAGTTCATCTGCACTCACACACCTGCAACCCCTCCCCACACTTCCCTCAAAACCTTTCCCCAAGTATGTGTTATTGACACCCTCTGAAAACGCATCTTCGAAAACCATGAGGTTTGCTTTATTGTAAACAGGTTTCATATTTCACAGTGCAGACGCTATCCATGTGAGTATTCTGCTTATCATCTTGACCCTGCTCACACTTGGGCATTGAAATCACCGACAGATACACAAAATGGCAAATTCACATGGTTTAATGGCATAGCGTGTAACTTAATATTTGCTAACCTGCTCATAATTTCATGAACGCATACGGCAAAGAACTCCTGATTACGTTTTCTGAGACCAAGCGGGTTTTCCAACACTATCTTGTGCCATCTGCCTGCTACAAACGCAAACTTGCCTTTCTTGGCATTTCTACCACTAAATCCTTAATATAAGGAGATGACCTTGATCGACTTCCTCCTTCCCCCTCTTCTCTTGTTTCGTATCCTGTTTTCAATTTCTTGGCTTAAAATGTTGCACTCCATACCCTATAAAACATTTTGCAGATATGTTACCACCTACACTGTGGTAACAGGAGAGACAAGAAAACAGGAAAGATCAATATATGACGAAGACACTTACTGCATTTATAGATGAGTGTTTCCACTATTTTAAGACATCTAGTAGAAAGCTTTATAACCAAGCCAGTCTTAGTAAAATGTCCTTAGAGTGGCAAGTAGGTTACATTCTAAATGAAAGATCGGTTTAGATTAATATTAGAAAGTCCTTACTCAAAAATGTTACTACATCCAGCCCAAGAGGCAGTATAAATTACTATCACCAAAACAGTACATGGCAAATTGTGTTGGTTAATGCATTATCAATCACCTTCAATATGAGAAACATAGGTTCAAGTAATATATTTGTAAGTTTGGCAGAAGCAGAAACACGCCACACACACACACACACACACACACACACAGTGGAATCTGAAGAACGATATGGTAAATGTTTTACCAGTCAACCGGGGTCTCTGGTTATCTAGGACAGCAATACTGTTCGCAAGCAGAAATGCCGTGACACATTCTGCCCACTGGAATCTCATTACCGGAGGTACAAATAGTACAGCAGGTACAGGGACACATTACATGATGAGGAGGAGTACAGATGAAGAAGAAATTAGCTAGGGCACAAAAATACGATCGATCACACATCACAATCATGTCAAATGTGCTAGAAAATACATACTACAAACCTTGATGTTAATGAACCTTTTTGTTTTATTTTGTTTTGGATCCCCTATACTAAAATTAAATGAGAATCACGCATCTCAGCTATGGTATTTCCTGCAGCCCTGACTCTCAGCCTGGGAGTTGTGACCACAGAATGGCCAGGAGCTACCCAGGGTAACAGCAGGCCAGACTGGAGTCTCAGGATGATGACACCAGCTGATTGCTCTTCCATTGGATTCCCATCTTACTCTGTTTCGGGGCATTTAAGGTTCAGAGTTGCATGAAGAATAATGTGTATTAAAATACTTAAGATCTTTTAACAATCTAAGCAAGCTCTCAGGATTTTACTATCTGATTTTTATAACAAAGCAGGAAACAGCAAGCTGGCTGTTGCCAATACGGAATCACCTGATTTGTAAAGATATTTAAAAACTGAGGACTTCATTGTAGCAGAGTTGGTGTTTCTAGAGAATTCAATAACTGAGTATTACTGCAGGAGCCTGAATATCCACCTTACTTCCATCCAAATCTCTTCTTTATCCCGACCTTGATTTGGCTGAAAACTGAGTAGACACCAGGGATGGAGCAATATGGGGAATGAAGGTCGGATAAATCCAGTGGTTTAGATATGGAAAATTCTCTGTATGACAGACATCTACCTAAAGATTCTTACAACATCCTTTCAATGTACTTAAATCACTGATCAGTGATGTTTTAAGAGTCCTCTATAGTCAATCCGTGTTGCTGCGGAACTTATCTGTACTCTAGTAGAGCAGAGAGACTTGGACTGGCCACCACCTTCTCTTTCCTGGTCCCTGTTATAACTAATGAATTCACATGTGGTCTCTTTCCAGCTCAAGGTAAGTCAGTTCCTGCCATGCTAACTGCAAAGCTTTCAAGCTCCTTGGCCCCATATCTACAGGATTCTTTTGGCTGGTTCCTCAAAATGACATCTTCTAACTATTAGAAGATCCAAGGATTTATTAAGCCCCTGTTGAGAATTGTGCTTGGTGTTGAGAAAGACTTAAAAGGAAAATTAAAAACCCTATTTTATGACCTCTAAGAACCTGCTGTCATACTTACCTGGCTCCAAACTCCTATGACTCTATCTAATGAGACCAGCGACGCCTAGAGACAAACTCATGGGTATGTCTCCAGTGGCTGCAGGTTGGGAAGGCAGCAAGTTTGATTTTCCCCCATCACGTCCCTGGATGATTGACCTTTAAAGCTCAAAGTTGGTTAAAACCACACGTAAAAGTACACGAAATTACTTAGAAATGTCTATTCACCACAGTAATTCAGAGACAAAACCAGTGATAGAAGTCTTCGTGGGAGGAGTTGCAAACCACTCATCCTCAGGCAGCTCAAGAGCAGAGAGGGTGGGAATGGGGGGTGCAGGGGAAGAATGGGGTGCTCTCCATACCCAGCCATGTAAATGTCACTGCCATGAGAAATGACCATGAGGACCCCTTCTTAATCCTGAGTGGGTCTTAATCATCTTAAAATGGCATTTGCATTGCTTGACCCTAGGATCAAGTTAACATTCACTGAGCCTAGTCATCAACACTTTTCCATGGAATCCTCTAATTCTGTAGGTTGGGCAGGACAGAAATCACCTTCTTTTTTTTTTTTGACAGAGTCTCACTTGGTAGCCCAGGCTGGAGTGCAGTGGCATGATCTCAGCTCACTGCAACCTCTACCTCCCAGGTTCGAGTGATTCTCCTGCCTCAACCACCCAGGTAGCTGAGATTACAGGCACCTGCCAGCAAGCCGGGCTAATTTTTGTATTTTTAGTAGAGATGGGGTTTCACTAACTGATTTCAATGGCCAGGCTGGTCTCAAACTCCTGACCTCAAGCAATCCACTTGCCTCGGCCTCCCAAAGTGCTGGGATTATAGGGGTGAGCCACCATGCCTGATCCACCCATTCTTTTTATTATTTTAAAAAATTGAGACGGGGTCTTGCTCTGTTGCTGAGGCTGGTCTCAAACTCCTAGCCTCCCAGTGATCCACTCGCCTCGGCCTCCCAAAGCCCTGGTAATATGAGGCACTGCGCCTGACCACCTTCCCCGTTCTATAGGGAGACAGTCAGAGGTCCTGAGAGGCGAAAGGACTTGCCCAAGACACTGCATGACTAGTTAGTGATCAACCCAAGACAAGACCAGGGCTTGCCCACTGTACCACAGAGACACACACATCAAGAGCTCCGATTTCGTTTCTAACCTTCCAGCTTTCCTCTTCGGCTCTTCCAGTACTAAACTCTTAGTCATCCTTCCCCATGGAAGAAGGCTGTGAATGGTATTTTGCTAGGACTCTCTCCAAGGCAAAGTCCCAGGCTAGAAAAAGCAATCAGACTAACGATATGTGAAAGATACACGGGCTCATCTGAGCAGAAACAATACAACGCTGGTGCCACAAATGTCTCATTTCAATAATATGCTAACAAAAATCCCATGACCTTCAGCAGTATAAGCCAGACCAACTCTGTAACAAAGAAAGCAGACCAACAGGTTAAGAGGACCTTGTTGGCCAGCAAGACACAGTGCGACCTGGCATTTGAGAACATCGATTCGGCTGATCATTAAGACCGCCGCTGAGCCTGCAGATCCAAAGAGGTGAGTGATACCATCCTGAACAGCACACCCAGCGGCTGCCAGAGACCCAGCCCTCAGTCATTCCCCGGACCCCGCACTCTGGGCTGCACTACCTCCAGCTCCCAAGGGGATCCCTTGAGTCAACAAGGTCCGACAGCCTGAGGGTGACTCTCAGGAAGATGATGTGATCCAGCATGTGTTGTTTCTACACTCAGGAGCCTTAACCCTTGTGAGAAACAGCTGCATTATAAAACGAGACCCTGGGAGGTTCTGCCGAGACCCACACCTGTATTCACCAGCTAAACTTTCTGTGGGTCTCCATGAGAAATAAATTAAAAGGACTTTTTTCTAAGATCTCACCTGCCAAATGCGAACTAGGATCTCTAAAAGAGAGAAAAGGGCCGGGCGCGGTGGCTCAGGCCTGTAATCCCAGTACTTTGGGAGGTCAGAGTGGGCGGATCACAAGATCAGAAGTGCGAGACCAGCCTGACCAACACGGTGACACACACCTGTAATCCCAGCTACTCACGAGGCTGGAGCAGAAGAATCACCTGAACCCAGGAGGTGGAGGTTGCATGAGCCAAGATTGTGCCACTGCACTCCAGCCTGGGTGATAGAGCGAGACTTTGTCTCAAAAAAAGAGAGAAAAGGATGCTATAACACGGATGAACCTTGAAAGCATGCTAAGTGAAATAAGCCAGAATAAAGAAAACAAATGCTGTCTGATTCCACATAGAAGAGGTAGTAGTCAAATTCACAGAGACAGAAAATGCAACAGTGGTTGCCAGAGGCTGGCGGGAGGGAGGAGTAGGGAATTCAATGGGTACAGAGGTAAAGTTTTACAAGACATGAAGAGTCCGGGAGGTTGGTTGTACAACAATGTAAATGCACTTAACACTACAGAACTGCATACTTACAAAACAGTTAAGATGGCAAATGATACGTTAGACGTATTTTACCACGATTTTTTTTTATTTGCAACGGAGTCTTGCTCTGTCACACTGGCTGGAGTGCCACTCTCAGTTCACTGCGGCCTCCCTCCACCTCCCGGACTCAAGCGATCCTCCTGCCTCCGTCCCTGGAGTGGCTGGGACTACAGATGCATATCGCCGTGCCCAGCTACGTTTGTTTTTTTGTTTCCTTCTGGAGGATAGTGTCTCACTATGTTGCCCAGGCTGGGCTCAAACGATCTGCCCACTTCAACCTAAAAAAATTTTGTTAATGTATAAAAAAGAGAAGGTAGGGAAGGAAGGAGGGAGATAGGAGGAGGAAGAAAGCAGAGATAAAGATAAGAAGAACTCTGAAGAAGTGAATGAAAGCCTAGAGTGTTTTCAGTGAGAAGAAAGGAACAATATCTGAATGTCCGCCATGGTGAGCTCTCTGCCACCATGGTCCACAGCACACAAAAAAGCAGAAAGCCCAAACTGACAGGGAGGGGGTAGGGGGAGAAAATGGTGTGGCAAGACCAACCCATCCTGATTTAGCACTCATGGAGGCCAGAGCTTACCCACTACTCAAGCAACTGAGCAGAGTCCCGTCATAATCTTAGTGCCGGGGATGGAACATGATGACAATCCCTTCAGACGGGTGACATCTACCACCAGACTGTGTTTCCCCAGGAAGGAAACAGTCCAAGCAGTTGTAACAAAGGGAGAATCCCCCAAAATGTCCCTGAAATTCCATTGTTTTGCCTTATAAATGGGGATTAATCACCAGGAAATAATAGAAAACCAAATGTGACCTATGCCACAGAGTCACAGGTGCTCTTTGGGTGAAGGATGTCAGTCGTTGGCACTTGGAATGCAGCAACCAGAGCAGGCTGGACAGAGACATGTGTGGGAAGCTTCACAAAATACCACTCACTGTTTGAGAAGCATCACTAAGAGCACAGATGAAAGTTCAGATTCTCAGGGACACTTTTCTAACCCTCCAAATAATAAGCTTGAGTGTCCTGGCAATTTAAAGAGATCTCTGTGGCCACAGGGTCTAATCCAGGGTGGAGTGGAGACAGCATGGGATCTGGACTCAGGAAATCTGTTTAAACACAGACTGAAAGTCTTTTAACTTGTTAAAAGTCTCAATTCCATGCCTGCAAGCCGGGGGCAAATGATATCTACTGTGTAAGAATAAAATGAGATGAATGGGCATGAAAAAATGCTTTCAAAACTGCAAAAAGTCCCAGAGTGTTTTTTTTTTTTTTTTTTCTTTTTTTGGAGACAGTGTCTTTCTCTGTGGATCAGGCTAGAGTACAGTGGTGTGATCTGGGCTCACGTCAACCTCCGCCTCCTGGGCTCAAGCAATTCTCCTGCCTTAGCCTCCATGGTGGCTGGGATTACAGGCACACACCGCCATGCCAGGCTAATCTTTGTGTTTTTAGTAGAAACAGGGTTTCGCCATGTTGGCCAGGCTGGTCTCAAACTCCTGACCTCAAGTGATCCACCGTGTCCAGCGCCAGCGGTAGTCTTGATTGCAAGAAAACTGTAGCTCAGAGTTGACTGACACGCTCAAAGCCACACAGCAACACTGTGGCAGTTGTCAGCTGGGCACCAGCACTTTCTCCTCGACATCTTTAACTCTCTCAACTGGGTTCTTTTCTCATTCCTGAGACGGATAAGGTAACTGCACTTTTTTCTTCCTCTTTCCTTTAAGGATTCTTTGAGATGTTCTAATTGCAAATGTTTCTCAGTCCAAAGTGGCCACAGTTACTAAATAGCCGAGAAGCAGCTTCACAGATGTCACTTACTCTAAAGAACGCTAAAACAAAACAAAACAAAACAAAAAACGTAACTGGTGGTTCACACCTGTCATCTCGGCCCTTAGGGAGGTCCGGCAGGAGGATCACTTGACCTCAGGAGTTTGAGACCAGACTGGGAAACATTAAAAATAAAACTTTTTTATTCTACAAAAAAAATACACAAAATTAGCCCCAGTACGGTGGCAGGAGCCTGTGGTCTTGGCTACTCAGGAGGCTGAGGTGGGAGGATTGCTTGAGCCCAGGAGTTCCAAAGCTCCAGTGAGCCTTCATTGCACCACTGCACTCTAGCCTGGGAAACAGGGCAAGACCCTGTCTCTTAAAGAAAAAAAAAAAAAAAAAAAAGGTAGCTCCATGCAGAATCCTGCGAACATCCAAATGGGCACGAAATCAAGAGACAGAAAGAGACCATGCAGAAATCTACCAGGATTGACCAATTCAGAGGCTGACACTTATTGAGAGGGCATGACTGAAGTGATCACACAACCACCAGCTGGGCCCACAAACACTAGAACTGAGAGTGTGGCAAGATTACTCCGAGCAAGGGCAATACAGCAACCATGGTAAGAAACGGAATTGCTCTGTGAACTCAGCCAAATGTTGAAACTGGAGACTAAACTGATTTCAAAGGTTTAAGCCTGCACATAGTTCCTGTGTGCCCATTACCACCAGGACCCATGAGAATCTGGCAGGTGGCAGCTGCTCTGGAACCAGATACACTGTGCTGTTTTATTTTACTTTTAAACAATTAGAATTCTATTTTATTTCAGAATAAGTTTACAGTTGAAAAATGATGTTTACTATCAATATTATATGAACACAACTTTTATAGCAAAACCCTGGTATGTGAGTATTAATAATCCAAATACTATACAGATACAGAAGATATTTTAAAAATGGAAATGACTCACTTCAAAGACCGTAATAGGTATATTGTACCTATTATATACGTATTACAGCCTTTGGAAACATATATATATATATATGCTTGCACTGAGTCTGTAAGAACTACACTATAATTCATTAAATGTGATGCAAGAAATTGCAGATTTTTCAACACTACGTACTGAAAAGATACAAAGGACTATCATAACTTCTCTTAACATTGAAAATACATGGGGCCAGGCACGGTGGCTCACGCCTGTAATCCCAGTTGGCAGGCGGAAGTGGGTGGACATGGCGAAACCCTGTCTGGACTAAAAATACAAAACTTAGTTGGACATGGTGACATGCCCCTATAATCCCAAGTACTCAGGAGGCCGAGGCACGAGAATCGCTTGAATCCAGGAGACAGAGGTTGCAGTGAGCTGAGAGCATGCCACTGTTCTCCAGCCTGGGCACAGAGAGAGACGCTGTCTCAAAAAAAAAAAAAAAAAAAAAAAAAAAGAAAGAAAGAAAGAAAAAGAAAAACCATGTACTATCAAGACCATAAAATCAGAGCAGAAAACAAAAGTAACAAATAGTTCCTTAGATTTTAGGAGAAATAATACATCTATGGCTTTTCTCACGTTTATTTTTGCAACTGGTTAGCAAGTATGGCAAGCAGAAAAGGAAAAAATAGACAATAATACAATATTAGGCCGGGCACGGTGGCTCATGCCTGTAATCCCAGCACTTTTGGAGGCTGAGGCGGGCAGATCACCTATGATCGGGAGTCTGAGACCAGCCTGACCAACATCAGGAAACCCCATCTCTACTAAAAATACAAAATTAGCTGGGTGTGGTGGCACACGCCTGTAATTCCAGCTACTCGGGAGGCTGAGGCAGTAGAATCACTGGAACCCAACCCGGGAGACGGAGGTTGCAGTGAGCCGGGATCGTGCCACTGCACTCCAGCCTGGTGACAGAGTGAGACAGATGGGACTGGAAGGGACAGGGAGGGGAGGGGAGGGAGAAAGGAGAAAGGGGGAGGGGAAGGAGGAACGGGAGGAGGGGAGGGGAGGGGAGGGGAGGGGGGGGGGGGGGGGGGGGGGAGGGGGGGAGGGGGGGAGGGAGGAAGGGAGGAAGGAAGGAAGGAAGGAAGGAAGGAAGGAAGGAAGGAAGGAAGGAAGGAAGGAAGGAAAGAAGGAAAATAGAAAATATAAGCCACTTCTTTCAGCTCAGTCTCTGAAATCACAGTCATTCCTGTCCTCTTGGCACTCTGCTCTCCATTTACTTCCTTCCAACTTGAACACGAGTGCATGTTTCTGGGAAAGATGAGGTTTGGGAGATGTGGGACTTCGATGTGGCTTCTGGGGGAGACGCAGTTTGCCCTGCGTGAGCCTGCGGGCTGGGATTCTTGTAGAAATCTTCTGGTCATCTGTGACGTGCCAGAGTCCTTTCGTAATCGCTTCTCCCTGGTTAAGCCTAGCAAATAAAGCTGAGCATGAAGGAGACGACTCTTCTTTTGTGTCTTTGTTCTCAAAAAGTGGGGGAGGGCATGGGGAGAAATGCCAGATACAGATGAGGGGGAGGAAGGCAGAAAATCACACTGCCATGTGTGTACCTATGCAACAATCTTGCATGTTCTTCACATGTACCCCAAAACCTAAAATGCAATTTAAAAAAAATAGTACTTAGAAAAAAAAAAAAGTGGAGGGGGCCCTGGGGGAGGGTGATGTGGAGAAAGGCCAGGCCACAGGAGAGAACAGAAAGCGGTGATGTTGTGGGTGCTGCAGGACCCGTTCTGCTCCACGTGAGGCCCATGGTGTGGTGCTCCTTGATGCGTGCTTGAAACTCACTCCAAATATTCACATATGACCTCACCCAATCCACACGGTGTAAATCATGTGTTTGTAGCCCTTGAAGACGCTGTTAGTGTAAAAGGTGGCAGCATCATGTATCTCTTTGATGTAAGGACCAGATTTGGGGGACACGGCTATACAGTCAAGGGCAGGGAGACTTTTGCTGGCAGCCGAGAGATGACTAAACATGTTACTCCCTCGGTTTTCTCTCTGAAGGTTTGGGCTTTTTGAATTTTTCCCGATATGGGTTTCAAAAATGTGGTCACGTATTCTCTTGGGGTTGTTGGTTATGAGATGCCATCAGAAGGAAAGCCCCAGCACCCTTTCTGCACGAGCCTCCAAGTCACCAGCAAGGCTCCTACTGTTCTTCAAAAACTCGGCCATCATGCTGTTCATCAGCTCATCAAAGGCTTCCACGCCTCCACTGACACCCTTGACCCCACAATCGCCAAGGGGCCTGTGGGACTCTGCAGACAGCGACTCCAGGCAGCTGACAGCCCACTCCAGTCTTTCCAGCAGTCCCTGCATGTCAGCCATTCTGCTTTGCTGCCAAGGGGTCCTGTCCTCAGCAATGCAAATCCGTGGCTGGCCACTCACACCTGCTCTTCCTGTGGTCCTTATTGTGTTGTTTTAAATACACTGAAGTTTCTTCACATTCCCCAAAGCGTGCCATGAAGCTGCGGCTTCATTCCTTGAACGTGTTGCAGAACTGCTATTGACCTACGGCAGGATTTCTTTTTTATTTTTGAGATGGAGTTTTGCTCTTGTTGCCCAGGCTGGAGTCCAATGGCACAATCTTAGCTCACAGAAACCTCTACCTCCTGGGTTCAAGCCATTCTCTTGCCTCAGCCTCCCAAGTAACCAGGATCACAGGCACGTGCTGCCACACCCAGCTAATTTTGTATTTTCAGTAGACATGGGTATCTCCATGTTGGTCAGGCTGGTCTCAAACTCCGGACCTCAGGTGATCCATCTGCCTTGGCCTCCCAAAGTGCTGGGATTACAGGCCTTAGCCACTGCTCCACCAGGATTTCTTAACCTCAGCATTACTGACACGCTGGATTAGATAATTCTTGTGCTGGGAATGTGCATGGTAAGATGCTGAGCAGTCTGCCTGGCCTCCCACTAGACACCAGTGGCACCCACCTCATCAGCTGTGACAACCAAAAATGTCTCCAGTACTTGCTGTGTGTCTACTGGGGGATAAAACTGCTCCCAAATGAGAACCCAGGTAAGCTGCCCCCAATCTCTCCACTCATCAAGTCACAAACCTCCCTGCCCACATTTCAGCAGGACCGTCACCTCCACTTTCCTAAGCCAAGGACGTGCCCTTCCCGCCGCCTTAGTTCGCTGGCTCAGTTATTTCCGCCTGTGTGTTCATCTTCTTACTCACCAAAGTAACATTTCTATTACCCTTCTTTTCCTCTGGAATCTTCTACCCCTTGTCTCTACTCACTTCCCCCTTCCCAGGACTGATGATTTCATTCTTTCTTTTCTTTTTGAGATGGAATTTCACTCTTGTTTCCCAGGCTGGAGGGCAATGGTGTAATCTCGGCTCGCTGCAACTCCTGCCTTCCAGGTTCAAGCGATTCTCTTGTCTCAGCCTCCTGAGTAGCTGGGATTACAGGTGCGTGCCACCATGCCCAGTTAATTGTTTTATTTTTAGTAGAGATGGGGTTTCACCATGTGGGTCAGGCTGGTCGCAAACTCCTGACCTTGTGATACGTCTGCCTCGGCCTCCCAAAGCGCTCGGATTACAGGCATGATCCACCACGTCTGGCTGATTTCTTATCTTCACCATCACTGTGGTCCAAGTCCTCCTTTTGGCTCCCATTATTCTGCCCTGCACTCACTAAGCCCAAGAGAATGGGACTGACAGCCCAGCGTCCACTCCCACATGTCACCACCACAATCCTCTTCCTGCTAGGGGTAATGGGGTCACCCCCATTTCCCCAGAAGCTATAGTTTGCATGTGTCCCTCCAAAATTCAGGTGTTGCCAAGGTGATAGTATGAAGAGGTAGGGCCTTTAAAAGGTGATTAGGCCACGAGGTCCCCTTCCTCATGAATGGAATTAGATGCCCATATAAAGGGGCTTAAACGGGGGAGTCGCCCCCTTTTCTGCCTTCTGCCACGTGAGGACACAGTGCTCCTCCCCTCTGGAGGGTACCAGCATTCAAGGCCCCATCTTGCAAGCGGCCCTCACTAGACAATGAACCTACCGCAGCCTTGACCTTGGATTTCCCAGCCTCCATCATTGAGAGAGATACATTCCTATTGTTTATAAATTACCCAGTTTGTGACAGCAGCACACACAGACTAAGACAAGGGGTTACTGTCCTTGATGTCACTCCAGCCTCTCTCCCTCCCCTCTGCATGACCTCCCACGGGCACTCACGTAAGAGGCCTCTTTCTGGGTTACATAAACTTCCTATTACTTTCGACAATAGCTCTTAAAACTCCTTTCCACCTTTAGCTACAAAACACCCTCCTGGCCCAGGTTCTGCCCCCCCACTCTTCTTTCCAGCTAGCTCTTTGTCCAGGCTTGGCCCCACCATCAGGGCGTTCCTAGGGTTCTAGCCCTCCCCTCTTTTCTTCTCATGCTTTTCCTAGGAGAGTTCGTGGAAAGGTTGGGTTTTCCACCTCCCCACCGCCAGCTGATTTTGTTCCCAGATGCTGGCGGGTATCTCCAGCGGGCTCTGCACAGCAGCTTTCAGCTGCCCCGAGCCCCCACGCCGCGCAAACCAAAAGCAGCTTCCCCTCTGCCTCGCTTGCCGGCTCCCAGGGCACGCTCAACACATTGCCCAGGATTCATCAGCGTCTGTATTCGTTTGCTGGGGCTGCCATAAGAAAGTACCACAGACTGGGGGCTGTAAGCAAAAGAAATTCCTCCTCTCACAGTCCTGGAGGGCAGAAGTCCGAGACCAAGGGATGAGCAGGGCTGGGTCCTTCAGAGGCCTGTGGGGGAGAACCTGTTCCTGGCCTCCCTGGCGGCTGCTGGTGTTTACTGGTGTTCTCGGCCTTGCAGAAGCATCGCCCTGCCTTCACCTCTACACGGCATTCTCCATGTGTGCATCTGTCCTCAAATTCCCCCCTTTTCTAAGGACATGGTCATGTTGAATCAGGGGTCCACCCCACTCCAGTGTGACCTCATCTAATGACATCTGCAAGGACCTCATTGGAAATACAGGCACACTGGAAGGAAGGGCACATTCTGAGGAACTGGGAGGTAGGACGTCAACATATGAATGGAGGGGGCACAATTCTCTCCAGACAGTGGCTGACTCCCTTTCATGTGCACAGTCTCTGGGCCATATCGAGACACCTGTGCGCCGTCTTTTCCTGAATCCCTTGTACCTACGACAGTGCTTGGAACCCGGCTGGTACACATGCCTGTCGAGGGAAGTAAAGTTTATCCTTTAATTCAGCATTCCTCAAAGAATAAAATAGGGCCGGGTGCAGTGGGGCTCATGCCTGTAATCCCAGCACTTTGCAGGGCCACGGCAGGCAGATCACGAGGTCGGGAGATGGAGACCATCCTGACCAATGTGGTGAAAACCCGTCTCTTCTAAAAATGCTAGGAAAAAAAAAAAAAAGCTGGGCATGGTGTCGCATGCCTGTAGTCCCAGCTACTCGGGAGGCTGAGGCAGGAGAATCGCTTGAAACCGGAAGGTGGAGGTTGCAGTGAGCCGAGATCGTGCCACTGCACTCCAGCCTGGTGACAGAGCGAGATTCCATCTCAAAAAAATAATAATAATAAAATAAAGAAAACAATGGACTCACCCTTTGGTAATATGGCAAATGCTCTAGTTCAAATGTCTAGAAATGGGTGCGGTGGCTCACATCTGTAATCCTAGCACTTTGAGAGGCCGAGGCGGGTGGATCACAAGATCAGAAGATCGAGACCATCCTGGCCAACATGGTGAAACCCCGTCTCTACTAAAATAAAAAAGGTTAGCTGGGTGTGGTGGCACGTGCCTGGGCATGGTAGTCCCAGCTACTTGGGAGGCTGAGACAGGAGAATCGCTTGAACCCAGGAGGCAGAGATTGTAGTGAGCTGAGATGTGCCACTGCACTCCAGCCTGGGCAACAGAGTGAGATTCTGACTCAAAAAAGAAAAAAAAAAAAAATCTGGAGGCTCTGATACCTTCATCAGCCAGCCCCTGCCTCCAATCCACGTGTATCCAGGCCTATGTGTTCCTCCTGAGGGCTCCTGCGCTTTCCCTTCCTTTCTGTTTCTACTCCCAGGCTGCCCGGGTCAGCTCAAGTTAAGATGTCCTCTCCTGCATGCTAATAGGCCTCTCTGCCCACAGCAGGCAGCCCTGCCTGACCCCTCAACAGCCTTCTCAAAGCACAGCATCTTCAGGCGCTGTCCCCCGGATTTGCCAACTTGGAGAGGTGCCCAGGGTGCTATCTGGGGTGGGGGACTGGTGTTACCAGAGCTGCCCAATGTCAACAAAGCACCTCATTTTTCATGTGTCTCATACACCAAGTCTCCATGTACATCTTCATTCGAAGAGTTTGATGGCTACAGAAGTTGAATGTGTCAGAGGCGTCTGAAGCAGAACAACTCCATCTTGACTAGGAGCTGGGAAAAATGAGGCTGAGACCTACTGGGCTGCATTCTCAGATGGTTAAGGCATTCTAAGTCACAGGATGAGACGGAGGGTCGGCATAAGATGTAGGTCACAGAGACCTTGCTGATAAACCAGGCGGCAGTAAAGCAGCCGACCAAAACCCACCAAAGCCAAGATGGCCACGAGTGACCTCTGGTGACCTCTGGTCGTCCTCACTGCTACACTCCACCAACGCCACTGACTGTTTACAAATGCCATGGCAACATTAGGAAGTTACCCTATATGGTCTAGAAAGGGAAGGCATGAATAATCCAGCTCTTGTTTGGCATATAATCAAGAAACAACCATAAAAATGGGCAACCAGCAGCCCTCAGGACTGCTCTGTACACGGAGCAGCCTTTGGTTTCTTTACTTTCTTACTCAAGCTGTTTTCACTTTACTCTGCGAAATCACCCTGAATTCTTTCTCGTGTGAGATCCAACAGACCACTCTTGGTGTCTGGATCAGGACCCCTTTCCTGTAACAAATGCTTCCAGCTTCCAGGGCAGGGTGAGAGGCAATCAGTTCTGGTGCCCCTCAGAAGCCCTCCTGCGCCTTCCTAGCCTGTCCCTCTGCTCTCCATATCCCCGCCTGGCACAGGTCTCCAGAACACCAACACCCTGGCGGCTTCCTGGGCCCATCCAAGCCCAATCTCTCCCTCCGCTGCCTGAAAAACCCTAGACCTATTTTCTCTTCACCTGTTACAGCCTACCCATCCTTTCAAGTTCAACTCGAATCCCAGGCACCCAGGACACCTTACCTGGTCACTCTCACCCTGAGACCTCTCTCCCTCCTCTGAATCCTTCTGGCAAATACCTCCTGTGCAGCTCCTCTGGGAATTAACTGCACTCTGCACTGTCTTCCCATAATGCCTTACACCTTAACTCGCTGCCCACAGGGGTGTGTGTCTCACCTTACTGTGGTAGATGTCACGTGGGCGGAGGCTAACGGTGACTCCTCTCTTAGAACTTAGCCAGGCTCACAGCACACGGAGGACGGTTGCCATTATTCTACTAAGTGATTCGGAAAAACAGCGGGAACGCTAGCTGCACCTCCCACACAGAATTCTCTCAAACACTAAGGAATTTTTTTTCTTTTTTTTTGAGACAAGGTCTCAATCTGCCACCCAGGCTGGAGTGCAGTGGCACAATCACAGCTCAATGCAGCCTCAACCTCCCAGGCTCAAGCAATCCTTCCACCTCAGCCTCCTGAGTAGCTGGGACTACAGGTGCATGCCACCATGCCTGGCTAATTTTTGCATTTTTTATAGACACGGGGTCTTGCTGTGTTGCCCAAGCTGGTCTTGAACTCCTAGGCTCAAGAACTCCTCCTGCCTCAGCCTCCCAAAATACTGGGATTACAGGAGTAAGCCACCATGCCCAGCCAGGACTTTTTAAAAATCTCTTATAAACATAATTAAATCTCTCACAAAGAAACTAGCCTATAGTAACACATCTTATTCTATCATCATCTCAAATAAAAACTCAAAAATCTTTAAAAACGGAAAGAAAATTATAAATCTCATCATTAGTAGTAAGTAATAGATACATAATTTGGATTCCTCTTCTCTGCAATGTCTTGATTCCTTACGAACAAGTAACTAGATAAATACATGTATATTTTTTATAATATGGGATGCATGTTTGCGTATATATTGAAAAAATTCTGCTTAAAACCACGGCTACAATTTTAGATGCGTACAGCTTATGATACATCCCATGAACAGATGCAAAGGTGTTTATCATTATCTTTGTGCTACACAGTTTCTAATTTTACATATGAAAACCAAGGCATCATTCAGTATAAAGTACATTATTTGCATGATATATTTGCATTTGTAAAACACCCACATTTACTTTTACTGCTTAATGGGTCCTGATTTAAATGGGCCACTCTATATAAATGGAGCACACTGGTTCTCCACTCAATGGTGTTGATAAGAAAACTACTCCTTTTACATGCAAATGAGTCTACTAATCACAATTAGAATGGTGGAGTTGAGGGAGGCAGAGCAGCTGGGCCAAGAGCTCCCAGTCTAGTAGGGCCAGTTTGGTTCTAGCTTCATCCCTGGAGCAGCAGCTTGGGACTTCCCCAGAGGACATCTACCCAGGGGCCCCAGGGATACACTCAACCTTTCTCAATGGCATTTCCCTCTGTTGTTTAGGCTGGAGTGCAATGGCACGATTTCAACTCACTGCAACCTCCACCTCCTAGATTCAAGTGATTCTCATGCCTCAGCCTCCCAGGTAGCTGGGACTACAGGTAACTGCCACCATGCCCAGCTAATTTTTGCATTTTTTAGTAGAGATGGGGTTTTGCCATGTTGGTCAGGCTGGTTTCGAACTCCTGACCTTGGGTCATCCACCCGCCTTGGCCTCCCAAAGTGCTGAGATTACAGACATGAGCCACTGTGCTCAACCCAAACTCAGCATTTCTAAAGGGGCTGGAGGAGAGGAGAAACAGCTCCGGAATTTGGGCTCGCTGTGCTTGTGTGGATGAGTCTATCCCGGGCCTTCGTTTTCCCAAACCTGTCCATAGGGCCAGATATTAAGCCATACAGTTCAAACATAAGTGGAGTCATAGGAAGGAGAACAGCATGGGAAAAGCAAGTAAAAAGAAAAGCTAAGTAACTATATAAGACATTACCCAGACTAATGCCACAAGGCGGCACAAGAGACATCCCTTCAAATGGTGCAGCCACTCTGAAAACCAGCATGGCAGTTCCTAACAAAATTAAACATAGCAATATCCTAAAATCTAACAGTTCCACTTCTGGATACATACCCAAAAGAACTGACAGCAGGGACATGAAGAGATACTTACACACCCATGCTCATGGAAACGTTATTCACAGCTAGGTGCACTCACACCTGTAATCTCAGCATTTTGGGAAGCCAAGGCAGAAGAATTGCTTGAAGCTAGGAGCTCAAGACCAGCTAGGGCTACATAGCAAGACCCTGACTCTACATAAAATTTTTTTTAAGTCACCAGGTATGGTGGCACACACGTGTAGTCCCAGCTACTTGGGAACCTGAGGCAGGAGGATGGCCTGAGCGCAGGAGTTCAAGGTTAGAGTGAGCTATGATCATGCTACTGCACTCTGGCCTTGGTGACAGAAAGAGAACATGTCTCTAAAAGAACAAAACAAGAAGAAGAAAAAAGAAACATTATTCACAATAGTGAAGAGGTGGAAGCAACACAATCGTCCCTCAACGGATGCATGGATAGACAAAACAAGAGAATAGTATTCAGCCTTTAAAAGGAAGGAGACGCTAACATATACTGTAACGTGAACCTTGAGGGCATTATGCTAAACGCAATAAGCCAGTCACAAAAAAGACAAACACTGTATGATTCCACTTATATAAGGTATCTAGAGTCATTAAATTCATAGAAAATAAAATGGTGATTGCCAGGAGCTAAGTGGAGGGGAATGGGGGGAGTGGTTGTTTAACAGGTACAGGATTTCAGTTTTGCAAGGTGAAAAAAACTCTGGAGATGATGACAGTGCTGGCTGCACAACAACTGAATCTATTTAATGCCACTAAACCGAGTACACTCTGGGAGGCCGAGGTGGGCGGATCATGAGGTCATGAGTTCGAGATCGTCTGGTCAATATAGTGAAACCACGTCTCTACTAAAAATGCAAAAAATTAGCCGGGTGTGGTGGTGTGCACCTGTAATCCCAACTACTCGGGAGGCTGAGGCAGGAGAATTGCTCAAACCCAGGAGACAGAGGTTTCAGTGAGCTGAGATCGTGGCACTGCACTCCAGCCTGGGCGACAGTGTGAGACTCCGTCTCAAAAAAAAAAAAGGTAAAATAAAATGAAAAATTAAAATGGCTGGATGATACATTTTATTTCATGTGCATTTTGCCACAATTTATTAAATAAATAATAGATAGATCATAGACAGGCAGATAAACAGACATTTCCTAATGGCTGGCCAGACAGTACATAAGGCAGGTGACGCCTCTGCTGCTCCACTGCCAGGCTCTAGAAATAAGGGCTGGTTTGCCCAGTTCTTTTCTCTCACTCATCCATTCACCGAATAAACATGTTTTTACATTGCTATGAAGACCTTGTGAGGAAGTAACCATCCTGTTCTCCATGAGGCAGGGGCATGGACGGAAAAAGCTCAAGGATTCTGAGATGTACAGAAGAACCCATGCAGCTCTGGACACTATGAGGCCATGCCTTTGGATGCCTTGGTTACTACGCCAAGAATGAAACGAGATACTAGAATCCCTGGACAACGGCCCGCTTCTTGGGTAGAGTCCACTGACAATCTCCTCTTCCATGCGGCCCATGCCAATTACTTAACCCTCGTCTGTATCTTCTTGGAGCCCTAAAAGTGCTGCTGTGGGACTTCAATACTAACTGTCCTACCCGTTCTCCAGCTGCCTCCTGGGAAAAACTATAGATCCTCCAAAGGTGACATCCACCTTCTGGGTGCTCACGCCCAGTGTGTGTTCAATAAGTGCTGCCATTATCACAGCCCAGAAAATAGCTGATATGGTTTGGCTACGTCCCCACCAAAATCTCACCTTGAACTGTAAGGGTGGGGTCAGGTGGAGAGAATTGAATCATGGGGGCAGTTTCCCCCATACTATTCTCGAAGTAGTGAATAAGTCTCACAAAATCTGATGGTTTTATAAATGCAAATTCTACTGCACAAGCTCTCTTGCCTGCCACCATGTAAGACATGCCTGTGTTTCTCCATTGCCTTCCACCATGATTGTGAGCCTCCCCAGCCATGTGGCACTGGGAGTCCATTAAATCTCTTTCCTTTATAAATTACCCAGTCTTGGGCATCTTTATTAGCATCATGAGAACAGACTAATGCAGTAGCCCTTCAGTACATTCTCTTTGGTGAACTTCTAGGGAGCTGAAACCTGGAGGCTTTGCTCCATCCCATGGAATCTCTTCATCTCAGCCTCACTGATCCCCAAAAACAGAAGCCGAGTCCCTCAAGGAGCGGCTTATAGGATGCTGGCAAGCCTCAAAGACAGAGATGGTAGAAGCTGGCCCTGGGATACCTTCTACACCTCCCCTCTGGCCATTCTGACCCCAGAGAGGGACCAGATGGCCAAGTTTGTACTGGGGGGGGACTCAGCCTGAGGAAGCCCAGCCTCTCCCTCCTTCCTTTGGCAACAGTTTCACAGAGGTCTTGACAATGGTACAAACGACTCCAGTGTAAGAGGTGGAACCAGCTGAGGACTAGACAATGTTAGTATGCTTAAAGTGCTTGACCCAAAGACAGTGGTAAAACCTTACCTAAAATCCCCTCCCATCAAGAGCAAACACGCGGTGAGTAAAATCATCATTTCACCTTGAACTGAATTGCAGGGAAGAAAGGAGGCTGGGCACACTTGCATCTCCTGTCCCAGCACAGCAGCAGCATTTTGAGGTGGTGACTAACAACCACACACTGCCCATTATACAATGTGAGTAACACAATTCCCTCATTATTCCGTGAACTGATACAACATTCGGCGGAAGTACCTCAGTAATAGAGACAAAAGTCACTAGGACCTATTTATCTTTCAGGATTTTAGAGATCAAGAAATGTAATTTTTTTTTTTTTTTTTTTTGAGATAGAGTCTCGCTCTGTCACCCAGGCTGGAGTGCAGTGGCATGATCCTGGTTCACTGCAACCTGTACCCCGTGCCACTGTGCCCGGCCAAGAAATGTGTATTTTTATACAAGTTTTTGACAGTCTGGTTCCTGGTACTTCCTACGATGCTGAAAACCAGTCACAGACAAGAAAATAACCTATTTGTGGAAAAACTGTGATTTCCCTTGATTATTCATTTCCTCCCTTTGAGAGCTAGTCCCATCCCACAGCCCACCACGAAGATGAGAGACATTAACACTGATTTTGGAAAGCAGATGACATAGAGGGGACACCTCGATCTAAATGCTGTATCAGGAAGACCAAATCCAGGCACTTAAATGCATGTGGTAGTGCAGATGTTTATGTATTCATTTACTTATTTATTTATTTGAGACAGAGTCTTGCTCTGTTGCTCAGGCTGGAGTGCAATGGCATGATCTCAGCTTGCTGCAACCTCCGCCTCCCAAGTTCAAGTGATTCTCCTGCCTCAGTCTTCCAGGTACCCGGGATTATAGGCGCCCACCACCAAGCCCGGCTAATTTTTTGTATTTTTTTTAGTAGAGACAGGGTTTCACCATGTTGGCCAGGTTGGTCTCAAACTCCTGACCTCAAGTGATCTGCCTACCTTGGCCTCCCAAAGTGCTAGAATTATAGGTGTGAGCCACTGTGCCTGGCCTTAGATGCTTATTTATTATTTATTTATTTAAAGACAGAGTCTCTCTCTCTGTCACCAGGCTGGAGTGCAGTGGTGCCATCTTGGCTCACCGCAACCTCCACCTGCCGGGTTCAAGCGATTCTCCTGCCTCCGTCTCCCAAGTAGCTGGGATTACAGACGTCTACCACCACACCCAACTATTTTTTGTATTTTTAGGAGAGACAGGGTTTCACAGTATTTATCAGGCTGGTCTTGAACTCCTGACCTTGTGATCCGCCCACCTCGGCCTCCCAAAGTGCTGGGATGACAGGCATGAGCCACCTCACCCTGCCAGATGTTTGTTTTTTATGAAACATTTTTCCTATGATTTATTAAATCTATTTATGTTTTTGCTTCAAAGTGACAAAAAATGATTTTAAAATTCCAAAAGGTAAGACATACCTATAATATTACCATTTGGGAAGACTGAGGCAGGAAGATTGCTTGAGCCCAGGAATTTGACACCAGCTTGGGTAACATAGGGAGATCCCATCTCTACCAAAAAAAAAAAAAGCCAGGGGTGGTAGCATGCACCTGCAGTCCTAGCTCCTCAGAAGGCTGAAATGGGAGGATCACTTGAGCACAGGAGCTTGAGGCTGTCATGAGCCAGGATCATGCCACTGGACTCCACCCCGGATGACAGAGTGATACTCATCTTTAAAAAACAAATCTGGGGCGGGCGCGGTGGCTCACGCCTGTAATCCCAGCACTTTGGGAGG
>NW_022436960.1:13929334-13944011 GCF_009761245.1 Sapajus apella | reverse complement strand
GAACCTGGGAGGCAGAGGTTGCAGTGAGCTGAGATCACGCTACTGCAGTCCAACCTGGGCAACAGAGCAAGACTTCATCTGAAAAAAAAAAAAAAAAATTGTGGCTGAATGCAGTGGCTCACGCCTGTAATCCCAGCACTTTGGGAGGCCGAGGTGGGTAGATCATGAGGTCAGGAGTTCGAGACCAGTCTGGCCAAGATGGCGAAACCCCGTCTCTACTAAAAATACAAAATGAGCTGGGCGCAGTGGCAGGCACCTGTAATATTAGCTACTCGGGAGGCTGAGGCAGGAGAATTGCTTGAAGCTGGATGACAGAGGTTGCAGTGAGCCAAGATCGTGCCACTGCACTCCAGCCTGGGTGACAGAGTGTGACTCCATCTCAAAAAAAAAAAAAAAAAAAAAAAAATTCAAAAAGTCATCTCTTCTGTCTCCCAAGACAACAAAGAACTGTGATGGGCATAAGCAACCGAAAAAACAAATGTCTTGGTCCTGATGCTTCCCACTGAGCATAAAGGCCCAGCCCTACCTCGAAGGTGCCCCGTCTACTCCCTCCTTTCCAGGCGACCTCTGGCTACCTCCCTCACCACCTGTACCAAGCTTTTGCTTGCTTGTGACTCTTGCTATTCTCAAAATGTCGCGTGTGTCCCTCTCTCAGTCCCTCCCCACACAATGTAGCTCAGGAAAACCAAAAAGAAAACGGATGGGAAGGCCAAGTGCATTGGTTCTCTTCCACCATGACATGGGCTGGGGCCTAAGAAACTGATTCTTACACACCCAGCACCTTATACCCATCTGATTCTTCAAGAAAACTATAGGACATCTATTCCTCTCCTTGAAGTGAAGTGAGGCAAATATTTCTGAACTTTAATGATAGCATTAAACTCAAAGAGAGCATAGTTTCAAAAAAGTAATGTCATTTCTTGGCCATATTTATGTAACTGTGAGGGTGTGTCCACGGAGCTTTACAAAATGTGGTGCACACCATCCTTCTCAGCACCTTTCTTCCTGGGTATAAACAGTTCAGGAGGATTGTAAGAGAGGGTTTTGCTTTGGTTTACTTTGTTCTGCGCTTCCCTCTTCTTTGAATTTCCTTGGCATGTAAGAATGACCACATAATTGAAGCTTTAAACATAACCCGAAAAACCTTAGTCTCCTGAAACCTTTGGAGGAAACTGACTCACATGCACGGACTGTGATTCTTGGTGCTGGGTCATGAGGCTCACCTGTGCAAGTCCCCTGACTACACATAGGCCACACACCGCTGCCAAGGCGCGCGCCTTCCTCGTCAATCCTACCTGGGCTGAAAGCTCCTGAAGGATGTGACTTATCCTACAAAGCCACTTGCAGAGCCCAGTACCAATCGGGTCTGAGACGGTGCGCTACTTCTCTACCTTTCATCTGCCCTTCCCTGCACACCTCCAGCCTCTTCAAAGGCAATGTTCAAAGGAGTCACAGGCCACCAAGGGTCAGTACTGCTCTCCAGCTTAGCCTTTCCGGGAGGACACTTTACGTGTAGGGCATGCTTTGCTGGCACTAAACTGCTACCACTTCCAATAAACGTATGCAGGGACTTTTGCTGGCAATGCCTCCACTTTAATTTGTGTATAATCCAGTTAATTGTGTGCTCTAAATGACTCCTGGCCCCTGTGACCTGTGCCGCTTCCGTGGTCTTTTTTTTTTTTTTAGATGAAATCTCACTCTGTCGCCCAGGCTGGAATACAGTGGCCGGATCTCAGCTCACCACAACCTCCGCCTCCCAGGTTCAAGTGATTCTTCTGCCTCGGTCCCCTGAGTAGCTGGGACTATAGGTACGCGCCACCATCCCCAGCTAATTTTTTATATTTTTAGTAGAGATGGGGGTTTCACCATATTGGCCAGGGTGGTTTTGAACTCCTTAATTCATGATCCACCCGCCTCATCTTCCCAAAGTGCTGGGATTACAGGTATGAGCCACCACGTCCGGCCCTCTTCCACGTTCTGTAGCACAATTGGCTTCACTTTCTCCAGCTTCTCCTGCCATCTCTTGTCTCACAGTTTTTCTGCTCTGACAAGACCAAGTTGCTCATGGTCCCCTGGAGACACCAGAATGCCTCTGACCTCTGTCACTGATCACTCAGTTGCTCCAGCTGGGAATGTCCCTCTCTACCTTGTCTTCTTTGCAAACTCTTATACAGTCTTGAAAATACTGCTCCTCCCATCTTCTTCCTGCCTCCCTCCATGCCCAGGGTAGATCCTATGTCTTAGGCGGTCTCCTTTCCACGCAGCATGCAGTATTGTAAGTTATTTATGGAGCTAGACTGTGAGCTCTCTGAAGACACTGACTATCTGATTCAGCTACTGTTCCCAGTAGCTGGCATGGAGTAGGTGTTCCACAAACATCTGCTAAAAAAAACTAGCCCTATGAAGTATATACGGCTGGCACTGTGATTCTCATTTTGCAGCTAAGAACACTTAATTCAGAAAGGCAAAGTCGCTTAATGAGGGTCGCATGGCTAGTAAGTGACTCATGCTCTCTTCATTGCCATGATGCTTACATAACCACCTCCCACTTCCTGCTGTCTCTTGAGTTTGGTGACCTAGAGGAAAGAAAAGGAAAACCGAAGAAACAATACAAACACTTCAAAAGTTTAGTGGATATTTCTGAGCATCTATACATCGCCTTTTTTTCAGAACAGACACTTAGGACAGTCCTGTAATTAACTAACATCAGTGTATCTACTTTAACTTGGGGCCCAGGCAACCAAGCACTAAATGAACACTACCCTGTCTCTGCAAAGGTGATGGGGGTCTGAACAGGGATAAGTCGTCTTATAACTTTGAAGGAGAGATTTACGCACCCCTGTGTCTCCCATGCAAACGGACTCAAGAGCTGCAGCAGTGCATAAATGATCCTTTCTTTCCACTGTTGATAGTTGAAAGCAGCCGTTTCCAGCTTCTTGCCGGTGATCACTCTGCTAAAAATAGCTTTGATGCTGTCACATGCAAACTTGAACAGAACCTGAAAGCAGTTCCCCTTTTACTTCTGAGCTGGTTCAACTTTAAAAGAGAGCAGCTGTTAACACACTCCAGTGTGTTTACATGATGCTGAAGTAGTTCAGCTCGTAGTAAAAATACCACTGAAAAGGGACAGGCTTGGGTTTGCAGCCTCTGCTGACGACATTTCTTTCTGCTGAGCTGGAGCCCGGGGAGGGGTGGTGAGGTTAGCAGGGAAAATCCAAAATGTCCAGTTTGAAGGGGAAAGTGACAGTGAGCAGAACTGCGGTGAAGCCAGGAGAGAGACACTTGCTGAGACGTGAGATTTCTGACTATGCTGGAGGTGTGGGCAGGAGAGGTGGCAAAGATCACATAGAGAGAAGAACTTACACAACAAGGGGTGCTTTTTAAAAATCCTGTTAAAAATATCTAAAGGCCAGTTTTGTAGAAATCAAGGAAACAAAGGATGAAATACATTGAACATCTTGGCCACCCATCAGACACCTTATGTTGGTTTGCTGGGCAAATGGATGATTCTGGATGTGTTTTGAACACTGGGCCCAAAACCAAGGATAAAGCAGAGTATGGGCTTAAAAACCAGAAAAAAGCAGGTGTTCAACCCGGCTCCTCCCCGTCTGGCCCCCGTAAGACTTGGCTTTAGCACTGGTGTCTCTCAAACCTTCTGCACAGAGCCGGGAGTTAAGTGAGGAAATACACAGCGAAGTGCCTTGTAGAGTGGGGAACCCTGACCCCTAATAGGCAACATCCTTTAAAAACATATAACCAGAGGAGAGAAAGCTGACAGCGATCTGGGAATAAATACGGAATACACTGTAGTTTCTTTAAAAAAAAAAAAAAAAAAAAGAAAGCACCAACCAAATAAATAGTGTTTTTTCTTCCTTCTTAATTCTATGTGGCCAAAGCATGACTCACACTGTATTTGCTTATGAAATGAGAATTCATTTTATGAAGAGTCATAGAAAACTTACACTGAGCCCCAGCTGATCTGGAGGGGACAAGAGGAGAGGCTGGCTTGCAGCAGGACTGATCACACAGGCTGGGTGCTGTTGTCTGTACCCACTGAGGGCCACTGGGAGATGGGAACTAAGGTCATCGATGGTGAACTTGTGGCTCCGGCTTAAGAACCAGAAACCTGACTTCGGACATTTATGCTGGAGCTTCATACACATTTCATCAACATCATTCAACGAAAACTTCAGATTCTTAAGAGCCCTTGGAAAACGAAGCCTCTGTGACATCAGTGTCCCACCCGATGAGCCTCAGTACCATAAGCAGATGACATGTGACCCAAGTACCAAGTAAGTAGGTTCATCTAAACAAGCTATAAATTTCAGCAGCACATTGAAGTTATATGAGCATATGAATTTATCACTTAAGTTATATGTCTGAACAACAGAACGGAGTTCATAGGCTGCTGTATCTTTACCGATCATTTTTTGTTAACAAGACAAAAGAATTTACAGTTTCTGCCAACTATTTGTTGGCACCAATACCATGATCAGCTGTTACCAGGCAACCATCAAGCATGCTTCCTCCCAAATCAGGAAAAGCCACTGCTAAATCTAGACTAATTACAAAAGGGGACAATTTTTTTTTATTTATTTTTAAATTTTTAATTTTTTTTTTTTTTTTGAGACAGAATCTTGCTCTGTTGCCCAGGCTGGAGTGCAGTGACATGATCTCGGCTCACTGTAACCTCTACCTCCTGGGTTCAATCGATTCTCCTGCCTCAGCCTCTAGAGTAGCTGGGATTACAAGCATGTACCACCATAACTGGCTAAATTTTTTTGTATTTTTAGTAGAGGCAGGGTTTCATTATGTTGGCCAGGCTGGTCTTGAACTCCTGACCTTGTGATCCACCCGCCTTGGACTTCCAAAGTGCTGGGATTACAGGCGTCAGCCACTGTGCCCAACCTAAAGGGACAAATATTTAAAAGCTTGAAATGTATGAAGGATTTGAGAGGCGTCCTAATAAGAATGATTCTTACTAAACGAATATAACTAAACACAATGCATATGTCTACAGCGTATTGTCACACGGTATGCAGAACAATTTAAGAAAACTGAATGTTTCTGCAACTTTCCTAATTTCCCTCAAGAGGATACTAAACAAAACCAGGTGTTTATAATTTGTAGAAGCATGTCTTTTGCCTATGGATGAGGCCAGGCACAGTGGCTCACGCCTGTAATCCTAGCACTTTGGGAGGCCAAGGCAGGCGGATCACGAGGTCAGGAGTTCAAGACCACCCTGGCCAATGTGGTGAAACCCCATCTCTACTAAAAATACAAAAATTAGCTGGGCGTGGTGAGGTGTGCCTGTAGTCCCAGCTACTCAGGAGGCTGAGGCAGGAGAATCGCTTGAATCCAGGAGGCGGAGGTTGCGGTGAGCCTAGATCACACCATTGCACTCCAGCCTGGAGACATAGGGAGACTCCATCTCAAAAAAAAAAAAAAAAAAAAAAAAAAAAAGCAGCAGCTGAGACACCTAAGCCTTTTAAAATACATATACATTTGCAAAGCAACTATGAGGACACCACCACCAGTTTCACAACCCTTACAGAGATATGTGCATATAATGCTCAGCAGCTTTCCTCTCAAGTTTCTGCCTTTGTCTGCATCCTCAATTCCTCTGTTTCAAGAGTCCCTCAGAACTCCCTGTGTGGAGAAGGGTTTTGCAGCTCCCGAGGCTAGCCTCCTTGCCATCAGCACTAAACTGCTGGGGGCAAAATCTCAAACAACCATAGTTCTAATGTCTAGAGACCCTGCTTTGTCCCCAAGAGAGGAGCTGAAGAAACAGAAAAGCTCAACACACACAGACACACACACATATACACACACAGAGACACACACACACCCACTCACACAGACACACACATACACACTCACAGACACACACACTCAGAGACACACACAGAGACACACACACACAGACACTCACACGCACTCTCTCACACAGACACATACACAGTCACATACACACACAGACACAGTCATACATATTTTGGTTCTCTTTCACATGCAAAGTGGAGTTTTCTCCCCAAAAGAAAAAATTCTAACTACAAAGACAAAGTCAGAACTAGAACAAGGTTGGCAAATTATGAACCAAACTGTACTAGCTGGAAGCTGAGTATGGCTTTTGCACTTTGTAATGGTTGGGGAGAAAAAGCATCGAAAGAAGTACAGTATTTCCTGACAAGTGAAAATTATATGAAATTCAAACTTCAATGCCATAAATAAAATTTTATTGGGACACAACACTCATTTGTTTATGTATATGTCTATTTTGTGCTAAATAGTTACTATATGACCCTTTATAGAAAAAGTTTGCAGAAGCCTTAAGTGGAAGACAGACTGGTGACATTCTAGTTTTTGAAAAAGAAATTAATTTGGGATTAACTTTAAACATGACCAAAACAAAGCAAATAAGCCGTTTCCCACCCAATGGCCTGAAGCCTAGGCTGCCTGAGCGTGTTTTATTCAGTGGCTACACTACCAAAATTTCCAGAAAACAGTTCCTGTGGAATGCTAATGTAATTATTAAATTTAATAATCATTATTTGGAAGCTTCCTGATTTCACTAACCCAACCCTCTCTCCCCCTCTGCACACAAATTCAAAATGTTTTTCTTAGATGGTTTCTCCTCTGTGTTATTAATGGAACAATCTGAGGCACTCATCAGACTGTCTATGTAAATCTACACCTTTTTTTAAGCTGAAATAATTCTGGTTATTAAAAACAAACACTGGTACTGTTTGTAGGTCTGAGAGGAATATGGAATCAATTATATATTATGCGTAAATAAGGCCGCCCACCAGATAATGCTGGATAGCCTGGAACTTTGTTAGAAAAGTGCTGATGCGGATGAAAATTTGGACACGCTCTCTCGAAAGTCAGAAACACCAAAGGTCTCTTTGTTTCTGCTATGCTCTCCCTTCGGCTCTGCATTTACCAACCCACAGTATTTCTTAAAGCTCACTGGCCGCCTGCATCTCTGCTTATTCTTGGTACACACGTGTTTTGCATCATATTACAACCCATAGTTTTTGCATAACCCTGGTGAGAGGAACCATCTTTCCCAATCCCAACCTCAACCAAAGCTTAGAAAAAGTACCATTTTCAACCTTTCAGAATCACTCATAAGTAAATCCTAAAATAGTCTCTGTTAACCAAAATTTAAATGTACGCCCGATATGGGGAACTTTTGTACACTCGGCACTGACGTAAAAAGAAGAAGGAAGATCTTCAAGTTTTGTCAGCATATGCATTTTTTTCCCCATTTATTTATTTTATTGCATTTTAGGTTTTGGGGTACATGTGAAGAACATGCAAGACTGTTGCATAGGTACACATGTGGCAGTGTGATTTGCTGCCTTCCTCCCCATCACCTACATCTGGCATCTCTCCCCTTGCTATCTCTCCCCTACTCCCCACCCCCAACCGTCCCTCCCCTATTTGCCCCCAAGTGACCCCAGTGTGTAGTGCTCCCCTCCCTGTGTCCATGTGTTCTCATTGTTCAACACCCGCCTATGAGTGAGAACATTCAGGAATTCAAGAACAGCCTAACATGATGAAACGCTGTCTCTACCAAGAATACAAAAAATAGCCAGGTGTGGTGGCGACGCCTGTAATCTCAGCTACTCGGGAGGCTGAGGCACAAGAATCGCTTGAACGTGGAAGGCGAGGCTGCAGTAAGCCGAGATCGTACCACTGCACTCCAGCCTGCGTGACAGAGACACTGTCTCAAAACAAACAAAACAAAAAAGTAAAGAAAAATTTCAAAATTGTATATTTCTGCCCTTAATCCTACAGGATAGAATTAGCACTCCTAAAATGAGCTGGAATCTTCTGGAATTTGTTGGGGATGTCCTCCACCATTCTGTGCAGAAGCACACCTTGCTACAGCCACTCTGGGTCCCTAGTCTACTGTGAAAATAATCCCAGTGTCTTCAGGCTGTACCTGGGGAAAGTGCTATTCTGTGAATGAAGCTCACTTGCGGGTGAACTCGCGGGTCTTTGGGAGCTTCAGGCCTACACTGTCCTTATAACACCTGAGCCCCCATCTGTGGTCAAGGACAACTGGGAAGAAGCAGAATCTGGCCCTAGAACTGGACACAAGAGTTCAAGTAACCAACGGCCTACTTGGCCTGGCTCAAAGGGAGAGAAGCTGAGTCATTCAGAGTCCCCAAAACTGGACCAGAATTAAATGAATAGACTTTTTTTTTTTTTTTTTTTGAGACAAAGTTTCACTCTTTTGCCCAGGCTGGAGTGCAGTGGTGCGATCTTGGTTCACTGCAATCTCCACCTTCCGGTTCAAGCGATTCTCCTTCCTCAGCCTTACAAGTAGCTGGGATTACAAGTACCCACCAGCACACCCGGCTGATTTTATTTCTGTATTTTTAGTAGAGACGGGGTTTCACCATGTTGGCCAGGCTGGCCTCAAACTCCTGACCTGGTGATCCACCCGCCTCGGCCTCCCAAAGTGCTGGGATTACAGGCCTGAGCCACCGCGGCCAGCAAAGAATAGACTCTTTAAGGAGGAGGTAGGGAAAGTAGAAGCTACTAGGGGGCCAGAAGGCACCCGTGGCCTGAGCAGATTTAACGCACCACGAACAAATATAAGGAGGCAGTGAAGGACCCAGAAGCACAGCAGGGGAGCCTAGCTCCTGTAGAGGCTCAAGGAGCACAGGCAGAGGAGGACGCAGAGGACAAAGGAGCAGGTATCTGAAGCTCCTGGGAGAGCTCTTGCATTTTGCGGGTCTCCTGTTCCAGGCACTAGTTCCCTTGAGGCTGGCTGCACGGTGGGCCCCCCGCCTAGGTATGGGATTTCTTTGATGACTACGAGACTGTCTTTGTTTTGCTTTTTGTTTCTTCTTGTGGTAGTTTAAATGCTCCTTATATTCAGAAATCCAAACTATGATACACCAGGTTTGAGGGTCTCCCTTCAACATCACCCCTTCCAGGCCATTCAAGGTCTCTAAGGCCTCTCCTCCGTTAAGTGTGACAGCTGGACAGGGTGTGCCCTGTGGCCACTTTGGATTAATATTCTAGGACCCCATTTCTTTTTTTTTTTCCCATTTATTTATTTTATTGCATTTTAGGTTTTGGGGTACATGTGAAGAACATGCAAGACTGTTGCATAGGTACACACGTGACAGTGTGATTTGCTGCCTTCCTCCCCATCACCTACATCTGGCATCTCTCCCCTTGCTATCTCTCCCCTACTCCCCACCCCCAACCGTCCCTCCCCTATTTGCCCCCAAGTGACCCCAGTGTGTAGTGCTCCCCTCCCTGTGTCCATGTGTTCTCATTGTTCAACACCCGCCTATGAGTGAGAACATGCAGTGTTTGATCTTCTGCTCTTCTGTCAGTTTGCTGAGAATGATGGTTTCCAGGTTCATCCATGTCCCCTACAAAGGACACAAACTCATCATTTTTGATGGCTGCATAATATTCCATGGTGTATATGTGCCACATTTTCCCGGTCTAGGACTCCATTTCTATGCCTCCAGGAGTCATCACGTGCCACTGCTTCTCTTTACCCATCGGAACACAGAGATTGGGATGGGGGGGTGGGTGTTCTGGGACTCACCCACAGTTACACACTGGGCAGGCACAGAGGGGCACCTGGAAACCAGGTCACTGCTGTTTCCATGACACGGGTGGCCTCTGGTATTAGAATTAAAAATTTATAAACAAGAAATGGGGGGGGGGTGGATTTCACAGAAAAGTCTATGCTTTAAGCAAAGAAAAAGGTATCTAAAGCCTTCATTCACTGAGTGTAGCTAACCACCGCAGTAAGAGCAAAACCAAAGCAGAGGCTGAAGACAGATCTTTAGCCAAGGGAGGGTCTCTGGAGTCTGCTCTTTGCCCTCCAGGTGTGCGGTTTAACCCTTCCACAGTCAGCAGAGGCCCGGCCTCGACAGCGGATTCCCACAGAAGTGCAGCGGAACCATTTTCTGGTTTAATACTGAAAACGGCAAGCTTGAACCTCACCTCACTCATTAAAAAGAATCTCACTTAGTAATGAAAACCCAACTAAGTAAGCTCTGCCAAGAGTGACCGATGGCCTTGGCTTCCTGGGGCTCTCAGTCCACAGTCACAGACCTACCTGAAAGAGGAATTTCGGCTTCCTTAAGTCACCAGAACTGGGTAAGCCCAGATCTCTAAAAACAATTTTGTATCTAAGCCTGACAGTTTGAACTCTTCCCAGTGTGAAAATGAAAACGTCGCTAAGTGCCATCCTACCCATGTGGGGGTGGGGGCAGTGACTGATGCTCCTGGCCAGTGAGCACCCATTCCTCCAGCAACAGCTCTCTAACTTTCCCTGGGTGCCAGCACCCTAGTGCAGCGCAAGCATAAGATCACAAGTCAAAAAACGTACACTGTCCTCTGCTACAATTAACAGCTTAGGGAGGGGGATATATCTTTAGATCAACAGCAGGCAGATCTGAATTTTGTGGGAGGAGATCTCTTTCTCCACTGGCTTTGAATTCATACAGGATCGGTCAGCCATCCTGCCTCCATGAGGTGACGGTGTGCCTGAGAACCAGGCCAACACAGAGAAGCGATGCTGAAGGATAGGAAGACGGGCTCTGCTGACTTAGAGCCACGAAGTTATGGCTTCATGACTTTGTCTGAAGTTAGTCCTACTCCTGGACTTTCCAGTTGGATAAAGCTAACTGATTTTCATTTGCACGAAAGCCGCTTTGAGTCAACTTTCTCTCAGTTGCAAAGACAACTACTAGCTAATCCACTGAAGATGAATTCCAATTGGAGACGAAGCTCAAGGTTACCTCTCCCACTGCCTTTAAGGAATGGGTCTGCCAAGCAAATGGAATTATTATAGACAAGGATGAAGACAGAAACAGAAACAGGGATTCTGCTTAAGAAAAGTACCTGCTGGCATTGGGCATACATACTGTCACTAACTACCAATAAAAGAGCCTTACCTAGTCTTATTTGGGGCAGGATGGCCTATCGGCGTTCTACACTTGGCAACCCTTTAGTTAGCATCTAGTTGACATGAGAAAAATCCTTGTATCTTATAGCCGGGTGTGGTGGCTCATGGCTGTAATCCCAGCACTTTGGGAAGCCAAGGCAGGTGGATCACCTGTGTTCGGGAGTTCGAGACCAGCATGACCAATATGGAGAAACCCCGTCTCTATTAAAAAGACAAAAGTAGTCGGGTGTGTTGGTGCATGCCTGTAATCCCATCTACTCAGTAGGCTGAGGCTGGAGAATCGTCTGAACCCGGGTAGCGGAAGTTGAGGCAAGCCGAGATTGCACCACTGCACTCCAGCCTGGGCAACAAGAGTGAAACCCCGTCTTTTTCTTTTTTTTTTTAAAGAAGGAAAAGAAAAATCCTTATATCTTTTAAAGAATATCTTTGAAAATACTTTATACCTTTTAAAAAATAAGGCGTATGGGGCCGGGCGCAGTGGCGCATGCCTGTAATCCCAGCACTTTGGGAGGCTGAGGTGGGTGGATCACGAGGTCAGCAGTTTGAGACCCGCGTGGCCAATGTGGTGAAATCCCACCTCTACTAAAAATACAAAAAATTAGCTGGGTATTGTAGCAAGTGCCTGTAATCCCAGCTACTCTGGAGGCTGAGGCAGGAGAATCGCTTGAACCCAGGAGGTGGAGGTTGCAGTGAGCCAAGATCACGTCATTGCACTCCAGCCTGGGCAACAGGGTGAGGCTCCTTCTCAAAAAAAAAAATTTAAAAATTTGTAAGGTGTATGGTAATTAAAAAGACAGGACCCTAGCATAAAACTAGACAGCTAACTCAGTGAAAGTCTATAAATAGAACAAAGCATTGGTGCAAAACAAGTGTACTACAAATGCAGCATTCAAATCCATGGAGGAGATTTGGACAATTCAAACCCAGATGCAAAGAACCATCAAAAGTGAGTGAGAGCCAGCCGAGCACGGTGGCTTATGCCTGTAATGCCAGCACTTGGGGAGGCTAAGACAGGTGGATCATTTGAGGTCAGAAGTTAGAGACCAGCTTGACCAACACAGTAAAACCCCATCTCTACAAAAAATATAAAAGTTAGCTGGGTATGATGGCAGGCACCTGTAATCCCAGCTATTCGGGAGGCTGAGGAACGAGAATCACTTGAACATGGGAGGTGGAGGTTACAGTGAGCCGAGATTGCGTTACTTTACTCCAGCCTGGGGGACAGAGTGAGACTTGGTCTCAAAAAAAACAAACAAAAAAAAGAGCCAAGGCCCTCGGACTAAAAACTGGGCCTTAAGAGAAGAACACAGGTGGCCAATCCACACGGGCAAGGGTGTCTACCTCGGCAATTGCAAAAGTAAGGAAAATCAAGCCCCAAAAATCTCTATTCATTCGATTAGCAGATACTTAAAAGATTGACAAGACCCAGAGATGACAGGAGAATGGTGAGATATAATAAAACAGGACATCTAAGTTGATATAACTTGGGGAAGGGGTAGGGAGAGAAACCTGGATAAATATGTCTCTCTCCCTGGTCCACCAAATCAGCTTCTAAGAATTAAACTTTACATTCTTACGGTCTGCCAATGTAAGGACTCGGGCTTTAGTACAGCTAGTGCTCGACTTGCGACCACGATTGGTTCAGACAGACCAGTCGTAACACGATTTGGTCTTAAGTTGAGTAGGCTATATACACACGGAGATGGTAGTGCTGCCGGAAGCTGGTCTGCACTGTCGTACGCCAAGCTGGGCAACGTTTGCGCTGCCAGGCACGGAGCAGTCGTGGCTAGCGATTGTGGTCGTAAAGTCAAATGGTCGTAAGTTGCATAGGTCGTAAGTCGATCAATATCTGTACTGGATAGACCCGGGTGTGTCTTACAATCCCACCCACCCCTTGCTAGCTGGGGGACCCTGGGAAAGTTACTTATCTTTATCACCTGTGAAGTGGAGATATAAAAGCCTCTAAATCATAGGACTGTTAGAACTGCATTTATGTACTTAGCATAGCACCAGGCCTAAAGACAGGACCACAGAGGTTATGAGCATTCGCAGCGATACCCCCATCCTCTGTGCTAGAGGCTGCCTCCACTGCTGGCTGCCCTGAAAGCAGGGCTAACAGCTCACAACCACCACCTTCTATAGAAATCCTTTTGGCTGAAGGTCCCAAGAGGCCTGGGATTACAAGATAAATGATTGACAGTACAAAAGCCCCATTGCTTTGTCCCAAAAAGGACATCTCTGCCAACGTGATGATGCTCCAATCAGGCCACAGCTAGACTTTGGGACCTCTTTGATTGGCCCCTTCCTCATCCTGTTTCCCTCCCGCTCTACCTCCTGAGAACAGTCCCTCAGCAAATCACTCACACCCATGTCTCTGTCTCAGCCTGGGCTTCTGGAGAATCCTGCCTAAGACCCAACTGTTAGGATTTTTATTACCAGGCAAAAGCGCAAAGGTCTAAGTCTCTGCATGTTTACTGAGGCATAATATTAAGAAATGGAAAACAACTAAAATGTCTATTCCCTCTGCTCCAGATGTTGAAAGGCTGATCTGTTCTTAACGCTGTCTCCTGGCACTGCCCTGGGTGGAGGACTTGTGCTGGGGAAAGGGAGATGGAAAGCTCACCAACAGATGAACCCATATAAGGGGACACCATACACACAGTAAAAAAGAGTGCTGTGTATCCATATGAACTGACAAGACAGCAGGGTGCAGTGGCTCACACCTATAATCCCAGCACTTTGGGAGGTGGGGGGGGGGGGGGGGGAATCACTTGAGGTCAGGAGTTCAAGATCAGCCTAGCCAACATGGTGAAACTCTTTCTCTCCTAAAATATGAAAATTAGACGGGCGTGGTGGCACATGCCTGTAATCCCAGCTATTTGGGAGGCTGAGACACAAGAATCACTTGAACCTGGGAGGCAGAGGTTGCAGTGAGCTGAGATCGTGCCACAGCATCCAGCCTGAGCAACAGAGCGAGACGCTGTCTCAAAAAAAAAAAAAAAAATCGACAAGAGAAGATGTCCATGCATACTACTGTACGGGGCAGCACATGCAGGCAATATGAGCTGAGGCACAAGTAAAGTTTGTGTGGATAAAGTTGCATGTGAAAAGATATTCCACGTCCACAGCAGCAGTATTCACAGTAGCCAAGAGGTGGAAGAAACCCAAATGTCCCTCAATGGGTGAATGGATAAACAAAATGTGGTGTCACACATACACACAGGAGAGTATTATTCAGCCTTGAAAGGGACAAAAATTCTAGCACATGCTACAACATGGATGAATCTTGGGGACAGTGTGCTAAGTGAAAGAAGCCAGGCACTAAAGGACAAATACTGTATTATTCCACATATATGAGGTACCCATAGCAGTCAAATTCACAGAAACAGAAAGTATGGTGGTTGCATGGGGCTAGAGAGTTTTGCAAAATGAGAAAGTTCTAGAGATGGGTTGCACAACGATGTGAATATATTTAACCCTACTGAACTATACTTAAAATGACTAAAAGTACATCTTACATTATGGTTATTTTACCACAATTAAGAATTAAAAAGAAAATTTAAAAAATTTTTCCTGGCTGGATGCAGTGGCTCACACCTGTAATCCCAGCACTCTGGGAGGCCGAGTCAGGTGGATCACAAGGTCAGGAGTTCAAGACCAGCCTGGCCAATGTGGTGAAACTCCATCTCTACTAAATATACAGAAAAAAAAAAAAAAAAAAAA
>NW_022436960.1:13886902-13929234 GCF_009761245.1 Sapajus apella | reverse complement strand
ATGACAGAGCAAGACAGTATCTAAAAAAAAAAAAAAGAAAATCCAAAATGTAACAACATAGAAGTAGGGATATTTTTACTCAGTTCTTTACACTGTTTCATTGTTTGACCATTCTACATTAGTATATATTGACTTAATAATTAGAAAATACAGTAAGCTATTTAAGTTCTGAAAAATCCTAATCCACTACAAAAAGATAAATGTTTTACTACACTACGCTGGTAATCTAAGTCATTCAGGGGTTTGGGTCGTTGGCAGTGAGTGTGTACTTGTTTTTAATAGGGTATAAATTTAACTGTGGTCACTTGTTTTGTCAGCTTCCTCTCATTTCTTATCTTAGCTCAACCGAAAGAACTTAAATGACATCATCAGTCATTGTTCTGTGACCATTAAAATGCCTAGGTTGATTCCAGAAAAACTGCCAACTAAAGATACTTTCAGAAAATTCCCCTTCCAGATTGTCTTGATTCATTCACTCAACAAATACTTATGTGCTTAAAAGTGCCATGTGACACACAAAGTCTCAGGGACACAATGGTGGCCAAGATAAGCTCAGCTCATGGATCTTGAACTGGGAAACGACAGACATGAGACGGGCAGGGTGGCGTGGAGCTCTCCCTGTGTTTCCTACTAGGCCCACATGCACGCACAAACACACAGACACAGTCACTTAAGCTGTCTTTCTCGACAATGTTGATGTTAGCCAACTTGGAACCTTCAAAAATCCCAACACGGCAAGAGATTTTCAGTAAATATGACAGTTGAATTTGCTTAATCTGAGAAACTCTCATAAACTCAGCCTAAAAGAATGGAAATTTCTTTCTTGCTCAAATTTAATTACTCTTCCCTGCTTGCAGTAGAGGTCACCTCCCCAATAATCAGGCCTTAGAAAGCCTAGTCATCTCCTTGAATTATTTTCCTAAATGTACTTGATAGATGTTCTTTGATACCAGATCCCCCTCCATAACACCTGGCTCAGACAAACAGAGAAGGGTGATAAATGTGTCTTTGATGCCCAGGGCCCAGCCTCATTCTAGGGCACAAAGACAATCGATCGTTTTTATTCCTTCTACTCATTCTAGACTCTACATCCCAACACCTTTCTGATCTTAAAATCATTTCCTGAATTCTTGTCTCTTGGTCAGCATCACACAGCAGTATATTGGTGAGACAGCGCAATTAATTGCTAAATATAATCTTTAATGTCAGCATGACCCTGAAAGGATATACAATGAAAATAAGATCTTACAACGAGGATGAACTCAGCCATCATATAGTTCATCAGCTCACCCTTCCACTTGCACAGAAGATCAAAGGCAAGGGCAGCAAACCAACTAACGCATCGGGGTGTCCAGTCTCCCAGGTATGTGTTTCTCCCCCTTCCCCAAACTCTGCTCCATGGCTCTGCCATCCTCACAATGTTGTCCACAGCACGGTTAGAGGAACAAAGAACAAGCAGACCTCAGAATTGCTGTGGAATGGAATGAACATGCAGCTCAGACTCAGGGCAGGCTGAGAAAACTGCAGGGAATTTTAGATGTCCCTCTGCCGGAACGATCTGCGTGGGCTATATTGGATATCAGCTCGGAGTTCCTTTTCTAGCATTAACATCAGATTTGTGCTGATCCAGCCATATTCTCCTGGTGGCTCCTCTGGGACCAAGTGCCCATCAATCTGTGAGCCAGATGGCTGAAGCTTATGTGTAGCTGCTGGTCACAGAGGGAAGTGGGGCTACCGGGGCCCATGCAGATGGTGAGTGGAGCTCTCCAACCACTGGCTGCACCTATTCCAAGCAACTGTCTAAGAACGATGCTGCTTTCCTTTCTCCCAAGATCCTAGATAAACTCCTTGTTATAAACTACTGCAGCAATGGCCCGCGAAGATCGTGCTTTCCTGTATCCACACCCTCTTGTGGTCCCCACCAAAAGAAATCTGGCTTGGCCACGTATTTGCTGTAGCCAACAGGACATCAGCAAATATGACACAAGGAGAAACTGTGAAAGTGCTTGCATACTGGGGCTTGCTTTCTCGCATTGCTGGGAACCCTTCTGCCATCATGTGAAAAAGCTTCCTAAAGGATGCGAGACCGCATGGAGACAGGCCCCAGCTGTCCCAGCTATCCCAGCTGAGGTCCAAATACGCAAGGGAGCCCAGCTAACACCACAAGGAATAGAGATAAGCCAACATACAGGATGCTGAGCAAATAAATGATTCTTCTTCTTCTTTTTTTTTTTTTAAATTCTCACACCCAGGCTGGAGTACAGTGGCATGATCATGGCTCACTGCAGCCTCGACTTTCCAGGCTCAAGCAATCCTCCTACCTCAGCCTCCCGAGTAGCTAGGACTACAGGCATGTGCCACTATGTCCAGCTTTTTTTTTTTTTTTTGTTTTTAAATATAGAGATGGAGTCTTACTATGTTGCCCAGACTGGTCTCTAACTCCTGGGCTCAAGGGATCCTCCCACCTCAGCCTCCCAAAGTGCTGGGATTACAGGCATGAGCCACCACGCCCGGCCAATGATGATTCTTGTAAGCCATTTAGTTTGAGGTGTTTGATCAGTAGCAGGGACTAACTCATAGAACATTCCATGCATAGAATCTGCACCACAAACCAGGATTCCGAGGCTGCAACAATTGGCTTCAAGATACAGTTTGACAGGGTGACTTTAGTGAGTACCTAATGCAAAAAAAAAAAAAAGTAAAACAGTAAAAGCAATCTCGACAATACTTTATAAAGCCTGGCTTCTACAAGTGACTGAGGAAGCTCAGAGGATGAAATCACCTGCACGTGGCACAGCTGTTTCACACCCCACAGCAGCTCACTCAAGCTAACTCTTCCCACCAGCTCAGCAATGCCAGCCTCGGGCACTCCTACCCCACTTCCTGCAAGATGTTTTAGGAGGCAAGGGTTCTGGGTGTTAGTGCTGGAGCTGACAGATACTGTCCTCTCTCTAAGAATTCCTTCTGCCTCTAATAGCCAGGAAGAAATGTGGACGCCCTGGAGGGAATCACTCCGAAATCACTAGACAATCATTGTACACTTGAAAATGCCTGTTTCTTATTAAGCGGCTCAAAACGTCACCTAACAGAAAGGCGAATTTCAGCAGGGGTAAAGTGTAGGGTCCCACAGGAAGACTTCACTTACGGGAGTGTCTCTTAGAAGCACACGGAATCCTGACACTCCTCTGTCTCTGTGGGATCTGAAATGGTGACAAGCAGGAGTTTGGCAACTTTGATTCAACAACTGAATCTGCCTCCTTTCCCACCCCAGAGATCCCTCCTTTCCCTGATCCTCTTATGGTACCAGTTCGGGCCCTGTTAGGAACAGGGTCGCACAGCAGGAGGCAAGCAGCAGGCCAGCCAGCATTCCTGCCTGAGCCCCACCTCCCTCCTGTCCCATCAGCTGCAGCATTAGATTCTCACAGGAGTGCAAACCCTGTTGTGAACTGAGCATGCGAGGGATCTAAGATGCGTGCTCCTTATGGGAATCTAACTAAGGCCTGATGATCTGAGGTGGGACAGTTTCATCCCAAAACCACGCCCCAAACACAGTCCGTGGAAAAACTGTCTTCCATGAAACCACTCCCTGGTGCCACAAAGGTTGGGGACTGCTATATTAAGGCATCTCATATCCCCCAACTAGCCAGTAAGTTTCTAGAGAGTATGAACTACGTTTTAACCTTCTTCCGTCTGTCCCTTTTTCTTTTCTATTTTATTTATTTCATTTCATTTCATTTTGAGACAGAGTTTTGCTCATGTTGCCCAGGTTGCAGTGAAATGGCGCGACCTTGGCTCACTGCAACCTCCACCTGCTGGGTTCAAGTGATTCTCCTGCCTTAGCCTCCCAAATAGCTGGAATTACAGGTGCCCACCACCATGCCCAGCTAATTTTTGTATTTTTAGTAGAGACAGCATTTCACCATGTTGACAAGGCTTGTCTCAAACTCCTGACCTCAGGTGATCTGCCCATCTCCGCCTCCCACAGTACTGGGATTACAGGCAGGAAGCACCGTGCCTGGCCCCTTTTTCTTTCTCTCATTCATTCACTCAGCAATTGGTTTTTACAGAGCTATAGCCAGGCACAATGCAGGGAGCAGGGAGCAGCCCAGAGGGGAGAGTACCAAGAATAATTATAAAACATCATCTTGGCCAACAGTTATCAAGCACCTTTTATGGGCCAGGCCATGTTCTAAGGATTTTAAACGTTCACTCGTTTAATCCTTGCACCAACCCTATGAAGAAGGCACTGTTTTTACCCTCAGATGCAGACAAGGACGCTAAAGCAAAGAGAGGTGATATCACCTGTTGTGCACAGCAGCCGGTGAGTGGTGGAGCTGGCCACTCAAATCCAGGTTCTCCCTGCCTTCCTGCACTGTGGCCAGATGAAGCCGCCGACCCGATGCATCTGTGTTCTATTTCATGGGCAATGGCGACTCAACCTAGGCTTTGGACTAAACGATGGTGACATGAAACACGGGTTGGAATGGAGAACGGAGGTAGAAACACCAGACAGAGATGCTATTGCAGGGGGCGTGAGGATGAGGCAGTGAGGGCCAACAGCGAAGGCCACAGGGGGCCTGGGCTCAAAAGGACACTTCTAGCCAGGCGTGGTGGCTCACGCCTGTAATCCCAGCACTTTGGGAGGCCGAAGTGGGAGGATCACAAGGTCAGGAGATCGAGATCATCCTGGCTAATACAGTGAAACCCCGTCTCTACTAAAAATACAAAAAAATTAGCTGGGCATGGTGGTACAAGCCTGTAGTTCCAGCTACTCAGGAGGCTGTGGAGAATCGCTTGAACCCGGGAGGCGGAGGTTGCAGTGAACCGAGATCACACCACTGCACTCCAGTCTGGGCAACAGAGCAAGACACCGTCTCCCAAAAAAGAAAAAAAAAGAGTTTCTGCCTTTGGATACTGGGTTGTACTGGGTTGAAGGCAAAGACTTGAGGAAGTAGAAAGATTCAAGAGGCAGAACAGGTTTGGAAGGTGTGTGAGGGGTCCCCAAGATCACCCCCAGGTTCAGGGACTCACTAGGAAGACTCACAGGATGCAGCACAGTTATGCTCATGGCTATGATTTATTTCAGCCAAAGGATACAAAGCACAAATAGCAAAGGGAAAAGGCTCCTGGGGTGAAGTGCAGAGGAAGCCAGATGCAAGCGTCCATAGTGCCCTCTCAGAAGAGTCACACAGAACGCGCTTACTTCCCCAGTTACACATCCTGCCAGCACACATGAAGTGCCGTCCACAAGGGAAGAGCCCCAGAGCCTCAGTGCCCAAGGTTTTTACTGGGGACTATACAGGTAGACACCCTCTGCTTGGAGCACACCAAAATGTCAGACTTCTTCCACTAACCACAGTGCTTACACAAATGATGCAGGCACCGGAAGCCCATCTTCTAGGTCTGCGAATGCTGAGAACCCTCCTGAAATCCAAATTTGCAGACACCAGCCAAGGGCTTACACCTTGCAAGCAGAACTTTCTTTTACATATATATATATATATATATATTTTTTTTTTTTTTTTGAGCTGGGTCTCACTCCATTACCCAGGCTGGAATGCAGTGGCGCAATCTCGGCTCACTGCAACCTCCACTTCCATGTTTCCAGGAATTCTCCTGCCTTGGCCTCCCAAGTAGCTGGGACTACAGACACATGCCACCACGCCCGGCTAATTTTTGTATTTTTTAGTAGATGGTGTTTCACCATACTGGCCAGGCTGGTCTCGAAATCCAGACCTCATGATCCACCTGCCTCAGCCTCCCAAAGTGCTGGGATTACAGGCGTGAACCACCGCACCCAGCCACAAGCAGAACTTTCTAAGGAGAGCAGCCTCAGGCTTGCTATGTTCAATCTCCTGCACTGGAGTAAATGACGCAGCTACGTTTTATACATGGGATGTCTTATATCCAACACCCCAAGTGCTCAGATTTTATACATGATAGCAATTCTTGAGTAATGTTCAGATGATGAAACTTGAGTAAATACTTTTCTCATATTTGAATATAACATCAAAAATAAATAACATATTACAAATCACCAGCCAGGGCTAATAGGTCTCGAAGTTGCTGGTACTTCCCTTGCCATCCAGTAAGAGTGGGAGCTCAAGGATGACGCTTTGCATTTCATTATTAAGATAGGTAAACATCAGATCTGCTGCAGAATCAAACACAATTAAAACTTTAATTAACTGAAACCCAACTAGCCCCCATCTTCAAATAAAAAACATTTGCGGGCAGCCAATAAGGGGAGGATAGAGGTTACAGTACTTCATTTTTAAGAAAAAGGGCCAAGTCAGAAGCTCATACATGGAATTTATTCAAAATAATCACTTCTTGTAGCCTCCCAAATGTGGGCACATATTTGATATCAACATAATTACATCACAAACACGGAACGGCAAAATTCAGTGCCCTCTAACACATCAAGTATTCATTCAACGTGTTCTCTATTGGCAGAAAATAGGCCCATTAATTTAGAATTAATTTTTAAGACCAGAAGTTCAAACGAAAGGTTTGTAATCAGGGTATCCCTGTTCCCCAAACTGTATGTTAACTCAGGATTCCATGGTACAAAAATCTCTCAAACATTTTCTTCAGAATCACCCACACGCTGGTCCTCTCGCTAGAGGCGAAATATACCTGATATCCCTTAAGTTTCACATAACCTAGTATCCTCTTGCAAACCTCGGTGAGGCAGCTAATCCCCAACCATCCTTGCAAGAATCAGACCCAAGCATTATCAGCAGTGAGACAAACCCATCATGGGTCTCCTCATCACACTCAGGGAAATAGGAAGTCCTGCTCTGATAAAGGCAAAAAGCCACTTCACATCAATACAAACTTCAGATAAAGCAGAAAGGCTGATAGCATGAGGAAGGAGATGCTAACTGAGATTTAGCCTTCAGAGACACCTGGGCTAAGCGCCAAACAAAATATACCTCCAGGAAGCATCAGAAGGGAAAAAGGCCTTGAAGTATTAAGAGAACTGACATGCCGGCTATAAAACCGAACACAAACGGCAGACAGCACGGAAGCGCGATCTCACCCAGCCAACTCTGCGGGGTTTTCATGACTGGTTTACATGCGGGGAGGTGGGTCAAGGGAAAAGGACCCTTCTTCTAGGGGTTCAAAAGTTTTAAAAAATTGCCTAGGCATGGTGGCTCATGCCTGTAATCCCAGCACTTTGGGAGGTGGAGGTGGGCAGATCACTCGAGGCAGGAGTTCAATACCAACTTGGGCAACATGGCGAAACCCTCTCTCTACTAAAAACAAAAAAACAAAACCACAAGAATATTAGCTGGGCATGGTGGTGTACATCTGTAATCCCAGCTACTCAGGAGGCTGAGTCGGGAGAATCGCTTGGACCCAGGAGGTGGAGGTTGAAGTGAGCTGAGTTTGTGCCACTGCAGAGCTTCAGCCCGAGCAACAGCGGCAAAACTCCATCTCAAAAAAGAAAAAAAAAAAATTTAAAAAGTTGTATTCTGATCACACTTCCCATTCGCTTTCTAGACTTTGGCTTAAAGACACACTGGCCAAAGAAGTTCTTTCAAAAGAGGCTGTCTTTGTATTCTCTTAATAGATCTTGCATTCAGTTTTGTTTGTTTAGAGTACTTGATGATTGAGTTTCTTTTTCTTTCCATTCCTGTCTTTCTTCTTTCCTCAAAAAAAAAAAAAAAAAAAAAACAAGCACAATTACAGAGCAACTTACTTTTAAGTATCCGAAGAGGTGCAGGACATTGATCTACCTCTCCAGGCCCTAAACTGGATTGTCTCGCTGCCTTAAAGAAAACCGATAAATTATTTCCTGAACAAAAGCAAGGATCTTTTAGGTCCTATAATCTCATTTCAAATCCTTTTACCCACTCCCGACTCCTTTGGCCCTGATACTGCAATCCTCTTTGGGTAATCTGAGGTCCGTGGGTGCCAGGACCACAGTTGCCTTAGTGTTCCTCCCAGCTCAGTGCCGTTCCTCACTGCTGGGAGGGGCAGTGTGCCAGGGTTCGGGACCCCATAATGGCTCTGCTCTTACAGGGCAACTGTTAATAATTAGCAGGAAGCATTTTGCCTTTAAATCTCACAGCTTGAACAGTGAGATCTTGTAGTGCCAAAGAAACATTTAATTCTAGAGAAGTGAGACTTGCTTCCAACATATTTAGTGTGGTTCTACTCAGACAATTAAATGGCTTTGGCCAGGCATGGTGGCTCACGCCCGTAATCCCAGCACTTTGGGAGGCCGAGGCGGGCAGATCACCTGAGGTTGAAAGTTTGAGACCAACCTGACCAACATGGAGAAACCTCATCTCTACTAAAAATACAAAAAAAAATGGCTAGGGTTGGTGGCGAATGCCTGTCATCTCAGCTACTCAGGAGGCTGAGGCAGGAGAATCGCTCGAACCCGGTGGGTAGACGTTGCAGTGAGCCAAGATTGCGACACTGCACTCCAGCCTGGGTGACAAGAGTGAGACTCCATCTCAAAAATAAAATAAGATAAAATAAAAAATAAATAAAAATAACATAAATGGCTTCATTCATCCATCAGTAGATGGTTATTAAGCCAGCTACTCTGTGCCAGGTGCTAAGGTAAAGTTGGGGGCATGGAGGGGAACACGAGGGGATTAGGCTCCTGCCCTCACACAACTTGGGGTCTACTGAGAAGAGATGGCTATAAAGTAAATGCCAGGACAGACAACGCTCGGACCACACAGGGACATGGTGTCCTGGTCTGGAGGGGGTTGCAGAAGGAAGAGCAGAGAACGGAGGGAGCAACATGGCGGCATAGTCAAAAACTGAAGGACACTCAGTAAGGCTGAGAAGGGGACTGGTGGGCCAACCAAGGGTCATAAAACGAGATGCTTCTCTGCAAGAACTGTCGGGGAAGACAGATATTTCGGAGGAATCACCAGGCTGAGTAAGTACTCTCTGAGTACTGGCCAGGTACAGCAAAAGTACACCAGGAAAAGGCAAGAAGGAGGGCAAGTAGGAGTCAATGGCAGCTATCCAGTTAGAAGGTCATCCTCCATCCATCCATCCATCCATCCATCCGTTCAAAACTACCAACCTCGTGCTACCATGGGCTGGGGACTGTTCCAAATCCTAAGGATACAGCAGAGAACAAAATAAAATCCCTGTTCTCAAGGAACTTCCAGAAAACAAATATATAATGTGCAAGTGGGAATAAAAGCTAAGGAGAAAACTAAAGACAGCAATGGGAATAAAGAATGGCAGTGGGGTGCAGGATGGTATTTTTGATGGGGGTGGTTAGGGCAGGTGTCTCGGAGAAGGTGACACCTGAGCAAAGACCCAAAGAAGGAGAGAACCTACGGCAGTGACAACATCGGTCTAAAAGAGCAGGCACAGTGGGTAGCAGAGGGGGCCAGTTCCTGACAGAGAGCAAAGGTGGGGGGGGGGGGGGGGGGGGGTGAAGTTTAGATACTGGAATCAAACTCCTGGGGTCCAAGTTTTGGCTCTGTCATTTACTAGCACTGTGACCTTGGATCTGTTTGAGAGACACATTATACAGGCAGGGGCCTCTAGCACGCTGCCTTTGTGCTTCTGTTTCCTTGTGGTGCCCTGGGCAACTCCTCAGATGCAGCTTAAGTTGCAGCCTATGACAGACATCATATAGACGACATCTGGTACTGAGTCATCACCACATAAGGTCCATGAGCCATTCAAAAATGAAAAGCATCCACTAAAGTAATTAAACACAGAGTCCAATTCCCGGCTTTGGCGAATATCAACAATACCCAAGCAACACGCCCGTTAGCCAAAGTGATCTGCCCAATGGATATCAAATAAATCTGCAGCCAGGCACAATGGCTCACGTCTGTAATCCCAGCACTTTGGGAGGCTGAGGCGGGTGGATCACCTGAGGTCGGGAGTTCAAGACCAGCCTGGCCAACATGAAGAAACCCCATCTCTAGTAAAAAATACAAAATTAGCCGGGTGTGGTGGTGGATGCCTGTAATCCCAGCTACTCAGGAGGCTAAGACAGAAGAATCACTTAAACCCAGGAGGTGGAGGCTGTGGTGAGCCAAGATCATGCCATTGCACTCCAGCCTAGGCAACAAGAGTGAAACTCTGTCTCAAAAAAAAAAAAAAAAGAAAGAAATCAGCAAAGCTTTCTGTAACTATTGTTTTTGATGGGTTAAATTAGCACCATTACAGAACAGAAATTATTCATACATTCAGGGAGGTGGGGGGACATTTTTCTAATTTCACTTAAAGAGAAAATGCTACTTATGCTTTTGAAATATTTATCACTAGCCAGAGTGCTGGGAAGCATTAAGAGAACCACAGCCTGAACATACTGATTTGGTTTGAAATAGCTCTGTGTGTGTGTGTGTGTGTGTGTGTGTTGTGCGCGCACATAGCCACATCTTTACTACTAGAAAAAATAAAGCAGTAGTAGGATACCATGAGAAAATAACAGCAGAGCTACCTTTTAGAGACAGAACATAAGAATACAGAAATTAAGGAGGTATATCAGGAGGAATAAGCAAAATAGGGTTTCATCCTGAGATAACAGCGACAGAATTTTTATCTTTGATGTCCTGACCACAGGGACCCACACATGAGTCCCGTGAAGACCACAGCAGGTTGTGAGAACAGCCGAGAAGGCAGAGGAGACAGCAAGAACCTTCCATCCCTGACCAGCATGGCTGCCCACAAGTCTCTGGAGAGAAGCTGAGAGGCCTGAAGGCTGGCTCAGCATTTCTTAAACTCAAACCACCTGGGGATTGTATTAAAAAGTTGGTTCTGAGGCCGGGCGCGGTGGCTCACGCCTATAATCCCAGCACTTTGGGAGGCTGAGGCGGGTGGATCACGAGGTCAAGAGATCGAGACCATCCTGGTCAACATGGTGAAACCCCGTCTCTACTAAAAATACAAAACATTAGCTGGGCATGGTGGCACGTGCCTGTAATCCCAGCTACTCAGGAGGCTGAGGCAGGAGAATTGCCTGAACCCAGGAGGCGGAGGTTGCGGTGAGCCGAGATCGTGCCATTGCACTCCAGCCTGGGTAACAAGAGCAAAACTCCGTCCCTCTTACAAAAAAATAAAAAAAAAAAAAAGTTGGTTCTGATCCAGTAGGTCTGGGGAGACGTCTGAGATTCCCCATTTCTCCCAAGCCCCCAGGAAACGTACAGGCTACACATCCTTGAGTCACCAGAAGGCTCTAGGGAGGCGCTGTCCAACGTGGTAGCCACTGGCCACATGGGATTAGTTACACAAAGACTACAGGAAACTAAAAATGCAATTCTGTGGGCACACTCGCCACATCTCAGGTGCTCAACAGCCACATGTGGCTAGCAGACAACGCAGACACAGAGCACTTCCACCACTGCGGAAAGTTCTGCTGAGCTACGCTATTCTTGGGGCTCCTCCTCCCATGCCCATGCAACACACACACACACACACACACACACACACACACACATACACACACACACCCCACCACCACCACCACCACCACCACCACCACACAGGTGTAACCTCCAACTGCACTGCATCATGTCAGAGACCAAGCGACTGAGGTTACTGGGGCTCTTTCTTCTTCCCCATCTCATGCAGGAGTACGAGGTGAAACAGTTCAGAATGGAGGGTGGAGAACCACTCTCTTTCTTAAAGGGAAACGTCACTGGAAGGCAAAGGAGTTGTAAACAGATACATTTATTGAACTGTCTCTGTACAGGGGACATTACTTGTGGTGATCTCATTTAACAGCCACTACCCGTTCTGGGTGGTAGATACTACTGGCCCAGTTTTACACACCAGTGAACAGAGAACAGAAGAGGTGACACTACAGGCGGTGACATCACAGAGCTAGTGATGTGGGGGGAACAGAACTACACAAGATGCATGTGAGTCCCGACATGATGCTCTGCCCTTGTGGGCTGAATGAGCTGGGCTGGGCATTACCTGTGTCTCCTGGGGACCAAGCCCAGTCCCTGTCCTGTCAAGTAAGATATCATGGCCGTGCCTCTTACAGGTGTGGCATCTCCCACCACTGAAAACAGCTCCATCCAAGACATCAATCATGGAGGATTATTAGAGACAGTGGCACAGAGAACTTTAACTTCAGAAAACACTTTTACCAATGATGGAGGAACACTTATCAATGATGAAAAGCAAGACTACTGTATCTCATGCGTTCTCACTCAACAAACATTTACTGAACAACTAACATGTGCCAGGTACTGCGTGGGCTCTGGAGCTAAGAACAAACCTACCACATCCTTGCCTTCCCAGAGCACATATCTTTTTTTTTTTTTTTTTTGAGACAGAGTCTTGCTGTCGCCCAGGCTGGAGTGCAGTGGCATGATTTCAGCTCACTGCAACCTCCACCTCCCAGGTTCAAGCAATTCTCCTACCTCAGCCTCCCGAGTAGCTGGTACTACAGGCACCTGCCACCACGCCTGGCTAATTTTTATATTTTTAGTAGAGACAGGGTTTCACCATACTGGCCAGGCTAATCTTGAACTCCTGACCTTTTAACCTGCCTGCCTCAGCCTCCCAAAGTGCTGGGATTACAGGCATGAGCCACCATATCCAGCTGCACACACCTTCTTTTATATGTGCTATCAAAGAAAATAGATTTTCCAAGGCAGAAACCTTTACATATTCTATCTATATCGAATTCCAACTCTCTGGATTCTTGAGAAAATATTAAACAGTGAGGAATGAATAAGGCACAAATGTATTTTCAATCCCAGGAATTGCAAAAAATTTTGACTCTGCTTCATGGGCTGCTCTGAGAAGGACAGTGATCAAATCAAAACTCTTTTTGAATCAAAAGCGGCCTTTCACCAAGGCTGCTTTAATGCTTGTCCATCTCACAATCCGCAATCCTCTGGCTGCCGGGGAAGTCATCAAGAGTGGTGCACACCCTCACAGGCCCACTGGACTTTAGTCAAAAGTAATGAATTTTGTGACAGAAAATTGATCTCTCCTGTTCCCATAAAGCAGGCTGTGTCGAGAGAGCAAACAAACAGGGCTGTAATAATTAATTGAAAAGAAAGAGTCTAATTAAATTTTTATATTAGTGTACATAATGGCCAGAAATAGTAAACATTGTTGTAAAAAAAAAAAAGAATCAGAGCTGTAAAAGCACTAAGAGCTCTATGACTCTTCAGACAACCAGCAACCACTTATCAGTCTTCAGTGTAAATACCGCTTCATCTTATTTTCCAGCCCATGGTAAACGGCATAAAGTAGGAAGAACAGAGAACCATGAAATATTTAGCCACTTACAATTCGGTACAATTCAACAACTATTTATCAAGTGCTTCTGGTGCTTGACGTTGTGATTCATCTATCCCGCCAACATTTCCTGGGTATGTAATATGCACACACACACACTCACACACACCACCCAACAGGGCCATGGGGTCTTTCCTGGATGATTAGATGCAACCATTGGCTATAAGAGATGAGTCCAATCCTGTAAGAGAAAAACCACATGTACATATAGGACCACAACATGAGGCCATAATTGCCAACTACCCTCTAGGTGGTCCAAGAAGCTCATTCTGACATGCAGTGAGAGATCATGTGATGTTTGCTGGGAAAAGGTGAGATTTATATACAAAGCAACTGATTTATGAAGAAGTATACTAAGTGAAGGAGAGAAGAATGCTCCAATATTTCTCTGCCCTTATGGTATGACATGCTTCACAACTATAGATCTTATCCCTGACTGGGCACCCCTTGCTGGGAGCTTGGCTGCTGCTATCTTTGGGGTTACCACCCCTGGAACGCTGAGGATGGCACTTAGAGAACTGAAAAGTGACAGGTATGGGACAAGATTTAAACTGGGCAGGAAAGCAACCTACAGCTTCAAGAGCAAAAGGAATGGATGATTTTAACCTAATGGATTTATACAAATCCACAAGCGGACAGAAGGATAATGGTAAAAGGCACCTCTACCTGCAAAAAACCCTGTGAAAGTTGATGGGATTATTTACATATGGTATTTTTCTTCTGGAACTTAGGGCAAGACATCTGTTTCCAATTGGTTTACCCTTCAGATGGGGCCTCAAAGTGCTGCTAGGCTTCTGACCATACCAGAGTTGCCCAGCTCTCTCCAAAGGCACAAATGAGCAGGGAGGCCACTTAAAAAACTTACCATAGGCTGGGCGTGGTGGCTCACACCTGTAATCCCAGTACTTTGGGAGACTTTGGCAGGTGGAATATGAGGTCAGGAGTTCGAGACCAGCCTGACCAACATGGTGAAACCCTGTCTCTACTAACAAAAATTAGCTGCGCATGGTGATGTATGCCTGTAATCCAAGCTACTCAGGAGGCTGAGACAGAAGAATCACTTGATCCTGGGAGGTGGAGGTTAGTTGAGATTGTGCCACTGAACTCCAGCCTGGGCAACAGAGGGAGACTCCATCTCAAAAAAAAAAAACAACTTACAACAACTCCTCCTCACAAACCTGGCTAGTCTCAAGGTTTCCAATCTTTAAACATTACAATAAGCATAGGCCACCAGAATCAGAAGGAGCCTGAGAGATGATCTGGCTCAACCATACCATTTTATAAACCCAGGGAGTGAAGTCCATTAAGATGAAGTGGCTCAGGTTTACTGGAATTAGCACACAGCTAATCAGGGCCAGTGTCAACATTAAAAACCCAGATGTTCAGACTCCCAAATAGAGTTATCCCAGACCACAGGCTAGTGCCTTCCAAAATGTCACCGCTGTGTTTCAGTACGTCAGTATTTGGGAAGAGCTTCAAAACAGCCAGGATCGTTAACCACAGCATTTTTGTACAGATAACCGAAAGCAACTCTCAAGCTATGTTAGATTTGTTTATAAGTCCATCTTTCTAACTGGAACGCACGCTCTGATGACAGGAAACGTGGGTCAGTCATCAGGGATCCCAAGTAACTCGCACAAGGCATGGCACACGGGAGCTCCAGCAGCACTGGATGAACAACGCAGAGACATTCCCACTAGCCCAGCCTCGGAGGGAAAGGGAGGCTTGGCTTTTTGGAGAGTAGCCCTTAGGAATCCATCTGGGGCTCCAGAACAGGTGATTACATCACAGAGAATTTCGAGGTCTCAAATAACTGGCACCATCACAAGGGTAGAGTTCGACGGGTGATAACAAGATAAAAGAGCAGGTACCATCCTCCAGTTTATTATTATTATTATTATTATTATTATTATTATTGAGATGGAGTCTCACTCTGTCACCCAGGCTGGAGTGCAATGGCACAATCTTGGCTCGCGGCAACCTCTGCCTCCCAGGTTCAAGCGGATTCTCTTGCCTCAGGCTCCCAAGTAGCTGGAACTATAGGCATGCACCACCACTCCCAGCTAATTTTTTGTATTTGTTTTTAGTAGAGATGGGGTTTCGCCGTGTTAGCCAGGATGGTCTCAAACTCCTGACCTTGTGATCCACCCACGTCGTCCTCCCAAAGTGCTGGGATTACAGGCGTGAGCCACCATGCCGGGTCACCATTCTCCATTTAAATGTGGAAGAGAAAGATTCAAGACATGCATTGAAGTAACCTGCCCAGGTCATTCAGCCACGGGACTGGCACAAAAAGGAAAAGAGGACCAGTAGTGCTCAGATGCCACGGATGCAGGCTTCATCCGTCTCAGCTTACCTCCTCCTGCTCAATTTGTAACCATGCAGGACCTCGCCCCGCCACCCGGGAAAAGCAGCGAAGTCGATGAAATGAGAGAGGCCACAGACCCTCACCATCGTGCAATTCTTCAGCAGACAGACCACACCAGAAATCACGTTGCCTAAGACATAGCACCCCTCACGGAACAAGCCTAGTACATGGGTAATAGATGCATTCTAATATCAATGCTTGCTGTTAATTTTTCCCAGGCTGTGATGCTTACATGCCTTTTAATCCTAATAAAGCAGAAATCAAACCAAAACCCCAAGCTCTTTTTCATGATTATTTCCAGAACAACAATGGACAAAGTCCCCAAAACTTAAAACTCAGGATACAGCAGAAGGGATTTGGGGTGTGCCCGTGGTCCTCAGCTGGGGCTAGTTTTGACCCCCAGGGAACATCTGGCAATATCTGCAGACATTTTTGATCATCACAACTTGGTCACGGGTCGGGTTGCTACTGGCACCTGGTGGGTAGAGGCCAGGGATGTTTCCAAACGTTCTACAAGGCACAGGACAGCCCCTCACCATAAAGAATTCTCAGGCCCCAAATATCATTAGTAGCAAGGTGGAAAAACCCCGGAGTGGACCTAAAACTCGCAGACTTGTGATCTTGAAAACTAAGAGTTTCAAGATCATTATCACGATGCGTGCCAGCCATCCCTGCTTCCCCATCATTTGTGGTCAAGTTTGGTGTAACATAAAAATAAACTATTTTTGAAGCACTTTCTTAGCTCCCAGTAAGCCTGGTTAACTATTTTCACTGGTCGAGCTGGAGCCACATCCTCCGTTTCCTTTAATGCTGCTGCCGACTTGAGGGCTGCAGGAATTCTAACAGGGTGGTTGGAAGCACAAACCTGTTTGTCAATAACAGTGGAGGGGCTAGCAGCATAAGGGTGCCTGCCGGGCAGTAAGAAATCTCTAATGCCCTCAAACAGAACTAATGGGAGACTCCTACCTGCCACAACTTGTATGGGCAGAAACTGCCTTGCACCGGGAGTATCGAAAATCTTAAGTCACTTACAAGGAAGAAACAGATATCCCGCTTCTGCCACCCAGCTGCCCAACCTCATTTCTGGTTCACCCCGAGTCTTCTGACTCTCATACCCAAATATGTGAAGCAAGAGTACAGAACGGAACCGGGGTGAATCACCGTAACTTGTGGGTAGGAGCATGTTGCTTGAATTGCCATTTGCAGAAAGGCTGGAGATCTTGCAAAGAAAGAGGGACGAGTAAAGACAGAAAAGGCTATTTGATTTGTTTATGGGTTAAGGCCAAAGACCAGCTGATGAAAGGGGTGAGACCAAAAGAAAAACCATAAAATATATCTCCTTGGCATTCCAAAAGCAAACTGTGGGTTGATCCAAATGCTGCCGTTGGAAAAATCAGAGCTATTAGCACATGAAAGGTCTTTGGCTAGGCATCACTTGCCGCTGTAAAACGCATCACCTGTGGAAATGTTAGCAGTCATCACCTGCCAGGGATTCTAGCATCAAGGCCACACTGGCCACTGTCGGCTCCATGGATTCCTATAACCAGAAACCCTGTCCTGTTTGCCTGAGAATCCTCAGGTCCTGGGCCCACCCAGGGGCAAGCTAAAGGAATAAATTCAGATGTAAAATGAGATCTGTCTAAAAGAAATGCTACGTTGTTCTGTTTCTTCTTCTTTTGTGACTAGATTCATTTTGGAATGTGTGGCAAAATACACATAATATGAAATTTGCCATTTTAACCATGTTTTAGGTGTACAGTTCAGTGGCATTTGGTACATTCACTCTGTTGTGCAACCATCCCCACTATCTATTTCCAGAACTTTTTCATCATCCCAGACAGAAACTCTGAACCCGTTAAATACTAACTCCCCATTCCCCCAAGCCCTGGTAACCGTGAATCCACTTTCCGTCTCTATGTATTTGCCCATTCTAGGAAAACCTCATATAAGTGGAATCACATGATGTTTGTCCTTTTGTATCTGGCTTTTTTCACTGCACATAATGTTCAAAGTTCATCTATGTTGCAGCCTGTGTCAGAATTTCATTCTTTTCTAAGGCTGAATAATATTCCATTGTCTGTACAAGCCACATTTTGTTCATCTACCACTTGTTGATGGACATTTGCGTTGTTTCCACAAGTGTCACTTTTTTTTGTTTTGTTTTCTGAGATGGAGTCTTACTCTGTTGCTCAGGCTGGAGTGCAACGGCATGATGCTGGCTCACTGAAACCTCCAACTCCCAGGTTCAAGTGATTCTCTTGCCCCAGCCTCCCAAGTAGCTGGGATTATAGTGACTGCCACCACGCCCGGCTAATTTTTGTTTGTATTTTTAGTAGAGACTGGGTTTCTCCATGTTGGCCAGTCTGGTCTCGAACTCCTGACTTCAGGTGATCCGCCCACCTCGGCCTCCGAAAGTGCTGGGATTACGGGCGGGAGCCACCGTGCCCAGCCAAGTGTTGCTTTTTAAACAGGGTGATTTATGGATTTAGTGAAAGCACTGGTGAAGGGGACTGAGGATGAAGAACAGGCTCAGACTCAATCTGTTACTAACTCCCCACGTGATCTTAGGACGTACATGAATCTCCTCTGTGTTTTCAGTTGTAAAACTGAGGAACTAAATCAGACCAGTCTTCTCCAACATATTCTTGGCCACCACTGATAGTAAGAAATAGACTTCATTATGATTGAGTTCACATAAACATACATACATAAATGAAACAAAGGTTTCACAAAATCATAACCTCCTCTGTGCAATGCACTCTGGTATTTCTTATCTACTCTATTATTTTTTGTATAAGAAAAAGATAGTTGCAACCCCCAAACTGATTTCACAAACTATTATGGGGTAGTAATCTTTAGATTAGTTGTTCCCAAACTGGTGTTCCTTGGAATATGTTGATAAGTGTGCAACGATTTTTAAAAAAATGTCTGTTTGATAAAATGTAAGAAACATCTTAATTTTGGCTTACTACAAAGAAGTTATAATGAGCTGTGTGTTTCCCAGACTCATTGACCACGGGCAACTTCATGTACACTCGAAAGTAAAGTCCTAACAATTCCAGGAAACTGTTCATGTATTTTCCTATCTAAGGACTCTAAACTAGGTGATTTTAGATTCTTTTCTACTCCAATAGTCTATGATTTAAGACACTAATTCTCAACATGTTTTTTCTGTTACACAGTGTACAGAGGGGCAGAAATCCTGCACAGTTAACTATGATTCACTAAGCCAGTGATTTTAAATACCATATCCAGCTCTCCAGGGCCAGGAAAATTATATACATATATTTTAATAACAGACTTCATTTTTTAAGAGAAATTTGTTGCCCAGGCTGGAGTGCAATGGCATGATCTCAGCTTGCCACAACTTCCACCTCCTAGGTTCAACCAATTCTCCTGCCTCAGCCTCCCAAGCTGGGATTACAGGCAGGTGCCACCATGCCTGGCTAATTTTATTTTAGTAGAGATGGGGTTTCTCCATGTTTGGTCAGGCTGGTCTCAAACTCCCAACCTCAGGTGATCTGCCCGCCTTGGTCTCCCAAAGTGGTGGGATTATAGACATGAGCCAACGTGCCTGGCCAGAGAAATTTTAAGTTCACAACAAAATTGAGCAAAAAGCACAGCCAGTTTCCACACACCCCTAACCCCCATCCCTGGTCTCCGGGGCCTCTCCTCCAGCAACACCCTATATAATTTTTTTTAAGTCCCTCTAGTGATTCTGACACTTCACTCCTCGCCCCTTAATGCTGGTCTAGAGACTTTGTTAAAACAAAATTTTCCAAACAAAAATCTACTCAAGATGGATTAACACGTTCATTCCACGTAAGACTTGAATCTGTTAAACCAGCAGAAAACAGAGGGGGAAAACTCCATGACACTGGTCTCGGCAATGATTTTTTGGATATGACACCAAAAGTAAAGGCACAAAACCAAAAATAAGTGGGACCACATCAAACTAAAAAGTTTTTTGTACAGCAAAGGAAATAAGTCTATAAAATGAAAAAGGCCACCTACAGAACGGAGAAAATATTTGCAAACCACATATCCAATAAGGAGTTAATATCCACAGTAGAATGGCACTCAGACAACTCAATAGCAAAAACAAAACAAATCCCACAAATAACCCGGTTTAAAAACAGGTAAAGGACCTGAATAAACATTTTTTCTAAAGAAGACACACAAATATCCATCAGGTATATGAAAAGGTGCTCAACATCACTAATCATGAGGGAAACGCAAATCAAAGCTATGCTGAGATACCACCTCACACCTGTAAGAATGGCTACTATAGGAAAGATGCTAGGTATTGGCGAGGACGTGGAGAAAAGGGAACTCATACATTGTTGGTGGAAACGCAAAATGGTTCGGCACCTGTTATAAAGAACAGTATGGAGGTTCCTCATAATATAAAACACAAAACAGCCGGGTGTGATGGCTCATGCCTGTAATCCCAGCACTTTGGGAGGCCGAGGCAGGCAGGTCACTTGAGGTCGGGAATGCGAGACCAGCCTGGCCAACATGGTGAAATCCCATCTCTACTAAAAATACAAAAAAATTAGCCAGGCATGGTGGTGCACACCTCTAATCCCAGCTACTTGGGAGGCCGAGACACGAGAATCGCTTGCCTCAAGAGGCAGAGGTTGCAGTCAGCCAAGATCACACCACTGCACTCCAGCCTAAGTGACAATGAGAGACTGTCAAAAAAGAAAAACAAACAAACAGAAAACAGAACCACCGTAAGATCCAGCAATTCCACTTCTGGGTATATATCCAAAGGAAATAAAATCACTGTTTCAAAGAGACACTGTATCTGCACGGCACCCTCAAGTTCACTGCAGTACTATTTACAACAGCCAAAATATGGGAACAACCTAAGTGTCCATTGACAGATGAATGGATAAAGAAAATGTGGTAAATATATACACAAAGGAATATCATTCGGCCTTAGAAAAGAAGGAAATCCTGCCAGTTCTGACGGATAGACCTAGAGGACATCACGCCAGATGAAACAAGCCAGACACAGAAAGACAAAAGGCAAACTCACAGAAACAGAGAGTAGAAGCGTGGTTAGCAGGGGTCGGGGTTGTGGGGATGAGGAAGACTGGGGGAAATGAGATGATATTGGTCAAAGGGTAAAAAACTTGCAGTTACAAAATGAATAAGTTGGCCAGGTGCCGTGGCTCACTCCTGTAATCCCAGCACTTTGCGAGGCTGAGGCGGGTGGATCACCTGAGGTCAGGAGTTTAAGAACAGCCTGGCCAACATGGCAAAACCCCGCCTCTACTGAAAATAGAAAACTTAGCCAGGTGTGGTGGTGCACACCTGTAGTCCCAGCGGTTCGGGAGGCTGAGGAAGGAGAATGGGAGGTGGAGATTGCAGTGAGCCAAGATCAGGCCACTGAACTTCAGCCTGGGCGAGAGAACAAGATTTCATCAAAAATAAAATAAGCCCTAGAGACCTAATCTACAGCACAGTGACTACAGTGAATAATACTATATTATATACTTGAAATTTGCTAATAGATCTTCACTATTCTCATCACACACATACACAAATGGTAACTATGTTAATTAGCTTGACTGTGGTAATCATTTTACAATGTGTGCATCACAACATTACATTGTACACCTTAAATATCCACAATTTTTATTCATCAATTATACTTCAATAAAGCTGGGGGTGCGGAAGGACCAAAGATTCCCCAAGTTTTCCAAGACTAATTTGTAGAACAACTCAGTGGTCTAGCATATTACTTTCAGTTGAGTCTCTCAAACTGAGTATCATTCCTACATCCGCTTTAATTGTCGAAAACATCCTCATATGTTGTGTTTTGCCACAAAGATCCATTGAACTTGGCACAACCAAAATGACCAACAGTGCTTATCATTCCTACAATCTAACTGTTGCCTCAGCAAATATGCTATTTAAAAACACCATTTTGCCGGGCACGGTGGCTCACACCTGTAATCCCAGCAGTTTAGGAGGCCGAGGCGAGTGGATCACGAGGTCAAGAGATCAAGACCACCCTGGTCAACATGGTGAAACCCCATCTCTACCAAAAATACAAAAATTAGCCAGGCAAGGTGGCACACGTCTGTAGTCCCAGCTACTTGGGAGGCTGAGGCAGGAGAATCGTTTGAACCCAGGAGGCAGAGGTTGCGGTGAGCCGAGTTCGCACCACTGCACTCCGGCCTGGGTAACAAGAGCATAACTCCATCTCAAAAAAAAAAAAAAAACGCTATTTTGATAATCATTTAGAGATTAATTTTTATACACTTGGGTCAATGAGAAATTAGCCAGGCATTTTTGAAAGAATCTTCACTGCTTATTCCTTAACAAATAAAATTAACCCTGTGTCTTTAATCCATTTTATGACATCAGTATCAAATTAAAAGACGCTAATTACATCTATTCATTTTTGTTTCACAACTCTCTACTGTGTACAATATTGGAGATTCAGGACAGTGGCTAGAGAGGTTTTTATTTTTAAGGAATGTTAACAAAATATATTGCCTTAACAACAGTACTTTTTTTAATCTAAATTCAAAAGATGGTGAGAGTCCTTGTCACTTCTCCGTGCAGACATATCAAAAAAAAAAAATTACAAATAAGAAATGATTAGAAAGCTAACTGAAGTACGGATGCTTATTCCCAAGATGGCTGAGAATTTAGGAAGAACAAAACAAGAGAAAACCCTCATTCACTCTAAGAAGAATTCATGAGGCCGGGCGCGGTGGCTCAAGCCTGTAATCCCAGCACTTTGGGAGGCCGAGGCGGGTGGATCACGAGGTCAAGAGATCGAGACCATCCTGGTCAACACGGTGAAACCCCGTCTCTACTAAAAATACAAAAAATTAGCTGGGCATGGTGGTGCGTGCCTGTAATCCCAGCTACTCAGGAGGCTGAGGCAGGAGAATTGCCTGAACCCAGGAGGCGGATGTTGCGGTGAGCCAAGATCGCGCCATTGCACTCCAGCCTGGGTAACAAGAGCGAAACTCCGTCCCAAAAAAAAAAAAAAAGAATTCATGGACAAGAAAGCTTGATAATATGGTGAGGTTGGTGAGGTTTGACTTTCTTTTTTCTTATTAAATGACACTATAAACAATCCCTAAAATATTGTGTGATTTTCCCCTAACCTACATTCACTTTTCTATTTTGTCAAAAATAGAAGTGATCCTTACACACACACACACACACACACACACACACACATTCATGGCCCTTCGTCTCCCCCTCCCTATCCTTCTAATGGTGCCTCCATCCATCCATCCATCCATCCATCTATCCATCCGTCCATCCATCTATCCATCCATCCGTCCGTCCGTCCACCCACACAGAATCCTCTCTGCTTCCTCTCCACCCCTCTCTCATCAAGTTCCATGGCTCTCCCTCCAATTGTCATTGTTCCCTCACCACTCCCAGTTTCCAATGGCAGGAACTCTCACCTCCCATCTCTCTTACCCTCACTACGCTACAAACCCTAAACTCCTTTTTAACAAGTGATGTGTCATTCCTCCTTTCCAAAGCTCAGTGAAGAATGTTTCCGCAGAAGACGGTGACCACAAGGTGGCAAATTACCTTGAGAAGAACTCAGGATCTGGGGTGAGAAGAATCAGATGAGGCCGGCTCAGGTCCCAGCTCAGCCATCTGCAAGCTGTGTGACCTGCTCTTTATAGGCATGTGATGGCCTCCCACGTGATGTCTGTTATACCAAATCTGACACACAGTAGGTGCCCAATAAATGCTTGGTTTTCTGCCTCCCAATCAGAATCCAGAATGGTTTGGAGTATAAAGCAGATGGAATAAAGCAAATTTAAAATTCTTTACAATCCTATAGTGCTAAGTAAGGAGCTTACTTTCATAGTTCATTTCTTAGAAGCCTAGCATATCAGATGGAGAAAAATTTTTGTTTTACTCTACATCAAAGAGCTGTATTAGAGAAATTCAGGCTGGTTTTCCTACAACTTTAACTTCAACAACCCTGATGATGGAACATGCCACATCTAAGGGGTGAGGGTAAGAAGGGGTGGTGTTAGAAACAGGGAACTTCAAAGGCTTTAATAAGAATCAAATTCCATTGGTGTTACCATATGTCCAATCCTTCCTTTCTCAAGAACAGTCCATCAAAAATCAGGGAGGGGGAACTGCCCAAGAGAGGGGTCCTTAGGTAGTCAGGCCATGGTGGGCAGCCAGAATGCCTCCAGAAAAATCAGGGCCTCTGGCACCACAGATTTGCGAGTTCTGAACACAGATTTGGAAGTACAAAGAACCGAGATCTTCCTCTTTTAGCAGGTAGGAAAGGACGGCATTTGGGTAACTTTCTTCCTAAGGGATCAAAGTCCAGCAGGGAGATTTCCTGGGAGAGAAAAGCAAGATTGGGAGCTGGGAGGAGCTGGGCTTTGTTCTCATCAAAGAAGAAAAGAATGTAGGGGAAGAAAACTAATGAGTGACTGCCAAGCGATTTAACCACGGATTATGTATCTGGTAGAGAAAGAACACAATTGAGTGTTTGGGACAGCCTGGGGTGAAAACTTTTCCCATTATGATTAGGGCAGGGAGAGCTCCGGAGCCTTACCTTTCAAGTGCCCGCTCTGCAGAAATGTACAGAGGAGCAGAGGGAGGCTTCTTTTTAAAGGAATAATGAACGAGACAAAGCTGGAGCAATCCCTGGCCTGTACCACCTTTAGCACATTTGCATTTTCTATTTTATTTTATTTTTTTTTGAGACAGTCTCTCTCTGTTGCCCAGGCTGGCGTGAAGTGGCACAATCTTGGCCCACTGCAACCTCTGCCTCCCAGGTTCAAGCAATTCCCCTGCCTCAGCCTCCTGAGTAGCTGGAATTACAGGCACATGCCATCAAGCCCAGCTAATTTTTGTATTTTTAGTTGAGATGGGGTTTTGCCATGTTGGCCAGGCTGGTCTTGAACTCCTGACCTCATGTGATCCACACCCCGCCCTGCCTTGGCCTCCTAAAGTGCTGGGATTACAGGCGTGAGCCTGGCCCACATTTGCATTTTCTATGGCAGCTGCAAAATGTTCCCTCCTCTGACAATATTTGGTGCCTTGGAGTCAACAGCCTGGAATTTATAACCTTTCTATCCCAGGGCAGCCTGATGGGTCTCTTAGGCTTCAAGAATGACCAGGTCCAAACAGTCTGGCCTCGTGCATACCCAGAGGGACACCTGGACCTTGGCAGACAGATGGGGAAGTAGATGGAAGGTCAGAAACAGCAACACTGCAAAATTGCTAAATTGTCTTTAGAGAGAAGAGGCACGGAGTCCAGCTTCTCCCTCCCCCTCCAAACGTCTGGATTTGAGACTGTAACGGGGAGGAGGGTAGCCAATGATTTCTGGCATCCCTGAGCAACTAAAGGAAAACATTTTGCACTACTCTCACAATCTCTGCTATGCAGTCTAAGAGAAATCATGGATAAATAATATTTTTTGAATAACACCTACATGCAAAGTTTACAGCACGGGGAGAACTTGCAAAGGGTCCTGGTTTTCACAGTTCTTAAATCTAATGGAAAGCACAGAACATAAAGTATAAAAAGATACCTCAATGCAAAACCATTGCATACGAGGGCCAAACTGGCATGCAGCAGGCCGGGTGCAGTGGCTCACACCTGTAATCCAGCACTTTGGGAGGCCGAGGTGGGTGGATCACCTGAGGTCAGGAGCTCGAGACCAGCCTAGCTAACATGGTGAAACCCCATCTCTACTAAAAATACAAAAATTAGCCAGGTGTGGTGGCGGGCTCCTGTAATCCCAGCTACTCAGGAGGCTATGGCAGGATAATCGCTTGAACCCAGGGGTGGGCGGCAGTGGGGAGGTTGCAGTGAGCCAAGATCGCACCACTTCACTCCAGCCTGGGCAAAAGAACTAAACACTGTCTTTAAAAAAAAAAAAAAAAAAAAAAAGGCAGCATTTGCAGAAACAAGACCATGCAATTTACCAAAAGAGAGTGGCAATGGTGAGGAAGGAAAAATCAAACTCATTGACTTTCCCTGGGCCAGGCACAAGGGCTAAGCATTTGGTACATCGTTTTACTGAATTTCATCCCTGAAGCTCTCGTTTGAGACAAGCATTCTTACGCCACAATGAGTAACAAAACAGGCTCAGAGACCAGAGGTTTCAGGTAACGTCTCCAAGGTCACACAGCTAGCGGTGAGTGACCCAGGTGAGGCTCTAACTTCAGCCTCTTCCTACGACCTACTGAGATCTGCTCTGGGCCTGGTGCGACAGTGGCCGACCTGCAGGAGCTGGAGGAAACATGGAGACCCTCAAGTCCCCCTGCCAGCGCCAGGGCAAGTGTGTGGTTCTCAGGTCCTGCTCCTTCTGATGCTGGGGAGGCAGAAGGACCTCTCAGGGGCACTAAAGCTCATGGGAGACAGACCCAGGACGGAGTTTCTGACACCTGATCTACTGTGGGCAGAATGGGGTGGAAGGGCAAGCCAGAGTCATGCTTTGAGAGCTTCAGACTTCGTTTCTCTGCTTCCTCACTGTTTCCTCAGACTGGCCTCTTCCTCCTGAGGGTGACACAGCTGCTGGGTCCATCTGCAGCACCAACTTGGGGCCCCTCCCCTGCAAATGGAGGTGGAGCTAAGCCTGGGCTGGAGGCCTGGGGGGGATGAATGTACCAAAGCCAGGCCAGAACCCCCTCATGAGGGACTCTTCTGGGAAGCTAGAAGCGCAGAGAAATCTCTCCAGGGAAAAGTCTCGATGTGTTTCTCATCAGTAGAAAAGAATAGGAGGGCAGGGGGCAATTTCCAGTTCAGAAGAATCCTTAGATAAGAAACTCTGCTCTCCTTACAGTTAAAACAAACAAACAAAAAGCTTTCATTCAGAAGCCCCACAGCTGCAAAGGGAAAGAGACAGGAAAGGGAAGAAGGAAGGGGAGTGCAGGGCGAAAAGGCAGAAAAAGCTACTAAAATATGGTCATATTTTTCCCCCTCCGATGAGTTTTCTTCTCATTCATTTTTCTTCAAACCGGGTGGGGCGTGTGTTCCGAGGGGAGGGGGAACTAACGTGTGTTAGAGACATATGTTGGAAGAAGCTGCTCATAAACAGACTTTGACCAAAACTTTCAACTTAAAAGTAAACACACGGGAAACATGTCTCAACTTGGACTATGGTGATTAAGCAACTCGATCTGAGAAGATAAGGATTTTTTTTAATGTGTCTCAATGGTTTATGGAGGTTTTCTCCAGATGACTTAAAAATCAGCAAAAGTTAGCAATTAACGTGGAATCTCTGATGCTTCCCACACTCTTTCCGTACCTCTCACATCCAGAGTCTCAGCGATGCTTTGACAAATAATGCAACACGAACCTTACGTAAGAAAAACAAAAGATTATCAATGTGATCAGAGACTCTGGCCAAGAACATGTGCTTCTACAAAACAAGGACACCAGTTTGGCTCTTCCATGGAGATTTATGCAAAGGGTGGGTGTTATTCTCATTAATTCAGTGGATAAACAATAGGGGGGAGGTCGGCATGATTTGATGGACAGCTTTTGGAAATGATCTTCTGCTTGGCAAAACACTGCCGTGATCATTTTATTCACACGGAAGGAAATGCAAAGAAGTGTCACCAAAACAAGGGAGGTAATTGTAGGGCATGAATCAAAAAGCTGGATGACACAGAATGAAGAGTAACTGAATTAGTCCCATCACGGTCTTGAAATCTGCACTTAATTTCAAGAGAAGGGCCTGACCTCTCATTGCTGGCACACAAAGCTATGCATCTATTCCCTAATGTTTCGTTTCCACCTTATAAATTACAAACACCATGTTACAGAGCGATATCCCTCAACTGTCATGGGAGCTCAGTAGACTCAGAAACAACATCTCAAGAGCTGGAAGGGATAACCCTGCAGTTCTCAAGCAAGAGTGAAATCTTGGGATGACCCTGGCAGCTGGTTGTCTAGCCTTGACTGGCGTCCCTTGGGGTGGCTCATTCTACCTTCAGCCCCTCATCTGTCCACCCACCCATCAACTCAACCATTTACCCAGCTTCTGTTATGTGCCTGGCACATTGTCAGATGCTGTTCTGTCTTGAGCCCAAATCCTTTTTCCTATAACTTCGATCCATCGAGTCCAAATCTGTCCTCTCTGAAGGTGAGGATGGCTGGCATGCTAGCCTTCTGAAGGTGCTCTTCCCTGGGTTACACATTCCCAATTCTTCAACAGTAACACATGGATGTCCCTGCCAGCCTGAGCACTTTCCTTACCCCCCATTCTACCTTCCTCAAAGCCTTTATAAATGATGGGTTCCACTGTCCCATCTAATTATACTACTTTTTTTTTTTTTTTTTGAGACTGAGTTTCGCACTTGTCGCCCAGGCTGGAGTGCAATGGCGTGATCTCAGCTCACCGCAACCTCCGCCTCCTGGGTTCAAGCGGTTCTCCTGCCTCAGCCTCCTGAGTAGCCGGGATTTCAGGCATGCACCACCACACCCGGCTAATTTTGTATTTTTAGTAGAGACGGGGTTTCTCCATGTTGGCCAGGCTGGCCTCGAACTTCCAACCTCAGGTGATCCACCCACCTCGGCCTCCCAAAGTGCTGGGATTACAGGCGTGACCACCACGTCTGGCCTAGACCTCTACTTCTTTCTTAATCCTCCTCCTTTGTTGATCTAGAAAATCTGGAAGTATTTAGTGTGACCAGAACTTGGAAAAGGCAAAATGCTGAGAGCAAAAGTATTCTATGAGACCAACTCAGATGTGCTGGTAGCAGCTTTTTACTTCCTATTATCATGAAAAATTTGCCATTTTTACACTGCTACAAGACAAAGAAAGTGCTGCCTGTTGTTTCACATTGTGCGTGGTTGATTTCATGCACTTCTGACAGTTCTTTCATATTTCTAACATGAAGATCAATTTCTCCTCCCCTGGGAAGGCAAGGGGTTTGAGAAATATGCAGAATGCAGGTAAGCCCCACTTTGCAGACCTGTCCCTCTCAAACAATGCCTAAGGTGTCGCTGTGCTCAGGAGTGCGAGGCTGGCTATCCCGAGGAGCAAATACTCACTGAGCAATTCTGCAAAGACCCCAGACCCTACTGGGCCCATCAACACTGCAACTTTCTTCTCTTGAGGTATTGGAAACACAGAGCTTCTCTGGTATCCATCATCTCAGGAGTTAGGTCAAAGGAAATTTATCTGTAGTAAATTTAAAGAACTTTTAAAGCTCTGGCTATTAAAATACAAACCAGGGACTGAGGGCACCCCAGGAGGTCAGAAGATAAAACGGCAACTCTGAGTGACTCCCTCAGCCATGAGTTTGACTCAGTACCTGAGTAAAATAGATAAAATCAGCCCGGCTACTTAAACATTCTACTTTCAAAGTGAGTGTGAAAACAGAATGAAATTGGATGACTGGGCACAATATTTATGAGCTACCCCTGATACAAAGCGCTCAAAGATAACAGGGACTGTTTTCCATTTAAATAAAACAACACAGGATTGCCTCAGAATTAAATGTACAATGAATAGCATACCGAAGGCAAAATGCTGAGACCAAAATTATTCTATGAGGCCAACTCAGGAAATATAATGGAAGTCAAAAGATAATATGATTTGATATGAAAATAAAATTATACCCAACTAATGGATTTTTAAAGCTCCCACTGTAAATGAGCACTGTATTTTTTAAAGAGTGTGCCCCTACAATTTAAGCCTTTTCTATTCTTCATCCCCTCCAATTTTTTTAACAAAATATAATTTATATTTGGAAATACTATCATTTAGAAAGCCCTGGTATTCAATCCCACATCTATTTTACCACATTAATTTACCACACTCTTCTACCTGTTTAGCACAATGAAGCTTCATATTGATTTTTTAAAATTTAATATTCTTTAAAAAATTACTCCAAGCAAAAAGATGCTGCTTAAACATAATCTCTCAAAGTGCATAATGCCTCACGTTTTTAAATTAAACTTATCCAAATAAGCGTATTGAATATGAGGGGCATTTAAAAAACTATTTCAGGTTTCCATCAAATATGTTGCTTTCAAGTAAATATTAGTGTAATAATGAAGCAAGTAATCTAAATCCTCAAGTTCTTTCTTTATGCTTGACTGAATTAACACTTGCAATGACACAACAATCTAACAATTAAACTCCTTCAATGTAAGTTAAAACTGATTTCACCGTGGCTTTGCAGGGCTTCTGCCAACTATTAAATGCACAACACTTTGAATAAGTAGACTGAAAGATGTCTTATAAATTAAAAAATTACTGGATCCTATCCAAGCCATGAATAAGCTAGTCCTTGCTGTGTGCAAGTTCAGCATTCTAAGTGGAGGAATTAACACCATTATGTTAACAAGATTAACATTTTAAGGATTTTCTAATCTTCTAATTGTCTAAAAGGATGAGTTCCCTAAACACCCCAGTACCTTCCCCACTTCCTCCCAATACAATTCCCCCAGCTACTATTCCCAGATTACAAGCCTCGCTACAACAGCCAAAGATTATGCACCTGTTAAAGAATGACTGATAACCTTGTTCATTTAAATATACAGTGACCGCTCTGTACAATTTCTATACCTTTAGCAGTATTACTCTATGCGGACATTTAAGTATTTTTTTAAAAAGGGACATCAATAGGGCAGCAGGCAGGATAAAATAGAACTCGCTGAGTCAGCACTAAAATCTGCCATTTTCATTAAGAACCTCAATATCGGAAAGGCCAAAATCTTTGGTGAGGCCCTTAATGTATTTTATTTTTTTATTTTTTATTTTTTGCTGCGCATTAAATTGCTCTAAAGAAGCAAAGAGAAACAGAGGTAAACGAGAAGCTTAAATGTCTAGAATTTTTTTTTTAAAGATGAGAGTAAAAGAAACTTTCTTTTGTTTGTTTGTTTGTTTGTTTGTTTTGAGACGGAGTGTCACTCTGTTGCCCAGGCTGGAGTGCAATGGCGTGTGATCTTGGCTCACTACAACCTTCGCCTCTCAGGTTCAAGCAATTTTCCTGCCTCAGCCTCCAGAGCAGCTGGGAGGCGCCTGCCACCACACTCCCATTAATTTTTCTATTTTTTGGTAGAGATGGGGTTTCGCCATATTGGCCAGGCTGGTCTTGAACTCCTGACCTCAAGTGATCCACCCACCTTGGCCTCTCAAAGTCCTGAGGTTACAGGTGTGACCCACCACACCTGGCCAAGAAACTTGCTTGAAATGTTCTAACTCTGCAAACTTTATAGTCATTCAAAAAATAAATCTTTAGACCTAGATCAGCAAATGAAAGACTTGCGGATTTTTCTAACTTTATACATGTTAAGCTACAATCCTTTACACGAAATATAGAGTATGTCATTATTTTTATATTGAAGACTTTAAAGCAAAAAAAATGGAAGGCTCACAGGAGAACAAAAAACCCTCTCAATCAGTTTCTGACCATCTAACACCCCATCATGGCCAACCCATCACGGAGACCAAAGACACATAAGATGCTGGGATTTCTTTGGAATTACCAAGGAAACACAAAACAACAGTGGCTCTGAAAAATGATCATCCAGGAAACTCTCCACTGTTTGATTAAATGCAAAACCTGTTCTCCAACCATGGTGAGATAGGATTAAAATGTTTTTCTGGAAACTGACTTTGGATTGGTGCCTATAGTAGAGAAGGTATTACATAAGACCCATATATATGTCACTCTCTAAAAACAATCTGTTGTCATAAACATTATTATGGGGAGAGCTACTGTTTATAGGGTGTTAATGTAGTGTTATAAAGTTTAAATACCCCCTCTATGAGTACCAAAATCACAAAGTCAAGGTCACCCATTGGGAAAATGTCTTTTCATTTACTATCAGACCTTGAGAAAGGTTAGAAAAATAAGAATTTCCTAAAAAGTTGGTGGGAATGTGGATTAGAACAGAGTGTAAAATCAGAAGGCAATTTGACAATAGCTATTGGAAGCATTAAAACATGCATATCCTTTAATGAGAAATGACGCATCTAGGAAGGAGGGCCATAGGGAACATAAACATGAGAACAGCTCAATGGACTTTTCTGAAGAGCTACAGGCAAGCAACCAAATACACCACCCCTCCTTCCACTTTTCAGATCTTGATTCCGAAGGCCACTAGCCAGAGTCTCCTAAGCAAGCTGGCTTTCAGTGAGCCTGGGTACCCCGAGCTCAGTCACGGGTACTATTCAAAGCACAGTGGAGTGCCATTTCACAAAACTAATGTTCCAAAAACGGTGGTATCCAAACTACAAAGAGACCCCTCGTGTGGCTCGGCAGATCTTCCAGACGATAACACAAAAGCAAGGGTCCTTAAGAAGCAGCTCTTCACTAAAGTAGGTCAGGCAACTCTCAGGGATGCAGTGATTTTACTTTTCATTCTACCGAAAACGATTTGGATATTTAAAATCGATCAATTCAATGAACCTGCATTTTGGAGACTGCTTTTTTTTTTTTTTTTTTAACAGAAAAGTTACAAAGATAGCACAGAAAGTTCCGGTATACCCCTCACTTCGTTTTCCCTAATGTTAACACCACATATTACTAAAAGACACTAGTCACAACACTGGAAGACTACTATTTTTTTTATTTCAATAGTTTTTTGGGTACAGGTGGTTTTGAGCTACATGGATAAGTTCTCTAGCGGTGATTTCTGAGACTTTAGTGTACCTGTCGCCCCATATGTGGTCTTTTATCCTTCATCCCCCTCCGAACCTACACCCACCCCGAGTCCCCAGCATCCATTGTATCATTCTCATGCCTTTGCTTCCTCACAGTTTAGCTCCCACTTATAAGTGAGAACATATGATATTTGGTTTTCCATTCCTGAGTTGACTTAAAATAAGGCCCTCAGCCCCATCCAAGTTGCTGCAAAAGACATTATTTTCGCGGTGGCTCAAGCCTGTAATCCCAGCACTTTGGGAGGCCGAGGCGGGTGGATCACGAGGTCAGGAGATCGAGACCATCCTGGTCAATATGGTGAAACCCCGTCTCTACTAAAACTACAAAAAAATTAGCTGGGCATGGTGGCGCGTGCCTGTAGTCCCAGCTACTCAGGAGGCTGAGGCAGGAGAATTGCTTGAACCCAGGAGGCGGAGGTTGCGGTGAGCCGAGATTGCGCCATTGCACTCCAGCCTGGGTAACAAGAGCGAAACTCCGTCTCCAAAAAAAAAAAAAAAAAAGACATTATTTTGTTTCTTTTTATGGCTGAGTAGTATTCCACAGTGTATATACACCACATTTTCCTTATTCAGTCATTAGCTGATGGGCACTTAGGTTGCTTCGGTATCTTCGCAGCAGCGAATTGTGCTGCTGTAAACTATGCAGCGCGCTACTATCACTGTTACCTAAACTGAAGTTAATTCCGATTTCGCAAGTTTTCCCCTAATGTCCTTTTACTGTTCCAGGATCCCATCCAGGACATCACAGGACACCTCTGGTTGTCATATCCCTCTAGCCTCCTCTGGTCTGTAACAGATTCTCAGACTTGCCCTGATGACCTTGGGGCTTTGAGGAGTGAAGATCGGGTTATTTTGCAGCATGTCCCTGTTGAAGGACGAAATCACTGTTTGATGTTTTTCCCATGACTAGACTGGGGTTATGTGTCTGGGGAGGAAGGCCACAAAGCTGAGGTGCCAAATTTATGCTGTCCTACGCGAGCATTCCGGTATCAACAGCACATCACTGAGGATGGCAGCTTTCATGAGCTGGGACAAAGTGTTCACCAGGTTTTTCCACTCTAAACTTCCTTTTCCAACCTATGCCACGCTCTCATCTTTAGAAGTAGGTCATTAAGTGCAGCCATTCAGGCAGTGGGCAGTTCCACTCCACCTCCTTCAGTGGAGAAATAGCTACATCAAGCATTTGGAATGGGAAACGTGTCTCTTCTCTCATTTATTTGTCTCTTTATTCAATCATTTATTTATATCAGGCTGGACTCAGGTACTTATTTTATATATCAAGTTATAATCCAACACTGGTACTGATTTTGCTGTTTACACTGTCCCAGCTTTGACTACTGGGAGCAACTTCAGGAGAATCCTTTTGACACCCCTGCCCCCAACCTCATCATTTTGTTCTTTAAATATTTCCTTTCTGCTTTTCCATATTTTTATCAGCAAAATATCTCCCTAAAAAGAGCTGCTATGGGGTGACTTGTGCCTCCCCAAAATTCATATGTTGAAGTCCCAGTCCTCAGTACATCTGAACATGACCTTATTTGGAAACAGGGCCATTGAAAATGTAATTAGTTAAATAGTATGAGCCATTACGGGAGAAAGATGGGCCCCTAAACCAATATGCCCGGTGTGTCCTTATAAGAAGGGAAAATTTGGACACAGCCACCACACGGAGAAAACGAAAGCCAAGTGCAGATGAAGGCAGAAATCAGACTGATGTTTCTACAGGCCAAGGTAAGCCAAAAGCATTCCAGCAAAATGCCAGTAAATCACCAGAAGCTAGGAGAGAGGGGCGGAACAGATGCTCCCTCACAGCCTACAGAAGGAACCAACCCTGCCAACCCCTTGATCTTGGACTTCCAGCCTCCAGAACCCTGAGACAGTAAGTTTCTGTTGTTTAAGTCACTTGGTTTGCGGTACTCCGTTATAGACATTCCTAGCAAACAAACAGAACAGGTCACTGAGCTCTGCACTTTGATTAAAAACAATTCACAAATTTGGTATCAACAAAGCAGGTGTGGAAGGACATCCTAACATACATCCAAAAGGGCACGTTTAGAAAACAGAAGCATGGGTCTACATATCACAATATTTAGCATGGTATTTGAACGTGAGCAAGGTCTGGGCAGTGTTTTCAAATGCCTTGCTTTTCCGCAGCATTTCCAGCCACCTGCAGCTCAGTTCAGAGCGATATGTGCCAAGCACACCTGCAAGTCCTAGCAATAACCGCCCATCTAGTATAATCACCATCTTCTTCAGCATGCTAAGTACCAGCTCTGTGAAAGGCAAGCACCTCCCAGGTGCCCTTCACAGCGATCCAGCAAGGGGCTGACAGGTGATTCCCTGCCTCACAGTGGACCCAGCCAGCTCACGTCAATTCGGCATTTTTGGGTCCCTGTTTAAGGAATCGTTCTGTTCCATTCCATCTTCCCTGAGTCATGTCAACAAGTGGCCTGATGGCTTAGAATGGCGCCAAATGCCACATCACTGTAAGACACAAAAATATTGTACAATTACCCGGTGTTCAGTGGCTTCAGTGCAATTTCACACACTAGAAGATCCTGAAGCGAACTCTCAGCTTTCAGATGAAGGGCCGACAGTCCCCAGGAAAGAGAATGTGACCTGTTCTCGTGGAGTTAAGGCATGGAAGAGGCAGGCTAGAATCTCATCTGTCATCTCTTTCCAGAGTCAGTGACCTCTGTGGAGGTGAAATCTAAGCACCGCATGGGCAGTGGCAGAAACTCTTTTTTTCCCCCCCTCAGTCAACTGGAGAGAAAGGCTGGAGGTGACAGAGCAGGGTCTGAAGTATTTCTTCGGAAATGATTTTCATTACAAAAGCTCTGGTTCGTCTGCATTTTTATGCCTATATTAAAAATCAAATGAAGTCATTAAGCTAAGGCCAGCGCGGAATGCCTCTTGCCTGAATATGCATTCCTGTTCCAGCCCCCAGAGCTCCTCTATAATCCTTCAAATTATTAAATAATTACTGTGTTTCCCTCGGGGTCACATTTGGCAACAAAATACTCATCTAAATGAACCACCGACATGACCCGATGAGTTACGTTTATGTTCTTAACTTCCTAGAAGCAAAGAGAGACGAAATATTTCCGAGGCACAAACTGGAAAAGCCAGAGAAGGGTATTCTATGCAGCCTGGAGGGTACGGGGAGTAGAAAGACAAAGAAATATGAGACTCTGGGAAACATTTCAATAATTAGCGTCACGTCCTCCTTCACCAACCCTGGACATCGGGCACTCCAATCCTGGTTCTCTTCCATCTGGGGAGTGGCTACGGCCACAAGGAGAAAACCAAGCATATGGCTCTGTCCTTCTGGACACGTCTACGATATTGGCTAGGCTGCTCTGGAAAATCCCATTTTCTCTCCTACAGCTATATGACCTCAAGTTGTCATTTCGAATAAAGTATGCTTCCACTGATTTTTATGAGCACAGACAAAAGCTGCTACAACCTTCCCCCCCTACCCCACCCCACACCAAGCCTTTCAAACCAACTGTAGTTGCTATGTAGGGTTATTTGTTTCTAAGGCAACAGCGTATATCTAAGTACTAATGGCCTGTCCTTTTGCCAGGCAACAAACAGCCTTGTGATGCAACTGCACCTGTCTCGGCTACGCGTTACTATGGAGACGCTCCAGTTGCTATGGGTACCATCACGCTAATCGCCTAGCAAAGGCAGACATACAGCAGTCTTCTCAGAGAGCCCAGCTGTTCCTCCCTGTCTCTTGCTAAAGACTGATTGTCTAGGGCCTGTGATGGAATGCTTCTCAACTGAGATGCACAAGAACTTCATTAATGCTATTTCAGAAGATCATTTTGTGCTCCCTCCTGCAGAACAAACAGCAGACTAGGAAAAGAATCTGCAGAGAAGTGGACTGCAAAATTCCTGAAGCCTATGACACCATGCCATCCCTAATTAACCTCGACTTGCAGTCCAAGGATAATTCCTCTTAACTAGGTGGTTACGAAAGAAACATTTCTATACATTTTTAAATACGTTTTTGTAGAGTTGAGGAATGCATTTCAAACTCAAGCACTGTGTGTTGATAAAAATCTATCTTAGAAATTTGGTTCTGATTATTTGGCTCTCTTGTGGAATATAACATTAAGACACTTTTTTTAAAAAAAAAAGTGACAGGCTACTTATTTACCCTCCCTTCCAATGATGTATTTGTAAAAATGGTACCCATGACCTTACTGTCTCAAACAAATGGGCCTGTGAGGAGGAGAAAATGTCTCTATGGTTCTCTGCTGTTCTCCCTGAGGAAGCAAACACCAAGTAACCACAACAAAACGATCACCTGGGAGCACCGTCCACATGGAGACCGCGAAAGCCAACAGCCGAGTGAGCCTCCACTGGACGTCTGCAGAGACCGGCCAGAGGAAGGGACGACGGAGTCACCTGCTCGACTCGCGCCTGTACTTTTATCCCCACAAAACGTGACACACATCGAGATGGGAAAGCTGTCAGCTTTTCTCTGTCCATGTTTCTACTCAGGAAGGTGTTATTTCACCCACTATGAAGCCTCCTGGAAGCACATTCCTCCGAAGCTGCAGAAGCGGTAAGGTTTGCAGGAAATACAACAATGGATATGCCTCCTAATGATACTTAATTTCCTTCTCATTTACCTGCAGTTATTTTTTAAATCTCATACGGCCTATTAATTTCCGTGCAGGTCTCTGCCAAAATAATGCCATTTCAGTAGACCAAAAAAAGAAGTCTGAGTTGCTTACCTTTGATATGCCTGAGGACAGGTGGGAGGTGTATTGAACACGTGTGGGTGTGGGTGATAAGGTGTCTTTTTCAAAGCCTGAATTAGGTTTTGTCTATACTCTGGGTCTATGCACCACAACGACCCTTTCCCAATACTCTGCAAAGAAAATTAAAATACAAAAGCATTAATACAGAATCATTAAGCACTTTGCAATAAGTAGATGTATAGCTATTATCACTTATTTGTTCTTAAAAGCTTTCCATTTATTTGTTGACTGTTTGTCAGCCTTAGGTATTATACTGACAATAGAACTCCATAAAATGCACTTCAGTCTTACTTGTATTATGTTTGATTGGCAAAATGAAATTACCAGATTATGGTGATACACCAATATTGCAATTTTCATATCCAAACTACCAAGAAAATGAGAATTATTTTTCAGTGCCAACTTTGAAGCACATGTGCATTCTCTTCTAAAGATGAGTTTAACTGTGTCAGATTTCTAATATTAGGGGAAAAAAAAGAGGGCTGAGACATCCCAAAGTCCATCTCTGCTGTAGAACTGTAGTTATGTTTAAAGCCATGTGACATCGGGACCATTTTATAAACACAAAAAAGTAATCCCCTTGTTTTTTTCCAACTAACCCACAAAAGAATGACATTTACTCTTGGGATGGAATTCTGTCATTACCTTCCCTAAGAAACAAAAGAACTCAGGCAACAATGGTGAGGCTAACTCAGAATCCACTATTTATTTTTGGGATTCCTCTGTTCCCAGCAATCAACTCCAGCCTCAAAGAGTTGAATTTTAAAGAAGTCAAACTTTAAAATGCAAATTTTCTAAAACTCTTTGGTGGAGAGAGGGAGGCTTCCTGTGAGGCCCACTTCCTGCCTATTTTTAAAAATGTGAGTCCTTCCCTTGAGGCCCCCCCCAGAACTGGCAGCGGGCCCATGGGCAGTCACTCCTCTGGCTGCACACTTTCAAGTGACCGAATGTACCCAAACTGTTTGATAAGGTCATTTGTAAATATTTACTGATTTGCAGAGAAAAGAAGTTAAGTTACATAAACCCGTGCCCACCTCCTGCTTCCAGCCAACAGTAAGATTGATGTTACCCTCCAACATTTAGAAAGCAAACAAGACGCTGTTTAACTAGCATGGGGGAAGGGGACAGTGCGAGAAAATCCCACAAGGAGCTGTAAAAATAAGTTACTCCTAAAATCTTTTTAGAAGTTCAAAAATTCTGTGTTTCAGACATCAGTTCACCCAAGTCATTTCCTTACAAACCTTATTCACAGAGCCCATTAAAATACTTTACTATCAACAACATCAGCAAGCCGTGCAACTGGAATTAACTCTTTCTGGTGCAATGAGAATAGAGGAATTGCTCCAGCCCTGGAATTGCTCCCGGGGCTGGAACCTCTGACCACCCTAGTGACCCACCCCCACGTGCAGGCCTGACCCCAGACACAGGTCAGGGTCTGGCTGGACACTCTATGCTTAAAATATTAATGTTCCCAGTTTAACCAACCGGATGTTTAAAGACCTGAAAGAGTTCAACTTTGGAAAATTCAACATTCCTATGTGTTTTTTTCTTTCACACACACATTCTCAAACCCAGAATGATTCAGGGGGAACAGTGAGACTTTCCAAGTAAATCAGGCGGGTCACTCAATAATTTGCCCTGGAATCTTCATCCTCTCTTTTATTAAAGAGCTGTGCGGAAGAAAGCCAAAAGCTAAGGGGTGGAGAGGTTTGGGAGGAAAGAGAGGAGACAGGGGAACTATCAAATTTGGATAACATACAACAAACCACCAAGTCCTGTCAACCAACAGTAGGGGTCTAGGCTGATTCCACCAAAGGCTCCTGGTGGAGCCCTGGACCAGTGGCACCTGCCTTTCTGATCCCTTGCACCCAAGGCTCCAAACCAGCAATAGCTACACTGAGAGCCATGGTTGACATGTGACCCAAACATTTTTGCAATGATATTATCTCAATTCTGGAAACCCAATGGCTTTTGTTTTCATCATAGTGGCTTTCAGGGTGGGACCATTTAATCTTACGCCAAAAAAAAAAAAAAAAAAAAAAAAGCGCCAAATAAATGAAAGACAACCAGTTGGCCCTCTCAAGGAAATAACCATAAGTCAAGAATATGGTTTCTCCTAATCCTAAGCGTCTTGTTTACTGTACCCTTGTATACCCATATTAATATATGCTACCATGTAAAAGCTAAGCAGATTGAACCTAGGAGGCAGAGGCTGCGGCGAGCAGAGATCGTGCCATTTGCACTCCAGCCTGGGCAAAAACAGCGAAGCTCTGTCTCAAAATAAATAAATAAATAAAAACAACAGTTAAGTGGAATAAACCCCCAGGACAGTGCAGGACATTTACAAGGTAACTGATCCAGGTGCAGAGAGGCAAGCTGAAGACAGTAAGCACAGGCGGTCTGGAGCCACACAGACATTTCCCAAGTGGCCCTGCACAAATCATAGCGCCATGGAGAGTCTTGGCTTCCTCACTGGTAAATCTGTGACCCACTTACAGAGAGGTGGGAGGCTCAGAGATGGCGTACCATAAAATACTTTGAGCAGCGGCCATACTACAGGTACTCAATAAATGGCAGACAGCATCATGAAAATCTCCGTTTGGACAGAAGAAAGAGAACGAAACTGGCTGTACAATGTCTTTCATTGAACCAAATCTGATTGATTTTCAACTCCAACAGCGGCAGTGGGAAGGGCCTCCAGCAAACAGATGGGGTGAGTGAAGATAAAATGATCATCTATTCGAATGCACTGGTGGTCCCGGCTCAACAAATTCACTGGGAAGAGCTTTTAGACATTCTAAGCTCCCCCTCCATTTTTTCACTCCCTCCATCTGCTTTCTATGATGCCCTCACCCTACACTGACTACCGGGACGCCTCCCTTGCTCAGGAAGCTACTACCACCGACTCACGACTACCTGGCTACTGAAAGTCTTCTGCCCAGGTCTCTGCACTGTCAACATCAAACTGAGGTTTAATTCCAAACTTAGTCATTTCATTGTGGCCATCTCCCTACATTTACTTTTGAGACAGACTCTCATTCTGTCACCCAGGTCGGAGTGCAGTGATGCGATCTCGACTCACTGCAACCTCTGCCTCCCAGGTTCAAGTGATTCTCATGCCTCAGCCTTCCAAGTAGCTTGTATTACAGGCGTGCATCACCCTGCCTGGCTTTTTAAAAAAATTTTTTAAGTAGAGATGGGGTTTTACCATGCTGACCAGGCTGGTCTTCAACTCCTGGCCTCAAAGGATCCACCCGCCTTGGCTTCCCAAAGTGCTGGGATTACAGGTGTGATCCACAGCACCAGGCATCTCCCAACATTCATTAACTGAAGAAATTTTCTCAGGCTTGGATCAAAAGGCTCCGACCCTTTGGCATTTTACAATAAGAAAGGTCTGAAATTGCTGATAGTTTTTTTGTAAACCAGACACTAATTTCAGCATATCTCATACTTAGCAGTGCTGGCATTCCAAAGAGGAAACAAACAAACAAAAGACATCTTCAGGACACACACCCAAGGGAACCCAGTGGGTGCCACAGGACTACACAGGACAGTGTCAGGCTGAGCTTGGAAGGATCACGAGAGGCTGAGAGAGGCCGGCACATCTCACTTCCAAGCATTCTTCTGGGTTTCGTGTAACAGCTTGGAGCAGTAAAATGGTTTACTTGAGAACTTTAAAAATGGAAACATAAAAAGGATAGAATACTCAAGTTTCTTAGGCCAGGAAAAATTACATTTAATGTTCCTAATAGGAGAGGGAAGGCTGTAACTTGATTATAGTTGTGCAGTAAGTTTGAGAGTTGGAGCTTTCTTAGGAAAACATCTGCATCTCATCTGAAGACAAGAATACGAAGTGCTTTTTTTAAAAAACAGAAATAACTGTGAGGGCCATGTACCATTAAGTGTTTAAGTGTTAAGGAATTCAAAATAATAAGGGAAGAATCTTCATTTATAGAAATGTGTGCGTGTGTGTGTGTGTATTCACATCCACATTTTTGTGTGTATATACATATATATGCCCACACCCCCAGGAAAGAAAACTAATGAGAAAAATTACATGGGAAAATGAGTAAAAAAATATATATATATATGAATGAGGCCAAGTTTGTTTGTTTTAAAATTAAAAACCACCTAGGGAATAAAAATCAACTCCCTGTTAGAAATAAAAGACATCAATGCACAAAAAGAAAAGCAAACAAGAGCCCGTATTATAGGAAGAAATAGTAAAAAATGTATAAAAAACAAAAAAGGTAAGTTAATTAAATCTACTTTTTCTTTTTTTGAAATGGAGTCTTGCTCTGTTGCCCAGGACGGAGTACAGTGATGGGATCTCAGCTCACTGCAACCTCCGCCTCTCAGGTTCAAGTGATTCTCCGACCTCAGTCTCCCAAGTAGCTGGGATTACAGGCCTCTGCCACCATGCCAGGCTAATTTTTTTTTTTTTTTTTTTTTGTATTTTTAGTAGAGATGAGGCTTCACCATATTGGCCAGGCTCGTCTTGAACTCCCGACCTCAGGTAATCTGCCCACCTCGGCCTCCCAAAGTGCTGGGAATACAGGCGTGAGCCACTGTGCCCAGCCTGTACTTTAAACATTGTTATTCAAACTGTGGGCCAGATACATTCATGGGTCATGAAATTAATGGAATGGATCATAAGTAGTACTGTTTTAATGGAACAGAATGGAACAAACTAGAACCAAATAGAATAGACTACAACACATCTGCAGTAATGTATAGTGAAATCTGTATTTGTATAGTCGTGTGTACACGTTTACGGATCGCCAAGTAACATACACTTCTTACTGGGAAGCTGAGTCAACAGCATTTGGTAACTGCGGATCTAGGACGGCAGGGTCTGGTTATGTTTTTTCCCCCTTCTCACCACTTGTGAGGAAGAAAGCCCCCTGTTAGCAACCATGGGGGACTTACGCACTGCATGTGACGCTCTGTGGCCGTGTCTAAGGGACGGGGATAAGGAGGCAGGCCCCATATCAAAGTCGAGCAGGCTCTACCTCTGGCCAGGCCTATCCTGCCCTGGCCAGGGAGGGGTAGCCTGTAACAATTTCCGTTTGTGCAGAACATCAGGTATGAAAAGAAAAACAAAGAACCAAAGGACCAAAAAAAAAAAAAAAGGTGTGATTTCTAAACTTCAAAATTAAAACAGGCTGGCTGGGAGCACTTTGGGAGGCCAAGGCAGGCAGATCACCTGATGTCAGGAGTTCGAGACCAGCCTGGCCAACATGGCGAAGCCCTATCTCTACTGAAAAAAAAAAA
>NW_022436960.1:13868747-13886802 GCF_009761245.1 Sapajus apella | reverse complement strand
GTGGCAGGCACCAGTAGTTCCAGCTATTCAGGAGGCTAAGGCAGGAAAATTGCTTGAACCTGGGAGGCGGAGGTTACAGTGAGCCGAGATTGCACCACTGCACTCCAGCCTGGGCTACAAGAGCTAAACTCGGTCTCAAAGGGAAAAAAAAATAAAAGAGGCTGGGTGCAGTGGCTCATGCCTGTAATCCCAGCACTTTGGGAGGCCAAGGTGAGTGGATTACCTGAGGTCAGGAGTTCAAGACCAGCCTGGCCAACATGGTGAAACCCTGTCTCTATACAAAATACAAAAATAGAAAAATTAGCTGGGTGTGGTGGCACACGTCTATAATCCCAGCTATTTGGGTGGCTGAGGCAGGAGAATCGCTTGAACCCAGGAGGTGGAGGTTGCAGAGAGCCAAGATCATGCCACTGCACTCCATCCTGGAGGTCAGAGCAAGACTCTGTCTCAAATAATAATAATAATTTTAAAATTAAATTAAAACAACACTGAATATTTAACAATCTTATTATGCAGATGATATCTGAACTTCAGAAATACTTAAGACAACTGTAACCCTGTAAAGCTGATGAGATATTAAAACAAGACAGAAAACAAAAACAAAAATGAAACGGAGTGGGGAGCTGGGTATGTGTTGGTGATCTTGAAACAATACCTTTCAATGTTTCCAACACACCATTTGGAAGGTGCTTCTAACACTACCCACCTTCGTTCATTCCTTCATTCATTTGCTCATTCATTCATTCATTCCTTTGGTACCTACTCCATGCCAGGCACCAAGAAGGATCCATTTGTGAATATAAAACAATACAAAAAGGAGGTAGCCCTCCTGAAGCTTGGATTCCAGAAAGGAAAAAACATGGTAAGTAAAGAAATAAATAAGCAAGATTATGACAGACTGTAATACCTGCTAGGAAGGAAATAGAATATGCATGAGTTAGAAGGGAGGAAGTTGCTGCTGTGTGAGAAATAAACGGGCTGGAAGTGGCAAGAGCACCTGCAGAGAGCTGACGTGGCGGTCGGGGCCCGCGACGACCATGGGTGTTGGCTCAGGCGGCAGCAGTGAGATGGCGAAAGGAGAACGGCTCCTGAATGTACTCTGAGGCCAGGTGGCGGCTCACACCTGTCATCCCAGCACTGTGAGAGGCCGAGGTGGCCAAATCATCTGAGTCCAGGAGTTTGAGACCAGCCTGGGCAACATGGTGAAACCCCGTCTCTACCCACAAAATACAAAAATTAGCCAGACATGGTGCCACACACCTGTAGTCCCAGTTACTCAGGAGGCTGAGGCAGGAGGATCACTTAAGCCCAGGAGGCAGAGGGTGCAGTGAGCTGTGACTGCACCACTGCACTTCAGCCTGGGTGACGAGGCGAGATCCTGTGACACACACAAACACAGGCAAAACAAAAAACAAGAACAAAAACACACATACATACACACACACAAAGAATGTACTTTGGAGAAGCAGGTGGACCTGACCGTGGATTAGGGGTGGCAGGTAGAGGAGAAAAAAATCAAGGTTTAGTCTGAGCAACTAACCAGGTTGAAGATTGGGAGGTGGGAAAAATCCAGCACTCTTTTGAACATAGAACCTTTGATGAGACTGTCTATTTACTGACACCTACTGATTAAGGTACAGCTAGTCATGCAGTGCATAGCAATGTTTTGGTCAACAATGAATGCATATAGGATGCTGGTCCCGTAAGATTAAAATGGAGCATATATAGAATATGGCCGAGTGCAGTGGCTCACACCTGTATCCCAGCACTCTGGGAGACCAAGGCAGGAGGACAGCATGAGGCCAGGGGTCTGAGACCACCCTGGGCAATACAGTGAGACCCTGTCTCTACAAAAACTAAAAATAAAAATTAGCTAGACTTCTGCTTAAGCCCAGGAGTTGAGGTTACAATGAGCCATGATTTTGCCGCTGCTCCCCAACCCAGGCAACAGAGCAAGACCTGATTCTTTCTTAAAAAAAAGGAGACAGAGGCTGGGCACGGTGGCTCATGCCTGTAATCCCAGTACTTTTGGAGGCCAAGGAGGGCGGATCACGAGGTCAAGAGATCAAGACCATCCTAGCCAACATGGTGAAACACCGTCTCTACTAAAAAATACAAAAATTAGCTGGGCGTGGTGGCGCATGCCTGTAGTCCCAGCTACTCGGGAGGCTGAGGCAGGAGAGTTGCTTGAACCAGGGAGGTGGAGGCTGCAGTGAGCTGAGATGGTGCCACTGCATTCCAGCCTGGCACCTGGCCACAGAGTAAGACTCTGTCTCAAAAAAAAAAAAAAAAAGAGACAGAGCAGGGCACGGTGGCTCACATCTGTAATCCTAGCACTTTGGGAGGCTAAAACCGGTGGGACACCTGAGGTCAGCAGTTCAAGACCAGCCTGACCAACATGGTGAAACCCCATCTCTACTAAAAATATTAAAAATTAGCCAGGTGAGGTGGCACATGCCTGTAATTCCAGCTACTCAGGAGGCTAAGGCAGGAGAATCGCTTGAACCTGGGAGGTGGAGATTGCAGTGAGCTGAGATCATGCAACTGCACTCCATCCTGGGCAACAAGAGTGAAATCCGTCTCAAAAAAAAAGAGCGATAGAAACCTGATAGACAAGACTTGACATTGGCATTGCAGATCAAGTAGGAGAGGTAATTGATGTTCAGTGATGGTATAGGATCATTTGATTTCCATATGAAAATATATGTATATAAACACAGACACTAACTAGGTTTGTGTACATATACTTTGTAATGTTCTTATGATCACTCAATTGCCTAACGATGTATTTCTCAAAATATACTGCCACCATTAAGCAATGCATGACTGTGCCTGGAAGAACTGACTGCACATAAGCCACCTCTCTCCCCTCTGCTACACCCTCCGTGACCCCAAGCTTTACAGCAGAAACTCACGAATGTCATGGTAGACCTGAGGTCGTCTGGCTTTACAGGTTTAACATCAGCTGGTTCCTCTGTAGCAAGGGTTAGTAATTTCTTAAACAACTTCTCTCGCCTTTGCCAGCCACCTCTAATGCACGGCCAGGTCCAACGGCTTCTCAAAGTACATCCTACAGTCTTTGTAGGTCACATGGTCTCTGTTGCAACAACCCAACTCTGCCATCATAGCACAAAAGCAACCATTGATATAAACCAGATAAATGTGGCTGGGCTTCAGTAGGACCTTGTTCACAAAAACACTGTCCATAGGTCACTGCCCGCTGACCTGTAACTCCAACACTCATACCCAGGGTTCACGCTCATGACTCCCAGTTTTAGGAACCTTAAAAATGAGAGACGGGGTTTTCAGGGCTAAGGGATTTAGGCTGTGTCCTGTGGGATGGGTGGAGTGTTGATGATGGTCTAAGTCAAGTACTCCAAAGTAGGAAGGGAAGACCCCAGTGGAGGCTACAAACACAGACTGGAGTAAGTTGCCCCATCCATAGCAAGACACGTGCCTGGTTGGGCTGCACCTACCATCGCTGCCTGGAGAAATCACTGAATACATGCAGCTCACGTCCCCACCTCTGGGTCTTAGTTTCCTCATCTATAAATTAGGTGCTGAGATGAAATCATCCCCAAGGCACATCGGTCTATGCTTTGGAAATGTGTTATTATAGATGAATTAGAATACACGGTTTCTCATGTCTCTATCTCCTCCCCAGTTTATCAACATGGCCACATTTCTGTTCTAAGCCAGTACTACCCATTTGTGGGGTGACATGGACGTTGGAGTCAGAAAGACCTGGTTCCAAGTCTTCTTTCAATTTCCCAGCTGTGTGGACTTGGAAAAATGCTTAACTGCTCTGAGCTTCAAATTTTTCATCCATAAAATGGGAGTGACTTAGTAATACCTGCTTCACAAGATCGTTGTGAGGATTAAATGAGATAATATTGTGCTCGCTTGGCACATAGTAACAGCTCAGTAAATATCAGCTCTTGAACCGGGCATAGTGGCTTATGCCTGTAATCCTAGCACTCTGGAAGGTTGAGGTGGGCAGATCACCGAAGGTCAGGAGTTCAAGACCAGCCTGGCCAATCTGGTAAAACCCTATCTCTACTGAAAATACAAAATTAGCCAGGCGTGGTGGTGCACATCTGTAATCCCAGCTACTTGGGAGGCTGACGCTGGAGAATCTCTTAAACCTAGGAGGTGGAGGACGTAGTGAGCCGAGACCAGGCCACTGCACTCCAGCCTGGGCAACAAGAGTGCGAAACTCTATTTCCAAAAAACAAAATTAGCTCTTGTTATTATGATGGTAAAAAAATATTAAATAGTCAGCTTTCCTTGACACTGAGCTCCAAACCATTCAGTCCCTGCTCTGATGGAATAGGTACTTGTCAAATTGTGAAATTATCCCGATTTCATCTAAAAAAAAATGCACATGACTATTTGTTTTCCATATTCTGATGTCACTTTCCTTGGTCCAAAGGAAGCATTTTGTCTCAGATGTGTTAAGTTGGAGGTGGAAATGGAAGGATCAAAATAGAACAAAGCACGAAGCCTGCCGCTGGCGTCATGCCAAAAGGGACATGGGACTTTGAGAAAGCCACTTGCTTTGAGTCATGTCTATATGCACTGAGATGCTGTGGCCAGTACGGCAGCCCAGGGCTTCCTAGGGAGGTCACTGCCCCAAGGGGCTTACCACCTGCCACCTCCTTCCTTGAGGAGGAGCGGCCCTGCCCTTCACACTGCACGTGACAGGACAGGGCAACAGCCTGACTCAGAGAATAAAGCTGGAGTGGGCAGAGGGAGGTAAGGGGAGGGCGGCTGGGCGTGGTGGCTCACACCTGTAATCCTAACACTTTGAGAGGCCGAGGCAGGCGGATTACAAGATCAGGAGTTTGAGAAATGCCTGACCAATATGGTGAAACCCCGTCTCTACTAAAAATACAAAAATTAGCCAGGTGTGGTGGGCGCCTGTAATCCCAGCTACTCAGGAGGCTGAGGCAGAAGAATCACTTGAACCCAGGAGGTAGAGGTTGCAGTGAACTGAGATCATGCCAGTGCACTCCAGCCTGGGCAACACAGCAAGGCTCTGTCAAAAAGGGGAGGGAAGAGCAGGGGAGGGGAGGGGAGGGGAGGAGAGGGGAGGGGGGAGGGAAAGGGAAAGAAAGAGAAGAGCCTCCCTGGCTGGGCCTCTGAGGCCACTGTTCTCCCAGTGGAAACAGCGGATGTGGTCCACTCCCTCATCACCAAAAGACACCTGCCGTTTTATAGAGAGGTGGCCTAGGGTTGTCTCCTCATCAAGCTGTTATTCTGTCCGGCATATCCCACGGCCTCCCAGGATCTGGCAGGCTTGAGGGCCTCTCCTGGAAATGGCCTAGGTTTATTTCAGAGTGTCCAGCTAGTTCCCTGGGGCCCCTGCACACTGGCCCTGCATTTCTGCCCCCACTGCACAAAGTGCCTTTCTCCAGCCAAGACGGGCTCCTCCTCTACTCTGGACCTGGCTTGGCTCAACTCCTCACGGTCTGGCTGCCCCTAAAGGAGAAAGGAGAGTGGGAAAGAGGGAGGGACAACAGAGGAATAGAGAGGGTTGGACAGAGGGGGAACGAGAGAGAGTGGGAAACAGAAAAGGAGAGAGAGAAGGAGGAAGAAAGAGAGAGGGGGAAAGAGAAAGAGAAAGAGAAAGGGAGGGAGAGAAGGGGGGAGAAAGAGAGGGAGAAAGAGGGAGGGAGAGAGGTAACAAGAGAGGGAGGGAGAAAGGGTGAGAGAGAAGGAAGGAGAGGGAGAGGGAGGAGGGAGACAGGGAGAAAGAGAGAAGGGGGTGAAGGAAGGAGGGAAGGAGAGAGAAAGAGGGAAAGAGGGAAGGAAGGAAGGCTGGGGCAAGAGCTGATAGGCTCCAACCTGCAGGTTCCTCCAGTTTCCACAAAACTCATCCTCAGCCCCCATCACTACCACCACCAGGCCAAAACGCAGACTTCTGTGAGTCACAAACCCATTCCAACTTCCCTGGGCCTAACGAAAGGTGATCCTTGGGCCTGGTTTTGAAGCAGGTCCCTGAACAGTGCTTTGAAGCGCTAACAGTACAGGTGTTGGGCAGGGCCCTGTGACACAAAGCCAGGATCCGGCTCCCTAACATGGGGAACCTCTAGAGGACACAAACAAGAAGCGATTATGAAGGATTACACAAGCTGGCCAACAGGCTGCCAGACCACAGAGGCCGAGAAAGACAAGCTCTGGGGGAGGAAGGGGTTAAAACTCACATGTGGGTCAGGCGTGGTGGCTCAGGTGGCAGGAAAAACAGGGTTTCCTCGTGCTGTGCTAAGTTGCCACATGCACTGGAATTTATTAACCAATGTTTGGGCCGGGCACAGTGGCTCACACCTATAATCCCAGCACTTTGGGAACCGAGGCGGGCTGATCACAAGGTCAAGAGATCGAGACCATTCGGGCCAATATGGTGAAACCCCATCTCTACTAAAAATACAAAAATTAGCTGAGTGTGGTGGTGCGCACCTTTGTAATCACAGCTACTCAGGAGGCTAAGGCAGGAGAATTGCAGAGGTTGCAGTGAACCAAGATTATGCCATTGCACTCCAGCCTGGTGACAGAGCGAGACTCTGTCTCAAAAAAAAAAAAAAAAAAAAAAAAACTTACACATGCACATGTGCACCAGCTCCTCCTGGGGCCCACAGCCCTGAGGGCTCATGCCCCTGCTCAGAAAGCCCCTCCAGCTCCCACCTGGGTTATCCCTGCAGGAACACCCCCAGCCTCTTAGAAACTGGGTTCTTATCAACACATCTCCTCTGGCCTTCCCACCAAACCTCGGCATCAGGTCCAAGTTCCAAGGGTCATGTGTCTCTTTCAAGATAATGAAAGACAAATACTACAAACTAACCCATGCCTATTTGCCCATCAGGGGCCACAGGCAATGTCAGGACTTTCCCAGAGAACATTCCAGAAAGAATCCCCACGTGTGGCTCCCAACAAGGGGATCAACTGGTATGGTTCTTGTCTGCACTGCTAACCTGCTGAGTTACTGGGAACACACTACTTGTCCTCTCAGACTCACCATCTCTTAATCTATATATTGGCCATAATACCATCTTCTCCAAAAGTCATGCTGGGCTTAAATGGGATGATGGTGATGTATACAATGTACCTAACACCATACTCGGCATGGGAAAGGCAGTTAATCCACTGAATTATCCTTTCTATCAAAGGACGTCACAGTAGAAGTTAGGTGGTACTAGCAGAAAAACAAATAGAACATGGCCAAGTCATTCACCATGACTTCCTGGCCTCTGCTTCAAAATATAGAAGGAAGGAAGGCCGGGTGTGGTAGGAGGCTGAGAAGGGAGGGCTGCTTGAGCCTGGGAGGTCAAGGCTGCAGTGAGCTATGATCAAGCCACTGTACTCCAGCCTGGGTGACTGAGCAAGACACTGCGTTAAATATAAATAAATATATAAATGAATGTACACACACACACACACACACACACACACACACACTCTTCTATATCAAAATGTTTAGCAAGTGATTGATTCCTAAAGGCCCTTCATATTTTCTAAAATTCTATCATTTACAGTCTAAAGACATTGAGGAAATTTTTAAACTTCAAAAGTTTAAAAAGAAAACAACCTGAGGAACCAGCCAAGTACATAAGAGGGAAGAAGAGAGGGAGAAAGAACAAAGCTGATTACAAAGAAATTTTTTCTGGATGCCTCATTGTCTATTCCCATAACAAAATAGACAATTACTCCAGCAGTTTAACATTTAAAAAAAAAAAAAAAAAGATTGCTGTAACAACTGTTAGAGAAAGTTGCAGTTTTAAATGTCCAACCTTGCTCTTTAATAGCGGAGGCGGGGGTGGGGTTTTTTTTGGTTTTTGCATTAGAAAAGATGGAAAGGAGAAGTTATAATTTTGTTTTCGAGATCCTGGCCCCATGAGCCTCAGCACATCCCTAGTTCCTAGGAGTGGCATCAACAGGCAGGGAAGTGAGGCTCCGGCACCCTGCAGACAGCGCCAGGTTCTTGGCATCAGGAGCTGGATACAGAGTCCCTGACAGTCCCAGCCACGGAGTATTTCAAACTCACCAACATGCCCTCTAAACATCAGATATGAAAAGGACTCTGTTCCTCCACCTGTCTTGCTATTATTTTACAGATGTGTTCTAAAAGCTGGAAAGACGGAAATTTATTATTAATGTGTCACTTATATGATATTCAGACACCTAAGCTCTTTGATGATTCTGATGTCCCATAGGTCTTTCAGAAATGCACCTCTTATATCTTGGAACGCCCCTCCATCCAAAAGAGAATATGGGTAGAACATGTGGAGAAGGAATTCTCTTAGGCCCATGGTAGAATGGTAAGGACTCTTTTAAATGTTTATCTATAGTAGAGAAGTTGGACAGTATGTGTGTGTGCTTATGTGTGTTTCAATGGACATGGGAAAATCAATAATCTGCTAGTATCAACACCTAAATAAAACCAAAATAATCCCATATTTGCCTAAAACCAAATTAATCTCTAGGAAAAAGCTGCTATGGCAGAGTTGTGTGGGGGTGGGAATTACAAAAGAAAAGCAGCATTTCCCCAAGCTTCAGCTTTGCAGGAATCTCTGTTCCGTTACTCACTGTTTTGATCGAGCCCTGCTTCTTCCTCCTTCCCACCACCCCACATCAATGTCATTTTCACAGGGGGGAGGCTGCAGGAAGCACACATCTGCAGCGTGTCACCTCCCGAGGCTGACGGATCTACTCAGCGTTTGTTTGGGTTGAAAAGAGTTATTTTTTGTACTCTCTACACTATTGTTTCCCAAGTGCCAAATGCAGTCAAGAGCTAGCACGCTAACAACCCATCATAAAACGATCATGAAAACATCCAAAATATATTGACTTCGAAATATTGTCAAACTCGATACCGGTAAATTCTAATAAAGAAAAGGAAACAGAAACACACCCCTCATACTCCAAGTCAGAAGGCCAAAAAAGTAGCATCTTTAAAATCACTATCTAGCTAAATCGTTTTTATCCAACTAAATCTTGGGATTCTTTCAAATTAGTTTTACCACTCTGTCCTGGGACGGCCTTTAGCAAATAAAGGTTAACTGTTCTCCTTCACCTGAAACCTCATGGTATGACATAGGCTGGCTAAAAAAGGGTAGAGGCACAGAAGTGTTTAAAAAACTTCAAACACTTAGAAAACACACAGGAAGCTAAAAAGCAGATCGTTTTATATACTTCTAATAGCTGCCATGCTATGCCACTTCAAAGAGTCAAACTACTATTCAAATGAACTCAACAGATTATGTGGCATGAAGCCAGAAGCTCACGTGTGCATACAAAGTACACATGGATAGATTTTAACGTTTAACATGAAAGTTAAATAATTATTACAGAAAAACATAAAGTAACTAGAGTAACTAACATTAAGTTATTATGTAATAACTTTATTATTAAAAAAAATGCACATTTGAAAGGTTTTGTCTCCTGATAGGAAATAGGAATGTGATGTAGTGTGTCAGCTTGTCTGGAACGGGGGCATGTTCCTTTTTTTCTAACAGTTGTTTGTATCACACCCACAATGTTAAAGTCGAAATTGTATAAACGAATTACAAAGAGGATAAATGGTAAAGTAAAAGACATACATTAAATTGCCCGCTTTAAGCCTTTTTTTTTTTTTTTTTTTTTTTTTTCTTTTGAGGCTCTCTCTGTTGCCAGGCTGGAGTGCAATGGTGCAATTTCGGCTCACTGCAACCTCCTCCTCCTGCCTCAGCCTCCCGGGTAGCTGGGATTACGGGCATGACCCACCAGCCAAGCTCATTTTTGTATTTTTAATAGAGACGGGGTTTCACCATGTTGGCCGGGATGGTCTCGATCTCAACCTCGTGATCCGCCTGCCTCAGCCTCCCAAAGTGCTAGGATTACAGGCATGAGCCATGGCGCCAGGTGTCTTCATGCGTTTTTTTAAAAAAAGTTTAAAAGGCAAGCTGACAGTGCTAGTAGAGATGAGGGGAAATAAAATTCACCACTTGTCACATTTACATAAATAATGTGTTTAAATATGTAAATATTCATTTTTAAAGTTCAAGGCCTAGTAAAAGAATTTCTAAGCATATTGAATGAAGTGGAAAGCAGAAGCTGACAGCCAGCTCTAACTCCGAGCTGCACCTGGACGGGCACTCCTTCCAGAACCTCCCTTTCATTAAGGTGATTCACATACTGCACATCGTAACAAACGCAGTCATGTTTTATGGACGGCAATAATGGGAACGTGGGCCTGACACACGGACCCCCTTGGCTGGATTACAACTAGCCCACCTAGCGCCACTTTATCTTTTGGTTGTCCATAGTTACTCATCTATTTTTAAATGTGCCAATGTGATCTTATCAAATTGGCACATACGATCTGATCACATTTCCATAACTGAAAGTTGTTGAAAGTACCTGGCCAGGTAACAGTTACAGGGTGTGTGCACTAAGCCAGAGAGCTTCACAGTTTCCATTTTTTTAAATAAATAATCATGAGCCCTCCCCTCCCTCCCTCCCCCCCACCCCCGACACTGGGCTGTTTGGCGTTTGTTCTTGTGGAGTGGCCATTGGCCACGAGATCACCAGTCACCCACTCTCCCTAATTTTCAACAGGGATCCCTCCTGGGAGTTTCTGGGTCGTGAGCCCAGCTTTTAGCCACAGCATCAAGCCGACCGACTCATCCACTTTTAAGGAGACACTGCCTCTACAGTGCCTCTCCACTCGAGCACAAGTACTCCAACCACGAAGGAGACCCCTTTCAACAAAGGGTGTCTGACACAGACTGCACCCTGATGTGGCAGCACCGGGCTCCAAAAATAAATCCGAAACCATCCCCGACCCACGTGAGAGGCTGCAGGGACCAAATAACATTGTCAGTGTTATCAATTCCTTCAGCGTTCTTGTCAGCACCGGTCAAGATACGGACAAAACGCCCTGCGACCGATGTGCCAAGGTTGCCAGGGAGAGGACAGGGGCACCAGGACAAACTACAGGTAAGAGGCTGCTACACCAGGGCTCCAGCAGGAACAGAGGGTCAGGGAGGCCGAACAGGGGTTGGAGGCGGAGGATAACTAAGCACTGTGATTCACGGGCAGGGGATGGAGGAAAAAATTAAGGAAACAGAATCCACCCAGAAAGGCTAACTGACCTGGCCCCTGGGAACAGCGGCAGCAACCACGTGGAAAAGGCAGTGATGCCTGAGCTACCTGTCCCCACAGCTGCACAGAGAGCCAGGGCTCAGCAGGCCGGGCTCCTGCCCCAGAGACCTGCCGTCATCTCTCAGAGGCCTATGGTGGAGAATTTAAAAGGTAAATTGCTCAACTCCAGTATTATAACTTTCTCTATCCCAGCATCTCCTGCTCCTCACAAATGGCTGCTGACCTCAGCAGGTGTATGTCTCCCTCAGAAACTGCTGAGTTCTGCTATCGAAACTAAACCCCAGGCCAGGCACAGTGGCTCACGCCTGTAATCCCAACACTTTGGGAAGCCAAGGTGGAAGGATCCCTTGAGCCCAGGAGTTCAAGACCTGCCTGGGCAACAGGGTGAAACCCCGTCTCTAAAAAAGTACAAAAAATTAGCCAGGCCTGGTGGTGCATGCCTGTAGTCCCAGCTACTCGCGAGGCTGAGACGGGAGGATCACCTGAGCCCACGGAGGTCAAGGCCGCAGTGAGCCATGACGGTGCCACTGCACTAAGGCCTGGGTGACAGAGTGAGAACCTGTCTCAAAAATAAACAAAAGAAAAACCTGAACCCCAGTCACTAATTCACCTCAGATAGTAGAGTGACCTAGAAGATTCATATAGGGCCACAGGGGCACCTGGGATAGCACCCCTGTTTCTAACGCCTTCTCAGCTCACCTGAGAACTCACTGCAACCTGGGCCACAGAACACAAAGGATGGTCCTCATGACAGACAACCCGAGGCTCGTCCAGTTGATTAATAACTGGCAATCACACAGGGCGACGTGACAGCCAACGAGAGGGCAGTGGGAGAGAAACTCCGCCAGGGGTTGAGAGTTACTTGATTAGGAAGCATAGGGGAAAAGATCCTGGGCTTAACAAACACTTTACACAGTGCATCTCACCTGACAATGCAGAAATGCCCTCTGGCCACCATGTCAGGAGTCCTGAGCTGGGCCTCAGGAATGACTCTAGAGCACTATACCAATCTCCCTGGGGGAGGAGAGAGACAGAGAAGCTCAATGCGTTACCCAGGAACACACAGGGATACCTCCCAAACACACTCTCAGACCAAGCTTCAATTATGGAGTAAGATTTCCAAAAACAGCCACCTTTTGATTGTTCATGAAGATTTAGTACATAAGAAATTTTTAACTCACTCAGTAGACTGCTGAGTCACCTGGCCTAAGTGTCTGTCCAGCTTGGAACTTAGAGTAACACAAACTTCTTTACTAGCAGTGACAGTGGCAGCAACAGCAGCAGTAGTAACCATTGATATTAATTTAGAACTGACCACGGGCCAAGCACCAGCTCAAACATTTTCACGTACATTATTTCACTTTACTCTCCCAACAAACCTACAAGAGAAATAGTATATGTTATGATTCTATAAATAAGCAAAGGGTATTAGTTCATTCTCATGCTGCTGACAAAGACATACCCAACACTGGGTAATTTATTTTTTTAAAAAAGGGGGTTTAATGTACTTCCAATTCCATGTGGCTGGGGAGGCCTCACAATCCTGACAGAAGGCAAAAGGCACATCTTACATGGCAGCAAACAAGAGAGAATGAGAGAGCTTGCGTAGGGAAACACCCCTTTATAAAACCATCAGCTCTCAGGAGACCTATTCACTATCATGAGAACAACATGGGAAACACCCATCCCCACGATTCAATTACCTCCCCCCGTCGTCCCTCCCACAACACATGGGAATTATGGGAGCTACAATTCAAAATGAGATTTGGGTAGGGTCACAGAGCCAAACCATATCAGAAAATAAGGTTCAGACAAGTTAACGAATTTGGTCTAAGGTGAAACGCAGACAGTTTGATTCCGGAACTGGTAAACACCACTGCATAGCTGCAGTGAAAACCGTATCACTTCCAAGTCAAATCATGAATGGTTTTGGATGATCCAATTGCACCACAATGTACATCCTTGAACAGGAGTGTCACAAAAATGCTTTCTAATACTGTGTATGCACACACACATTTTTTTAAACTATTCATTTCAGCTAAAAATGAAAGTCAAAGTTACTACTGTCTTTATTACAACTTTTTATGCTGGATGTGACATATATGCAGAAAAAAACATCACCTTTCTGTTTGTTCAGCAAATTTCAAAGCGTGATCAAATATCTCAGGTGGCCCTAAACAACTCAGTGACGGAATTTGACATTATTAAAGCCATGTATAGCCACAAAAAAAATGGTCTCTGAAAGGACACAGGCTCAGTCAGGCACAGTGGCTAACACCTGTAATCCTAGCACTTTGGAAGGCTGAGGAGGGTGGATCACCTGAGGTCAGGTCACTGTTCAAGACCAGTCTGCCCAACATTGCAAAACCCTGTCTCTACTAAAAATACGAAAAATCGGCCAGGTATGGTAGTGGGTGCCTGTAATTCCAGCTACTCGGGAGGCTGAGGCAGGAGAATCGCTTGAACCCGGGAGGCAGAGGCTTCAGTGAGCCGAGATTGCATCATTGCACTCCAGATTGGGTGACAAGAGCGACACTCCATCTCAAAAAAAAAAGGGAAGGGGAAGGGGAAGGGGAAGGAAAAGAGGTCATGGGCTTTCCCTGGATCACAACCAGCAAGAGGTAGAGGCCAGGCTTCAAATCTGGGTCTTTGTGGTTGTCCCCATGAGAAAATCCAGCCCCCTAGAAATATTTTCAAATAGGTTGGATGGTTCAGAGGGTTCCCACAGCTGGACAAAGGGCTGTACCAAAACACACAGAATCCCAAAGAGGGGGAAACTCGTGAACATCTGTGCCTGTGCGTACAAGCTCCCCAGCAAGCGGAAGCCAAGGTTTCTGAATTCACTTGGCAAGAAGAAGGTTCTTCAAAGTGTGTGCTACTTTAGAAACGTTTAAAGGGAATAAGCAGAGGAAGAACTTTGGTTTGATGGGCATGTTCCAAAATGAATATGAGCAAGCTAGAGCCCAATGTCATTCTTCTGGAATTATCTACACTGGATTTGTTTGGCAAAACACACAGAGCCGTAAATTACACTCCACTCTGGATAGGGTCTACATGGCCTGTGGGGTCCATATACCCCAGTGAGATCATAACTTACATTTCTGGGAAGTTACCTCCTTCTAAGTACATAAGGAAGCTTGTAAGTGCACAGAAGGCACTGTTATCAACCTTTTAAGGCAACAGAAAGGAAAGTACTTTGAGTTTTCCAGCTGTGCAGCGGTTCCCCAAAGCAACAACAAAATAGTACGTCTATTTCAGCAGGACTGTCTTTCCCCACGCGGCAGTCCTAAGGACAACTCACGGCTTGCTGTATTCTTGAACAGCGAGCCGCTTTCTTACAAGGTGTTGATGTGTTGATTTTTTTTTTAAAGAGTTCACTCTGATCATTGAAGCCTGAGTCAATCTGAATGGTAGCACCCAAGAATCACCTGGCTCAGAGAGGCTGCCAAGAGACTCACTGCTCAGAAAGGCCAGCTCTGTCCTCTTCATGCCCAAAAGAGGCCCTGTGAGGAAGGGAGGCTCTTAACTTTGGGAGGGATCTCTTCTGATTCTGTACCCTCTTGCAATAATGGGAAAGGAACAATCAAGTGCTTCTAAATAAAGACTACCGGCGAGGCGCAGTGGCTCATGCCTGTAATCCCAGCACTTTGGAAGGCCGAGGCAGGCAGATCACGGGGTCAGGAGATTGAGACCATCCTGGCCAACATGGTGAAACCCCATCTCTATTAAAAACACAAAAATTAGCCAGGTGTGGTGGCGTGTACCTGTAGTCTCAGCTACTCGGGAGGCTGAGGCAGGAGAATCACTTGAATCCAAGAGGCGGAGGTTGCAGTGAGCCAAGATCATGCCACTGCACTCCAGCCTGGCAAAAGAGTAAGACTCTGTCTCAAAAAAATAGAAATAAAGACCATCAGAATACAGCTGAGAAGAGTTTGGGGTTCTGTTTAGGCTTTCTAATTAAAGAAAGATCCTTAGATATTAAACCAACCAACAAACCAAAAAAATCTCCCATCACGATCTACTTGGCCACCAAAAGCCTCATTCATCTTGTGTGTACCCGGCATAAGCATACAAATCTACTAGATACTCAAAGCACATGGGAACTGCTGCAACAGCTGTTGGTCTCGCCACCCTGTATTGTGTATGTGTGCTGGATATATTCCACCTGCCCTGCAGAGCACCTCTTTAGCCTCCTCCTGACTGCTCCTAGCCCTAGGAGACTGACATTTATGGACGCATCTGCAGGCTCCCTTACCATGGACTTCCATCAGGCTCCACCAAAGGGAGGCATCAGTGCAAGAAGCAAGGGCAGGGGGAGAATGAGGACAGGAAAGTTATCCCCCAACTCCCTTCCTGCTGGGCTGCAGTGAGGGAGCTGCACCCTGCTATTAAGGACCATGACTCCCACGAAGCACCCATAAATCCAGCTACTTTCCCCTCTGGCATCTTTATCTGCTCTTCTCCTTCACCCCTTCAGATCCTGGAGGGATGGAAGTTCCCTGGTGTAGCCTGTCATCCTCATCCAGGGGGAGTAAGTGCACCCCTGCTTTGCTGGCTTCTTGCATCCCTGCCTACCACTGAGAAGCTGTCCTCGCCTCGATTTCTTCTTTTTGAGTCTGCCATCTGTTCTTCTGCCAGGACCGTGACTGACAGAATAAAAAACGGAATTGATTACCCTAGAATTTCATTCTTGGAATCTACATGCCACAATATGTACATAATAATTCCCTTGCAATTTCCACAAGTCATAAAGGATAGCAATCAGGCAGGGAAAAAAAATATGCCACCAAAACTACCATAATAATTTACTATCCTGCATACCTTGAAAGAACACAATTCATCTTCCTAAAAAGTGGAGTAAGCTTTGAAACATGAAAACTCAATTACAGTATTAGGAAAGTATGGAATTACTAAAAATATTCTCTGTAGAATTCCATATAGGTGCATCATCAATGGTTGCTATTATGTTTCAGACTCGGTCTAACTGCATATAAAAATTGCAGATAGGACATCAGTGTTAGTAAGTTTCCAATTTGACAACAGCAGACTGAAACTAAATCTTACCTGAGCCACTATATAGAGCTGGTATTAACTACATTTAGTATAACAAGAATTCATTTATCATAACAAGAACACCATACAATCAAACTTTCTAAGAGTCTAATACTTAATAGTCAACCTCATCCTGAAGACCACTATTGTTTTATATTAGATCAGGGTAACCCACAGGAAATTAAAACAGGATCCAAAGTTTCAAATTTAAAAACTGTGAGCTGTCTCATGGGGAACAAAAGAAAACAAAACTCTCCACCAAACCTACAAGATATAAAACAAAACAAAAACAAAACACACCACACTGTTAACACGCGCACTGATATGCTTTAATCGTGAGGAAACTCGTCAAATCCAGTTCAATATCACAATGTCAAAAACAAAATTTAAAATGGCTTTCAACAAACTAAATGTAGGCTGGTGCAGTGGCTCACACATTTAATTCCAACACCTAGAGAGGCCAACGCGGGAGTTTCGCTTGAGCCCAGAAGTTCGAGACCAGCCTGGGAAACAAAGGAAAATCCCATCTCTACAAAAAATTTAAAAACTAGCTGGGTGTCATGACACATGCCTGTGGTCCCAGCAACTCAGGAGGCTGAAGTGAATGATCACGTGAGCCCAGGAATTCAAGGCTACAATGAGCCGTGACTGCACTGCTGTACTCCAGCCTAGGCAACAGAGCCAGCCCCTGTCTCAGAAAAAGAAAGAAAAAAAAAACAATTAAATGTAAACCATGTGTTACCAGTATATTTTTAAAGACACTGAATGCATGTTTCAATCAGGGTTCTATAAGGAACAAGTCCATAAGACTTCTTCATCTAAGGCCAGGTGATCAAGTGAAGGCTATCAGAGCTTTCCAAGAAGACCTGAGATCTGGAGTGGGGTGCTGGTTACTTTCCCAGGGTCTGGCCTGTTGCTACATGTCCTGGAATTACAACATTTCAGCACAAGGATTTTGCAACAAGTTATTAGGAAGCACATAAGCAGAAAGTCTTTCTGGGGAAGGGGGAACCATGATGACATCCAGATTAACTGCAGCCTTAAATTCTTCTGTAGCTTTCCTACACAGCACAAAGCAGTGGCGATGTTACATTTATCTGTGAGGTTATGTGACTAATGTCTATCTCCTGTAACTAACACGTAAACTCTGTGAAGGTAGAGGCTGTCTCCGTGTCTGCTCATGACCCAGGCCCTAATACAGTGCCTGGCACACAGTAGGTGCTTAATAGATTCTCCAGTCATCTAAACCACACCTTCAATAGTAGGAAAGTTAAAGTTTGATAGGTCACTACATATACTTTTTAAGCAAATTTTGTCTTTGGAACTAGTAAATGTTTTACTATTCAAACTAAGAATTAAGTCAAAGGTAAATAATACAAATCAAAATAAGATACAACTACATACCACTGGAATGGCAAAATTAAGAACACTGACAATACAAAGTGCTGTTCAAAATGTGAAGCAACCAAACAGTCACAAACAGTTAATAAGACTGTAAACTAGGGCCAGCCGTGGTGGCTCATGCCCATAATCCCAGCACTTTGGGAGGCCAAAGTGGGAGGATCGTTTGAACCCAGAAGTTCGAGACCAATCTGAGCAACACGAGGAAACTTCATCTCTACAAAAAGTATAAAAATTAACTTGGCATGATGGTGTGTGTCTGTGGTTCCAGCTACTTAGGAAGCTGAGGTGGAAGGATCACCACAGCCCAGGAGGTTGAGGCTACAGTGAGCTGTGATTGTGCCACTGCACTCCAGCCAAGGCAACAGAGTAAGACCTTGTGGAGGAGGCTGGGGCAGGAGAATTGCCTGAACCCGGGAGGCGGAGGTTGCGGTGAGCCGAGATCGCGCCATTGCACTCCAGC
>NW_022436960.1:13852292-13868647 GCF_009761245.1 Sapajus apella | reverse complement strand
GGGAGGGAGGAAGGGAGGGAAGAAGGAAGGAAGGAAGGAAGGAAGGAAGGAAGGAAGGAAGGAAGTAAAGAATGTAAACTAGTACAACCACTTTGGAAAACAGTTTGGCAATTTCTTATAAATTTATACACATATTTATATGACCCACCAATCCCACTTCTGGGTATTTCTCCAAGGGAAATGAGCTCACATATCCACACAAAGATTTGTAAAAGAATGTTCAGAGCAGCTTTATTCATAACATCCAAAAACTGGAAATAATCCGAAATCCATCATAGGGCAACTAGACAGACAAATTATGGTGTGTCCCTAAAATGGAATACTACTCAGCAGTAACAAGGGACGAACTCCTTACTGATACATATAACACGTATGATTCACAAAAACATTACACAGAGTAAAAGAAGTTGGATATAAAAGTGTACTGTTCTATGATTGCATTAATATGAAATTCTAGAAAAGGTAAAACTAATCTACAGAGAAAGAAAGTAGTCCAACCACTTCTGTGGTTGCCTAAGGGTTTTGGTGGAGAGGAAGGAGATTAACGATCAACTACAAAGGAACTAAAGGAAACTTTTTGTGGTGAAACTGTTCTATATGTTTATAGTAATTGTGGTTACACAGATATTAGTCAAAATATTTTCAATGGGTGTATTATTTTTCACTAATCCCTCTGTTCATTGTCAAGGGTATATTGTGTGACATGTAAATTATGCTTCAATGAAGTTTTTTTTTTTAAAAGAGCAAACCACAAATTTAATTTTTTTTAAAGAAAAGCAAACAAAACAGCCTAATTAAAAAAGCAAGTTTGCAACATAACCTCACAAGAAAAAGAATTCTGTCACACATTTTAATTCAATACTGATTATGTATCCCAGTAGACATATATCCATATACTACAGACAAAAGTGAACTAAAAGAAATGTTGTTTCAGTCAGACTTGTATTACTAACAGCAACAGACGGAATAATTTCAGAACTATTTTATGCATATTCTAGAATAAAGCAAATAAATGTATTCACAGCATTAATAGTATTAGGAACCAAGCAAAGAGATATAAATACAAAATCAAAGGTCACTAAGAAAAAATTCAGTAATATTAAATGTGAATTGGAAATAGCAATATAAATTCATGAAAATAATAATACCCCAGCTATAATGAATACACCCAGTGTCCAGTTTCAGGTTTGTTTTTTGTTTTTTTTGGTTTTTTTTTTTTTTTTTGAAAAGAGTTTTGCTCTTGTTGCCCAGGCTGAAGTTCAATGATGTAATCTCAGCTCACTGCAACCCCTGCCATCACCCCTCACCTGGCCCCGCTGAGTTCAAGCGATTCTCCTGCCTCAGCCTCCCAAGTAATTAGTATTACAGGCGCCCGCCAACATGCCCAGCTAATTTTTTGTATTTTTAGCAGAGACGGGATTTCACCATGTTGGCCAGGTTGGTCTCACACTCCTGACCTCAGGTGATTCCCCCCACCTCGGCCTCCCAAAGTGCTGGGGTTACAGGCATGAGCCACTGCACCCAGACTGTAGTTTCAGTTTTTAAACACTATTTTCCACTAAAAGGAATGAAGACTTTTTGGAGAAATGGATGATCCCATGTCTGGAAGTGAAAAGTATGAGTCCTGAACTTTTTTGTTCAAGAAAGCACTTACAGACTAGAAGGAGTGTGTTCAAAGGACATAAGAGGCAGCGTAAAGGGCCTCAGTGGCCAAATTATGGATAACTGGAGCATCAAAGCAATACTTATAATTGATTGTAAAACAAGTGACTAAGCAAAACCCATGAGTACATAGTAATAGTCACAGAGAGATATTTATTTGCCACCACTAGAGGCAATTATTACACCAACCCTTTTTTTTTTTAAATTGGTCATTATAGTTCTTTTTCAGGAATATCAGCTAATGATAGAATTAGAAAAATCACCATTTTGCAACTTTTGGTAAAATAATTCAAGCAAGAATCGTCAATGGTTACGCACACAGGGCCCAAGCATGTCTCCACAGATGATGTGCTCATTGTCAAAAACACACCATCCAATGGTGAGATCAGCATGACCACCCTCGGCCGCTGATCAGACTTAGCGTCACTAACAGTGGACAACCCGGTGGGACATTATGGTTTAAGAAGCACCCAGCATCGCCTGGCAGCTGTTTAAATAAGCTTGACCGTACCTAAGCATTTGGATCTGACTTCCATGGGGCACAAGGAAGTGAATGACATCACAAAGAAATAATCAGTCAAATTCAGGATGTAGGCATTCCACAAAACGACTGGCCTTGACTGACTCAAAAAAAAAAATTAAAAGTCGGTGTCATCAGAGAGGGAGAGGAAAACTGGAAGATCATTCCAGACTAAAGAGACTAAAAAGATATAAAAGCCAGCAGCACTGTCCACACCTTCATTAGATGCTGGTTTAAAAAAAAATTTTTTTTTTTTTTAAAAGAACTTAGAGGACAACTGGAGAAATCTGAATATGGACTAGATAACAGACACCAAACTGAACTATCTAAAACTTTCTTAGCTGTGATAACAGCGTGTGGTTATAGAAAAGGATGTCTTTATTCTGAGCTTCATGCTGAAAATTTTACAGGTGAAGTGCCGTGATGCTGACAACTTTCTTTTCACTGGTTCATATAATCTACACATAAAGAAGCAGCAAATATAACAACATGTTAACAGTTATTACTGTTCTTGCAACTTTTCTGTACCTTTGAATTTTTAATAAAAAATAAGAAGGGAAAAGAAAGAAGCAGAAGATAATGACCATCTTAAAGCCTTATTGCAGAGAGGACCAGCACTCTACCCATCTCTGCAGGTGTTACAAAATGAACTGCATAATTCATGCGTTAAAATCAATTTATATGTTGAAGCCCCAGCTTGGAGTACCTCAAGTGTGACTCTATTTGAACATAGGGTCTTAAAGAAGTCATTGGGAAAATGAGGTCATTAGGGTGTCCCCTAATCCACTATGACTGGTGTCCTTCTAAGACGTTTGGACACAGACATGGACAGAGAAGACCATGCAGAAGACACAGGGGGAACGCAGCCGTCTGCAAGTCAAGAAGAGAGGCCTGCAAGAAACCAACCCTGCTGACACCTTGATCTTGGACTTCCAGCTTCCAGAACAGTGAGAAGATAAATGCCTGTTGATTAAGCCAAGCAGTCTGTGGTACTTTGTTATGTCTGCACTAGCACAGTAACATCATGATGGGGAAGATTTCTGGGAAAAGGAGAAAGACTGTTCCCCTAATCCAAAAGGAAGAACAGTTTCTGCCACCTCGTGCATATTATCCATTCACTGATACAGAAAATCAAGAGCTCTCAGGATAGTGTGTGAGTGTGTGTGCAGGGGGTGGTAGCTAAGATAGCGACTCAGGATGATGTCACATCTGCACCATCAGCTGGGGAATACCCAGACATGCTGGAATCACAGGCTCTCTCTCACGCACCCACAGGACTCCTTCTCTCAGAGCCAGACAGGTCTGCGGACAGCCCTTGCTGCCTGAATGATATCCTGGGAGAGACGCTTAAAATGCCCAAGTCTGTCTGCTGTAAGTGATCTGACATTGGATTTTTCATCACTGAGCAGAAACGTTTCAAATACATATTAAAGTCATTCCTCCTCGACATAAAAGAAACATTCTCAGGCTTATCATCATCAGAAGGGACAATTTAAACATTTCTTTAACTGTGTGCAATTTCTACCTTTTGGAACAAAAAAAATGCAAGTAAAAACTAAGAAGAAAGGAGAAAGACAGAGAAAATGAGGTCACATTGAATCTCTTTTCAGACACTTTTTTTTTTTTTTTTTTTGAGACAGCCTCGCTCTCTCGCCCAGGCTGGAGTGGCGCAATCTCAGCTCACTGCAACCTCCACCTCCCAGGTTCAAGTGACTCTCCTGACTCAGCCTCCCAAGTATTTGGGATTATAGGCACACACCACCATATCCAGCTAATTTTTATATTTTTAGTAGAGACGGGGTTTCACCATGTTGGCCAGGCTGGTCTCAAACTCCTGACCTCAACTGATCCACTTGCCTTGGCCTCCCAAAGTGCTGGGATTATAGGCGTGAGCCACCGCGCTGCACCCGGCTCACACATTTCTTGAATCATGCCCAGGTTATGAGATGGTCAGTGCTGGAATCTTGGAATATGAGTTCTGGAAAAGGTCTTCATGATACCATGGTTGGCTTTCTTCACTTGGCATTTAAGGAAATGAAACTCAGATGGGAAGAGCTTGCCCAAGATCGCAATGCCTGGTCTGGCCACGCCTCCTTCCCGCCAGACATCCTCTCCTCTCACCATCTGACTTTCACTTGGGGACCTTCCCTGGCTGTGCTGCAACCTATGATTTCATGAGTTGTTCTGAGCCCTCCCCAGCAGACAGTGGTGAGTATCAAAATATCTTGCTGGATTCTAGTGCGTGGTTTCTCAACCTCGGCCCTATTGGCATTTGTGGCCGGGTGATTCTTAGCTGTGTGGGGGCTGTCCTGTGTGTGTAGGATGCTGAGTAGCGTCAATGGCCTCTACCTATGGGAAGCAGTAGAGCGGTCCCCTATAATCTGACAACCAAAAGAGTCTCCAGACCTTGGCAGGTGTGCCCAAGGGAGCAAAATCACCTGCAGTTAAGAACCACCGCTTCAGAGCATGAAGACCTACTCAGCTTTGGCAAAAAGGGAATCCCAAAATGCAAGCTCATTTTATTTATTTTTTATTATTATTATTATTTTAGATGGAGTTTCGCTCTTTTGCCCAGGCTGGAATGAAGGGGCACAATCTCAGCTCACTGCAAACTCTACCCCATCCCCTGGGTTTAAGTGATTCTCCTGTCTCAGCTTCCCAAGTAGCTGGAAGTATAGGCACCCACCACATGACCAGCTAATTTTTGTATTTTTAGCAGAGACAGTATTTTGCCATGTTGGCCAGGCTGGTCTCGAACCCGTGACCTCAAGTGATCCACCCACCTCATCCTCCCAAAGTGCTAAGGCTACAGGTGTGAATCACTATGCCCAGCCAAGCTCAATTCAAATGCAGAATAACAGTATTTTTTCCCACACCACTGACTTCACGCCTTGCAGATAAATAGGTCTGTTTGTACAGCCTTATCCTCGTTAAGGTCTGATATAATTTGGCTGTGTCCTCATCCAAATTTCATCTGGAATTACAATTCCCATAATTCCCATGTCGTGGGAGGGACCCAGGGGGAGGTAACTGAATCATGGGGGCACGTACTGTTCTGTGATAGTGAATGAGTCTCGTGAGATCTGATAGTTTTATAAATGGGAGTTCCTCTGCACAAGCTCTCTCTTTGCCAGCCGCTATGTAAGACATGCCTTTGCTCCTCATTCATCTTCTGCCTGAGATGCCCAGAGCTCTACATATTAAGACTCAAATCAGGTCAAGTGCAGTGGTTCACGCCTATAATCCCAGCATTTTGGGAGGCCGAGGTGGATGGATCACTTGAGTCAGGGTTTCAAAACCAGCCTCACAACATGGTGAAATCCCATCTCTACTAAAAATACAAAAAGTAGTTAGGTGTGGTGGTGTGGGTCTGTAATCTCAGCTACTTGGGAGGCTGAGGCATGAGAATCACATGGAACCAGAAGGCAGAGGTTGCAGTGAGCCAAGGTCCTGCTACTGCACTCCAGCCGGGGTGACAGAGTGAGACTCCATCTCAAAAAAAAAAAAAAAAAAAATTGACTCAAATCAAACTCAGCAAACACAGGAGAAAGGCCTCCTTCTGAGAGAAATCACCACAAAGGTAACTGTCAACTTCAAATATTATTGACAAACAGCAATAATAATTCTCTACTGTGAACTAGGTACTCCCAGGATTCCTAGGGTGACTCATAAGATTATGTCTCGAACCCCGAAGCCTACAAAATCACACAGATGATAGGCTTGTCTTTAATTTTATAACTAAAGCCTTTCCAACATCTAGTGACATGACCATAAGAGCCCTCCCCAACTAATTCTAACACTGCCCAACATTGTGGCCACGTAAAGTGTGCTGCCAAGTCTGGCTAGGCCAGCACCTGCAGCCCCAAAAAAGGCCTTAAAAAGCAAAAATAAATAAACAAATAAAAGTTTCCTTAAGTGAAGGTAGAGGCCAAATGTGGTAGCTCCCACCTGTAATCCCAACACTTTAGGAGGCAGAGGTAGGAGCATCGCCTGAGCCCAGGGGTTCAAAACCAGCCTGTGCAACATAGCAAGACCCCATCTCTATGAAAAAAATTAAAAACCAGTCAGTTGTGATGGCGCATGCCTATGGTCCCAGCTACTCAGGAGGCTGAGGTGGGAGGATCCCTGGAGTCCAGGAGTTTGCGGCTGCAAGGAACTGTGATCATGCCACTATACTCCAGCCTGGGCGACACAGCAAGACCTTGGGAAAAAAAAAAAAAAGGAGGGGGGAGGGGAGGGAAAAAAAGAGAAAAGAAAGAAAGAGCTGGCAATGCCCAGGCCCTTTGCTTGATCCTCTCAACTACTCCAAAAGCCTGATCTGCAGCCCACACATCTGCCAGTCAACTGGTCATCCTTTCTAGATGACCCTTTGGCCCCTTGAGTCCATTATGGCCAGACCATAACCCATTCATCACCCTACCCCACTGCTTGTCAGACCAAATCCATTCTCCTCCTTATTCCTCCCCTCTCCTCTAAGCAGACTTAAACCTGGATTCTTACTTCCCTTCCTTGTCTGCCCACCCCATGATTCCCACAGCTATCATCAGAGCCTGCGGGTTCTACCTCCGTGACAGTTGGTGTGGTGTCACCAAGTGTAGACCTTGCTGCCAACCTAATCCCATCCATCATTATACACCGGCTGGACTGCTGACCCATCGCTCTACTTCCTTATACCCCAAACCCCACTCCTCCCACACTCCATACCTCTCCATGCTCCAGGCCTTCAAATGTTGCCCAGTAGAGACACAAAACACCCTCATTTCCAGGCCTGAAAGTCAAGCCCTTCCCAAAATGGCACCTTCCTATCTTTCTGGCCTTGACTCGTGCTATCCCCATTTCTGTTTCCTCATGTTCTCCTCTTCCACAAGTTTTCTCTCCAAATGCATCTATACTCATCTGCATTGGTTCAAGCCACTGTCCCTACCTAGCCCACAAATGTCCCTTGAGGTGGGGTAAGAGGCAAGTGGGTTTGGGAATGGGAAAGATCTGAGTTCAGATTCTGTTCTGCTGCTTCCTAGCTGTGTCACCTGCGATTAGTTACCTGATTGTCTCTCTGACCCTCAGTTTCCTCATCTATAAAATGGAACAATAATCGCAACTTTGTAGAGTGTTGAGATCTTTAGATAACATATGAAACCACTTGGGAAAGAGGAGGTGGTGTTTGAGGCATTGAAAACATAGACACAAGCTTGGAGGTCTCTTTGAAGAAGACACGTATGTAAAAAGGACAGGAAAGAGACTCCCCAGCTGGAGAAACTGCCCTTCCGGGTCCAAGATGGGAGAAGCGGTAGGCGGAGGTTCCCCAGCAGGGAACACCATTCCCTCAATATCCTATTGCCCAGAACACTCAAGCAGTTTTGTGTTTGGAGCACAGTTTGGGTTTTTGTTTTTTTTTTTTTTTCTTTTCTTTTTTGGCTAGAGTCAGTACCATCTGTGAATTACACTGCGGTGGCCAGGTTTTTGATAATTTGAATAAGACCTCAGGGAGTCTGAACTAAACATATGTCCCTCAAAAATATAAAGTAATTTATATGCTTTCATCTATTAATTGGGAAAATGAGCTTTTTATCAATGTCTAAACGTTCATGAACAGGCAGAGCAATGTCAGTTTCCACCACACGTGACACAGCAAAAAAGACATCTTCCAACACATGAGGCTTCTCCAGGCAGACGTGAGCAGGGACACAACTAGCCTGATGGAGCAGGCAAACAGACGACAAAAATCAGAGGTGAGTGTCTACTATTACGTTGGCGCAAAAAGTAATTGCGGTTTTTGTCATTACTTTCATTAGTTTCCCAGGGCTGTCGTCACAAATTAACACAAACTTGGTGGCTTAAATCAACAGAAACTGATTCTCTCACAGACCGGAAATGTGCCATCAAGGCGCTGACAGGACCTAAGGAACATCCTTCCTTGCCTCCTCCTGGCTTCTGGGGTCTCCCAGATGCCCTTGAACTCCCTGACTTACAGCTGCACTGGTCCAGTCTCTGCCTCTGTCATCTTCCCCAGGTATGTTTCCTTTTCTCTCCTCATAAGGATGCTAGTCCACAGCTTCAGAGCCCACTTGAATCCATTTGACCTCATCTTAACTAATTACATCTGCAAAAACCCTATTTTTTTGTTTGTCTGTTTTCGAGACAGAGTCTCACTCTGTTGCCCAGGCTAGAGTGAAGGCGTGATCTCTGCTCACTGCAACCTCCACCTTCCGGATTCAAGCGATTCTCCTGCCTCAGCCTCCTGAGTAGCTGGGATTACAGACACACGCCACCATGCCCAGCTAATTTTTTTATTTTTAGTAGAGATGGGGTTTCACCATGCTGGTCAGGCTGGTCTTGAACTCCTGACCTCATGATCAGCCCGCCTCAGCCTCCCAAAGTGCTGGGATTACAGGCATGAGCCACCACAACCAGCCTATTTTTATTTTTATTTTTTCATTTATTTTTTTGAGATGGAGTCTCACTCTGTCACTCAAGCTGGAGTGCAATGGCAGGATCTCGGCTCACTTGAACCTCTGCCTCCTGGGTTCAAGCAATTCTCGTGCCTCAGCCTCCCGAGTACCTGGAATTATAGGTCTCCACCACCATGCCCAGCTATAAAACCGTATTTTAAAATCATTAGGTAACTAAGACCAGGTGGACATGAATTTGGTGGCGGGAACATTTCAACCCACTACAATGATAACAGAGAGCATCAGGGGAAAGGCTATGATCATCAGAGCTAAAAGAACCTCAAAGGTAACCTTTTCCACAGACTTATTCTCTGATGCCAGCCCCAGGGGACTGGCAGTGGCTTCTGAGAATGGGACTCACAGAAGCAGCTGAGGATGAGGGCTATGGCCAGCAATGGATGGAGGCCCTGGGCGTGGCACATAGGACGTGGACGAACTCCCTCCTCTGGGCTGCCAGCCTGCTTCACGGTGCTCACTTTGCAGATGCAGAAACGAAGTCTGTGAAATGCTCAAGTTGTAACTCTACTTAGTGGGAGAATCAGGACCAGAACCCAGGTCTCCTGAGTCCACATCTGACAACCAGCTCTTCCAATACCTACCAGGAATGTAGAGTTCTGAGTCACAGACAAGCTACTTACTCTTGTAACCGGGTTTCTTCTTGGATGTTGTGGGTTCTTGGCCTCCAACCTCTTAAAGAATAAGCGGTAGGGACGCTTCAGCTGCACTGTAAGCTGGCAAAGTGAATATCGGATCCAAAAAGTGTTGCAGAAAGGTGATTTTATTTAGGGAGAGAAAAGAGAAGGAAAGGAGAAGAAAAAGGCTTCCACGAAGAGTGTGGGAGGGGATTCCAGAGGGGAAATCCCACAGGGAGCTCCCACCGTGTGGGAGGGGGTTCCAGAAAGTTGGATCCGCACAGGTGAGGCAGCACAGACTTTTATCCTGGGAGAAACCCCCACCTTCTCCAAGACCCTGGGCCAATGAAAGGAGTTCCTTAGAACTTCCGCTGGAGTGATAGACTTTCAGTTTCCTCCCGCGCCCGTGAAATTCAAACATAAACTGTTGAATCTCCTGGATGGAGAGAGAGATGGGAGAGGGGCATGGTGCTGGGAAATTCTTGCCCTTAAAGCTACGCCCCGTCATGGACCCCGAAAGAGAACACATTCCCTCATTTTGGGCAGACATTAAAAAACAACTAATGACTTTCATTCATATAACGTGTTTTCATCCACTTGGAAAACTGTTTTTCTAATCTATATCAAAAAACTTCATTTCTTCAACAAACATTAGCCCCATACCTACCACAATACCAGGAATGAGTTGTAGGAATGCCTCACCTAGTTACAAAGGACAATAGAAAGCAATATACAGGTGCAGAGATAAAGATAAGCCCTGTCTTATGGTTCCACTGAGAGGAGGGGCATGACCCAGACTGGGCAGGGAGAATCATGGCAGACTTCTTGGAAGAGATGATTGTTGTAAAAGTCTACAGGATGAACAGGTATTAGCCAGGGGCAGAGAAGGATAAGGTCATGACTAACGGCATGAACAACAGCTTTGATCGCTTCCCGAACTGGAGCTAAGGTTGCTGTATGTGTTGTAAATTACACGGTTTTATACCCAATGGAGAAACAGCCCCACAATGAAATATTTTTGTCAACTTGCACCTGGGAATTACGTCTCTCTCCTAAGCTGGTATCTTACCAGGGAAGGAGAATTATGGAATCTGCCGAGTTTCCATTTTTGCCTTGGTTGTCAAGGCACTCAATCCCAACAGATACATTAGCTCAAGAATTTGGAATATTTGCTTTCCCCTCTCTCTACAGCATTTGTCTATTTTCAACTTTTATCTTAACAGCCTGATCATGACATATCTTGTATGTCTTATGGCAAGCCCTATGAAAAGTATGATTTACTTCTGGGTTCCCTAGCTTGAAAAGAAAGAAGAAAAAAAAAGCGTAATTATAAATGCACCCTAAATGCAGTATAAATTGTAATGCACTAATAATGAATACTGGCCAATATCTAATAATGAATACTGGCCAATAAATGTGCTAATAACGAGTACCGGCCAATATCTATACAGAAGGTCTGAGAGGTCTAGAAGCTATAACTCTATCACCTTGAGCCTCAGTTAGACTCCTCATGGCTCATCTTTTTCAAAAGCCCAAACCCATCAACTTCAGAGAGGAAAAAGCTTAATTAATTACAGGTAAAGCCATCTGAGTCCTGAGGCCGATGAGGCCAATTTCTCTCTGAATAACAAAAGCTGAGGCAAATTTAAAAAAAAAAAAAAAAAGGAGGGCTGGGCACGGTGGCTCACACCTGTAATCCAAGCACTTTGGGAGGCTGAGGCAGGTGGATCACCTGAGGTCGGGAGTTCAAGACCAGCCTGACCAACATGAGAAACCCATCTCTACTAAAAATACAAAATCAGCTGGGCATGGTGGTGCACCCCTGTAATCCCAGCTGCTAGGGAGGCTGAAGCAGAAGAATCGCTTGAACATGGGAGGTGGAGGTTGCCGTGAGCCAGGATCATGCCATTGCACTCCAGCCTGGGCAACGAGAGCGAAACTCCATCTCAAAAAAAAGGAGTCGATTAATATTCCCTCAGGCCACTTACTCTGAGTAAATATAGAGGGAGAAAAAAGCAAAAGAGGAGAACCAGATGAGAACTACTTATGTAACTGAGGTGTCGAGATGCTGGCTGAAGGCCATTCTCACAAAGACTCACTTCTACTCACAGGGAAAATAAAAGAATTGCAGGTTCAGACTCACAAAGGGTCTACTCTCCAACAACTGAAAACTTGATCTCCCTTTGCTTTCGTCAACTCAGCAAGTTTATGGGTAGGCTTGACACGCAAATGCCTTTGCTGACAGCAAACAGCTCAGGGGATGCGCACAGGGAGCTAAGGAGGGTGGGTGAAAAATTTCACTCTTTCTCCAGATGCAGGAGGATCTAAGTGTTTGGGGAAAATTAACCAACCAAAAGTTATTTTTTAATTGCTTCCTGTGCACACAGCACTTGCTAAGTGCCACCAGAAATAAAATACAAGGTATCTCCCCTGACATCAAGGAGTGTATCGACTGCTCTCTGGTGAAAAGCAGGAGCACTAGCGACAGGGACACACATGGTCTCCCATCCGTCAAGGTCATCCATGGACAGCCACAGAGGCCTGCCCTGCACAACTGCAGGAGGTGCCATTTCAAGAGCTGCAGCATGAAGTCATAGTTCTAATCCTGGCACTACTAGGCTAGAGGAACCTGAGCAAGTAACTTCACCAACTTCTAAAGTGGTTTTGAGAATTGAGGATTAGACAGGTCAGATTAAATAAGATAGTGCCCAACACCTAATAAGTGCTGAATCAATGACCCCTCAACAAATCATTATCTAATTAGAGCAAAAGTGCACTGTATTAGTCAGCTCAGGCTACCAGAAGAAATGCCACAGACTGGGTGCCTCATACAACGGAAGTTACTTTTTCACAGTTCTGGAGGCTGGGGAGTCCCAGATCACAGTGCCAGCAGATTCAGTTCCTGGTAAGGACTCTCTTCATGATAAGAAGACAGCCGCCTTCTCGCTGTGTGCTCATGTGGCCTGCCCTTGGGGTGTGTGCATGAATAGTGATCTCTCTTCCCCCTCTTATAAGGCCACCAATCTAATCGGATTAGGACTCCATCCTTATGGTCTCAATCTTAATCAGCTCCTAAAAGCCGTGCATCTTAATTCAATCACATTGAAGGTTTGGGCTTCAACATACAAATTGGGGGGAGCCAGGCATGGTGCCTCAAACCTGTAATCCCAGAACTTTGGGAGGCTGAGGCGGGTGGATCATTTGAGGTCAGGAGTTCAAGATCAGCCTGGCCAACCATGGTGAACCCTCATCTCTACTAAAAATACAAAAAATTAGCCAGATGTGGTGGTGCATCTGTAGTCCCTGCTGCTCGGGAAGCTGAAAGACGAGAATCACTTGAACCTAGAAGGCAAAGGTTGCAGTGAGCTGAGATTGCGCCACTGCACTCCAGCTTGGGCGACAGAGCAAGACTCTGTCTCAAAAAATTAATTAATTGGCCGGGCGCGGTGGCTCAAGCCTGTAATCCCAGCACTTTGGGAGGCCGAGGCGGGTGGATCACGAGGTCAAGAGATCGAGACCAACCTGGTCAACATGGTGAAACCCCGTCTCTACCAAAAATACAAAAAATTAGCTGGGCATGGTGGTGCATGCCTGTAATCCCAGCTACTCAGGAGGCTGAGGCAGGAGAATTGCCTGAACCCAGGAGGCGGAGGTTGCGGTGAGCCGAGATCGCGCCATTGCACTCCAGCCTGGGTAACATGAGTGAAACTCCGTCTCAACAACAACAACAACAAAAAAAAAAAAAAAAAAAATTAATTAATTAATTAATTGGGGAGAGACATAATTCATCTACAGCACCAATGCAAAGGAAATGACCATCAGTGTATTTACTGAGTGTGTACAATATTCCAGGAGTTGTATTATCATTATGTAATCTTTAAACAACCACGTGAGAAAGGCATTATTCTTCTCATGTCACAGATGAGAACACAAAGCTCATTAACAGTAATTAACTTGCTGAAGGACACACAGCTAGCAAGTCATGAAACAATGAATCAGCCCTAGGACTCTCTGACTCCAACCTCCACGCTCCTGAAACTCATCTGCTCTGCTCCTTATTTCATTAGATGGCAGACTTTATTATAAAGTTTATTATAAACTATATAGACAGACTATAACTGCCAAGGGCCAGAGAGAGAGAGATTAATAAGATCAGGAGTAGATTCCATTATGGAGATGGGCTTTAAACAGAGCCCTGAGGACAGAGTTGGTCTGGGGTATACAGGAAGAAGAGGGAGGAGGAGCAGGTAAAGCCAGCATGAACTATGCGTATCATGCAAGGTGAATTCTACAGAGCAGGGCAGGCACCCACCTATGTCTAGCAGTGGCTCATTGCAAAGAAATGATATGAAATAAGATAACTAAATGGGGGTGGGTGCGGTGGCTCATGCCTGTAATCCCAGCACTTTGGGCAGCCCAGGTGGACAGATCACTTGAAGTCATGAGTTCAAGACCAACCTAGCCAACATGATGAAACCCTGTCTCTACAAAAAAATACAGGCCGGGCGCGGTGGCTGAAGCCTGTAATCCCAGCACTTTGGGAGGCTGAGGCGGGTGGATCACGAGGTCAAGAGATCGAGACCATCCTGGTCAACATGGTGAAACCCCGTCTCTACCAAAAATACAAAAAATTAGCTGGGCATGGTGGTGTGTGCCTGTAATCCCAGCTACTCAGGAGGCTGAGGCAGGAGAATTGCCTGAACCCAGGAGGCGGAGGTTGCGGTGAGCCGAGATCGCGCCATTGCACTCCAGCCTGGGTAACATGAGTGAAACTCTGTCTCAAAAAAAAAAAAAAAAAAAAAAAAAAATTAGCCTGGTCATGGGGGTGTGCACCTGTAGTCCCAGCTCCTGAATCGCTTGAACCCAGGAGGTCAAGGTTGCAGCGAGCCAAGATCACTCCACTCCACTCCATCCTGGGCGACAGAGTAAGATTCCGTCTCAAAAAAAAATTTTCTTTAAAGATAGCATTCAAATCCAAGTCGCTGCACCAAATAAATAAATAAATAAATAAATAAAAGATAGCTAAATGAGCAAAGACACGCTCCATGGAACCTAAAGTCTGGGAGGAGATGAGAACTCACTTCCATGGATGACAGCAACCAATGAGGCCATCTGAACAAAGGATACAGTAATGACAGTGCTTAGGCTACCGGGACAGAGCCTGGCGACACTGGAGGCTGCACCTGCAACTCAGGGATGGAAGAGTGAGACCTCTACAAGCTGCTGGTGTGGGCCACGGGGCCTGAGAGCTGGGCTCCGCTCTTAGCAAGTTATCGGGGTCAGCGCCATTCACTTATTAGGCAGAACTTCTGGAGCCTCCTATGCACAGCACTGTCCTAAGCACTGGGTAAGACTGCCTGTGCAGCTTACGTTTAGAGGAGGCACATGGTGAACAAGTAACAAATGAATGTGTAAATGCACCTGGAGCTAAGTGTTCCTGGAAGCCAGCAGGAGGGCTCGAGGAAGACCTCTCTGCAGGGGTGTCATTAGAGCTGGACCCTGATCAGTAAGGTGCCAGCTTGAAGAGAAGCAGGAAAATCAAGAAGATGCATGAAAGGCCAACAGCAAGGCCCCTGCGCAGCGAAGACCTGACGACACTGGATGGATCCCAGATGCTAGGGCAGAAGGCTGCTCCAGTGGCTCCACAGTGCAGGCAGAGCACAGGCCCCGTGCTGTGACCCCAGGCAGAGTTCAGCAAGGGATCCCAGACAAATGAAGTCCAAAGCCAGGTGATCCAGCAAGAGAAAACTGGGCCATCTGAGACTCTTGGAAGAACTCAGGGATTCGGGACATAGCACAATGGCTAATTTGAAGACTGGGTGCTTGCTCTTCTGAAAAGGAAATATTTATCCAGGCAGAATCCACAGGGAGAACTGCAGCCTGGAGGAAGCTTACGGACCTGTTTGAGAGGAATTTCCCTTTATGGGCAATTCCCTTTTTTCCCATCTCTGATTCCTTCCTGAAAATGAATTTGAAAGTAAAATGTATGAAAGTGAAAAAAACTCTTGTTACAATGTGCACCTCTGAAGTATGAAGAACTATTCCTTTTTTTAGGGTGCTTAAAACAAAAAATAAGAAAAGAAAGATTGTAAAATCTCTAAATATACCTAATGTTTCAGACTCAAGCAATCCACAATTCCTTCGCAGCATTTCACAAACACCCTTTCATTTCATCCTTTCCCTTCACAGGGGTGGACTCCCAAGGCATCCAATCAAGACCAAGGGTTCACACCAAATGATTTCCCTCTTTCTTTCTCAATTGATGTGTTTAGGAGATTTATGCTCTTCATAACTCTGATTATTAACCTTTTTAATTTCTCACTTTCATTTTAATAAAACAAGGGCAAAGCACATAAACAATTCAAATGATTGCACACATAAACCGTGCTATAAAGATAAAGATGGAAAAGCTGTTGAAATTGATCTGCTGGCTGGCAGGCGTGGTGGGAAGGCTAGAAACACTCACTTGTTGATGTGTAGGTAGCCAAATTCACCATACAAAAGGTAGTTTGCGGGTATCAATATATGATCTTAGCAAATCTGCCACAGACATCTCACAGAAATGACCCAACCTGGTCAGAGGCGACTCCTGTCCTGCAGCCCAGAACAGAGGGCTGGACTCAAGGAATAATAAGATTCTTTCCAAATACATAATCTCATGAAATAAATCCTTGTTTCTCACTTTTGTAAGCCATAAAAAAAATTCTGGCCAGATACAGTGGCTCACACCTGTAATCCCAGTACTTCGGGAGGCTGAAGTGGGCAGGTCAGGAGTTTCTGGTCATACGAGTAGATTTAGATTTATTACAGATTATTTTCTGTAATACCTACTCTTTTATTTTGCTAGGTTTTCTCCCCTAGAATAAAGGCACATTCAGTAATAAGAATTCTCTAGTATCTTGAGCTCAGGAGTTCAAGACCAGCCTGGGCAACACAGTGAGACCTCATCTTTACAAAAATAATAATTATTATTAGCCAGGCATAGTGGCCTAAGCCTGTAGTCCCAGCTAGTTGGGAGGCTGAGGTGGGAGGATCACTTGAGCCTGGGAGGTTGAGGCTGCAGTGAGCCATGATCATGTCACTGCACTCCAG